>NW_020454194.1:112389-217467 GCF_003342845.1 Nothoprocta perdicaria
TTGCCCCTGTTGAACCTCATAAGGTTTTTAACCACCCAGTCCTCCAGTCTGTCCAGGTCCCTCTGGATGGCAGCACAGTCCTCAGGGCTATCAGCTACTCCTCCCAGTTTGGTATCATCAGCAAACTTGCTGAGGGAGCACTCCAGCCCTTCATCCAGGTTGTTAATGAATAAGTTGAACAGGACCSGACYGAGGACCGACAATCTAGCATTACTTGAAATTCTGATTCAAAATAATGGCAGAACTTAAAGAGAAGGTATTTTCTAGAAAAAGCAAGGTATCTTGAAAGAAGTGCATGTGAGAACCACAGCCTCTGTCTATTCTCATTTGCTGGATTCAGCAGTGAAGCCAGATAAGGGTTTCCAGCCTCCACCTCCGTTTCTCTGGAGAAAATATTGTCTGGGAATATTGTCCACTTAGATGAACCAACAACATTTTATCTAGGGCAGAATTAAAGAGAGACATCCACTCCCCTTTAGGTCCTCCAAGGGCAGAGTTTATGTTCCAGGACCTCTAATACACTCAGGTTTGGCAAATCCTTGGGGACAGGGAGAGAGAAAAACCACTCAAAAGTGTCTAAAGTGCCTGCAAAAAAATCACCCTATAAGATCAAGGCTGACATTTAAAAAAAAAAAAAAAAAAAATAGAAACCAGCAGAGAAGCAATCAAAGCTTTCTCTAGATCCTGAAAATTGCGCTTCTGAACATTGCCTTTTAAAACAAGAAAAAAAAAAAACCAAAAACACCAAACAATTAGCACTAGCCTTTCATATTAATTCAATAGACCTTCCTACCTGCCATCACAAAGAACACACAATTACCTGTATCTGAGAAGCGTGCAAGTCCATAGTGATGATATGGTCAGCTCCTGCAACTGACAGCATGTTGGCAACAAGTTTTGCAGAGATTGGAGCACGACTCTAAGGAATAAAGCACAAACATTCACATTTTAATATTTACTAGATATAGAGAGTCAGAAAATTTGCTGTATTTTCCTTTAGCTTATTTGCTATTTAGTACAATGTACTCCAAAATTTGTGACCAAACCAGCCTGTCAACAGCAAATTTTGCTATCAGGGTTTTGAAAGTCAGTGAAACATTTTGGAGCATCTGAATAAGCTTGCACAGCCTAGCTAATTATGCCTGACACTCCCCTCCTCCCCCCTCCCCCCCAAAAAAAATTATCTGTTGTGGATAAAGTTTTCCAATTCTTTACTTTGATTTTTTTTTTTTTTTAACTTGCTTCTCTATATCAAGGCCAGACAGTCTTCATTTCTCTAACCTTCAATTCATACATTAATATCCGATTCTCAGGCAACTATCCTATTCCCAAAAAAACAGTGTTAAATATGARGGAAGGCATGGTGGACTTTACTTTTAAAAACCACTGCTTACAACRAAGTTATTATCAAATATTTCTTCATGATACAGTAAGACTTGTAACAGATTCATCTAGACAGGAGTAGAAGACTATTCGTTTTGCCAATTAGGATTTAGTAGTTAGACAATTAGAAATCTAGACTTCTGAGGGGAGAGAGGGAGGGAAGCGGAAGAGAGAAYGGGAATGCAGAAAACAGGAAAGTAGAAGCAGAGGAAGAACAAAAGAGTAGTTAGCGCAGTTAAGTGCAATATCTAGTGCACTTTTCATCTGACAAAAGATGCAAAATGAGCAGTGTTACAGCATGACTGCAGAATAGCTTACAAGTTTTCTGAACTCTGTTTTTCCTGAGCAAAGAGCTCTGTAGAGCCCTTTGAGACTCTGTAGCTTTGTAAAGAAAGCTGTGCCACCCTCTGCTTTGTCTGTAATGGACATGCTAAACTAAATTTCCTGTTTTCTTTTTACCAACCACTAAATATGAATAACCACCAGCAGTACTGTTAGCACAGAAGCAGAACCAATGCAGAGGTTCCATCTCACTGCTGGTGTTTGGTTTTGTTAACAAGGTGTTTTCTCCTCCTAGATATTTTCATTAAAACTCTTCACTTAGTCTTCTAGGAACTCCTACATAATTTTACAAAGTACCTCACAATTTGTAAAAATTATCTTAAGGGCAAAATCTACAATAACATGAACCATTGCCATTTTAACCTGGATGCTATGCCAGTATCCAGGTATGGCTACAGCACAGACATTTTCCTCAAAGCATTTGAGGATTTAGTTAGAAATTCAACCCTTCCCTGTTTCAACCCGTGAAATGTCAACACACTCCGAAAGAGTGCAATAGCTCAGTATATTTCATTAAAAAAAATCATTAACCTCTTCATTTAGAAAGCTCCTATGCATTTGTATGTGCATTTTGCACAAAATTGATGCATCTTATGCAAGTCAAAGAGGGGAGATTATGCATACAGCCATTTGCAATTTCCATATATCTCCAGTTCACATGCAGGCAGCTTCCGTAAGGTTTTTGAAGTCCTTACAGCCTCATGAGGGAAGTCTATTTCCGAGCTGTGAGGACTTCCCCAGTCTTCATTGATGCTCAGCTCTGTAAGATGCAAGTGTGCCAAAGCTTTCTGCATACTTTTATTCTTAGTAAACTTGTAATTTGTTCTGTCCAAGATCCCAGTTGCTTCAGGTCATTGTAGCAGTTCAATGTGGACTGGGCTAGCCCTCAACATATTCTCAAGTCTCTGGTAACATCCAGCAAAATAAAGATGCAATTCCTCATCTTTTGACTCTACCATGATGTTCTTTCATCAGCAATTTCTGAGGTTAGTTAAGCTAAACTGACAAATGCARCTGGAGGCAGAGATTTGTTCACTTTGTTCTCCCATTCCTTGCCTCCAGTCAATACATTTCCCAAACTTTCTCTTGGGCTGCACACTGAAGCCGCAGCAGTCAGCTAAGGAAGCCAAAAAGTGGTGTGTGGGTGGGGGGAATAAAACAGCTAAGTGGGAGCGGTAACAAGTTCAGCCTCACTGTCACAGCAAAAAAAGACCCTTCCCAGAATGTCATTTACATTTTCACTCCTTCTGGCCTCATGAATTTCACTTATTTTTTTCCCCTCCATTTCTTTTCAACAAAAATACCAGTAAACTTATCATGTGCTCCATATCATGGGTATCACTATCACATAAAAAAAAATTCCTGCATCAAGTACTAATGTATACTTTACCAGTTGGTACTTCTTTCAGCTGCTGGCCCTTGCAGGCTGACTTACCAGAAAGAAAAACTTCAAGGTTTTACCACTAGGTAGCTTGTTTTAGTAGACAGGCACATCACAGATTGCCTACGTGATGGTGGACAGAGGGTCTTGAAAGGAAAGATAGCCAAACAGCAATACCTGTTTCTCAAGAATGGGCTAATAGTAGATTAAGACAAATGAAGTTTTTGGCTATCCAAGCTTCCTCCACATAAAATTGCCCATTAAAATAATCATGCTCAAAAAAAGATTTAAGATTTGATTGCTTAAAAAGAAAGGGAGAAAAGTTTTGTGCTGCAACATAATCCAAGTTGATTTTTCAAATAAACTTCAAGAAAACCTCAATCTAGCCTCTAATTGAGAAACTCAGAGGACAAAGGTAGACAAGAACTGAAGGTTTTCTTTGACTTTGTGATGTTTGCTTCTCAGAGRCAGGAATACAAGAAGATTCACTATATTCATTGTTCCATTCTTTGACACAATTTGAGATTATTCGGAATTATCAGTGTGAAATACAACATTAGATTATGTACAGAAAATAAATTGAAGTAATTACTGAGGTTTTTAGTTTCTATGCAAATTTCCCCCACACATATAACAATAATTATATAAAGATTTCATCTTTACAGTATGTTACAAAATTATTAGCAATTCTTAAAATCACTAGAGGTTGGGAGGGAATACATAAAGCTAGTAAAAATGACCTCATAAGAACAACTATGCAAACAATACATAGCTGAAAGCTGAAGTTGGCAATATCTTTAAGTATCTTAATATATTGTTTTGCTCGAAATGCATCAAATGCATACTGAACCAAAAATATATATCATTCAAGAAACCACAAACATTTGACTGGAACTTTCACTGTCAAGAAAGCCAGTTCTGAAGTTTACTGATACTGAATATTCACTAATTTATTACCTCAAATTTCTCATTTTGAAATTGAGATATGCTTTGAAGCCTCAGAAATTGACAGCCATTATCTTGAATGTGCAAATAAAATTTCAACTAAAAATCAAGGAGTTTTCTATTWGCAAATTATTCCACAGAATTACTGTCATGGCTTAGGTATCTATGATGTAACCCATTAAGTCTCACCCTTTAAGGTCACCTTAATGGAAATTCTTACTGTTAGATTAAAAATGTTAAATAAAGAAGAATAAGAATACCTACCCAACGCTCCACGGCTCCCTTCTACAAATCAAAAAAACAAAGTTACGTAAGCTGTGGAACCAAACCTCACCCTTCACTATACTTCTAATTATCTCAAAGACATCTTTACAGCATCCTACATAAATGTATCTTGCCCAAGGCTTTGAAGGTAAATATAGTTAGAGGATGCATAAACTTGCAAATATAGCCAAAGCACAGACACTTGAGCTAATTTTAAATTAGCTTGTGTATCAGAATCATTCTAGCTTATGACAGCACTTGATTATGTCCAAGTCAGTTAACCAACTCTCCTAGGATTCTTGTCTTTTTTTTTTTTAAACCTTTGCTTCTTTCTTTATAACCAGGAGAAGAGCTTGCATGAATCTTTCTACTGACCTGCTACATCTATTGCTAACACTCAAAGTCAAAGCTAACTCACTTAGAGCCACTCTAGGTTTAGTACTAAAGTGTCCAGAGCGGATTACACAGGGCTTACTCAGCCTAGATGTTTTGCCAAAAGCCCCTTTTACCTATATCAAGAACACTTACACTGTTTGGCTGTTTTTAGTGACCATTAGTGCAACAGAGGCATGAATAAGGTGACCTATCCGCAGAAAGGACTCATCTACAAAGAAYTAAATGGGCTGAATGTTAAATTCTACTGTTAAACAGCGGATTATGCTGCCTCACTTTGTATTCAAGCAACTGCAGCAAGATCTTTCAGCAGAAAGAGAAATCTGCGTACATTCGTAGTAAGAAAATGGCTGGCACTTTTCTGACATTTCCGGCAGCACACAAGTCTYAGGCATCCAACATGGGTCAAAGACCAGCTGATGTGTTGCAATGGAACAGCGRGAGGAAGGCTCTCCCTGTTAATGAGCTGCCCAGTGTCAACAGCTACAGTATAGTTTATTTTGCAACACAGAGGTCAACTACCAAGGTTATTTTCCAGAGATGGCAAACATCTTTTGCAATTGCAAAATAGGGGTTAAAAGGGAAAAAAATGAATTAGCTTGCCTAGAATTGCAGAACACAGCAGCACCCAAAGACAAGTCTGGAATGGAACAATGCTTAGAGTCCAAGTGTCTTATTTACTTTTCTGTGCTGTCTAACTTCAGGATGGCATTGCCAAAAATGCTGGACCTTCCTCCCATAGGTTTCAAGGGTCTCTTGGAAGTCTATTATCTTAATTTTTGGTGCACTTGATATTTCCTAGAAGCACAGTAAACTTGGGACATACTCATTCTTTTCTCACACCAAGCGTTTGTATTGGGGTCCAGCAAAATCTGCAAATATGAATTTGGAAATCAAACATCTTCAGGAGCAAGATACTTTCCTTAGCCTTCAAAAGTGCTTATTACTCTCTCTGCAAGCTCTTTTGATAAAACCCTTTCCAGCTTTCTAGTCAAGACAGAGCATTATTTGATACAAAAGAATAGCCAAAGTTCCAGAAGATGTAGGCAAAGGAGAGGGAGCTACTATTCATGTCCTAAATAGAGTTTTTGAAAGTTTTAATAATAATAATAATAATGTTGTATTACAGAGGCTACAGTCCTTGAAAGAAAACTTTGGGCGTATTCAATCTTGTTCTCCTTGATCGCATATCAATGACAGCATATTTTGTTGTTCTCTACTATTTTTATAGTCTATGGCCATTAWCAATCCTGTTTTATTTTATATAAAAATAATAAGAAAAAAATTAACAATCAAAACCTAACAGGACTTTAAGAATGCTTTGTTCAGTGCTCAAAGTGCAAGGGGGGAAGGGAGGGAGCAGTCAATCTATAGCAAGTACTGGAGTGGGACAATTTCTGAAAGAGACGACATTTGCAATCTGATATTTAAATCTGTATGTCATAACTTGCAGTTCTTTTCAATTTAGTTTGGCAGAAGTAACACTCATGTACCATAAGGCTTTCACATATATGTACTAGAGATTGATTTAAAAAAATATAGAACTAGATTTTTCAAACTTACTTGTCAATAAGGAAGGGTTACTGAACCATCAATCCAGCAGAATTGTTGCATGTATCACTTGTAGAATCCCAAATTTAGAGAAAAAGCACTAAAATGCCAGAGTGATTCTTGCCCTTTACTTTCACTGCATTATGTCAATAATGTCATTGTGTACTGACATTATGCCACTACATTATGTCAGTATGTCAATCTTTACTACAGATAATGTGACTTTATTTTTATTAAATAAAATTTCAATATAAGGATTTTATTCTGTGCTATTATATTAATTAAAAATAGTGATATTTAAAAAAAAGAGAAAAAAAGAGGAAAAAAGTTGACAAAGCAAGAAAGAGCTTCACCAAGTTAGGTACTAGGTGCCAGCAAGGTACTCCAAAATATACTGCACACATGTACCTACTTATAAAAGTCAAAATAAGTGCAAACTCATTTATTGTCTCCATTTCTTTAGAAAAGTTGTAATTCAATACTTGAATATAGAGACAAATATGTTAAAAGAGTCTTAACTGTCATTTAAATGTTTATGAAAACGTATTTTATCTCCAAAAGCTTCAAGGGAACAAGCTGAAAAAAAGAGACCTTAGAAACATATGCTTTTTATAATGAAACACATCTTACCTACCTTGTCTTTCTTATCTTGCCTGGCATATGGAAAACACGGAATTACTGCAGTCACTCTGGAGGATGATGCAATCTTGCAGGCATTGATCATGATGAGTAGTTCCATTAAATTGTCATTAATCTCTCCACAGCCACTCTGGATGATGTACACATCTTCTCCTCTCACACTTTCACCAATCTCTACACTGAAAAAGTAAGAGACACAGACATTTAATCACAATAGTTACTGGAAGAGAGTTATTAAAGAATAGGAAAAAAMCTGTTTTGGCCAAAAAACTTTCATAGTTTTATCCTCATTTGGGATTCTTTTACCCTGATTTGGTAAAAGTCTCCCCTTGACACAGTTTACTTCAAAACAAAGCAGTTGACTTCAGTCTACATAGAGCTTTTTTTTTTTTGGTGCTTCAGTTGAGGTATTCTATGCCCCATGGAGAGTTATGATATCCTAACATGTAAAAGAATCTACCTAAATAATTACAGGAACTAATTACAGAAGAAAAAATTAAATTCAAGAAGCTACTGCATTTTAGAAGACAGCAGCAGCAAAGAGCCAGGCAGAAGTCTGGTCAAGATTGTACAAAGACATCATGATTTCAATTAAAAAAAAAGTTCACCAACACTTCACCCAAGATTTCTCACATGCTGTGCTAATTGTTCTAACCCAGCTTACATAGCTTGGTCGTTTAAGATAGAATAAATTAATTTTAGAGGCTATCACAGATTTCAAAGTAAATTTTGGTACTCATCGCTGTCTTGCATCATATTTACGCGTTACACATTAACATCAACACTATAGAATTCAGAGTAAAATATAGCTCAAAATAAATATGAAAATTAGAGCAAATATGTGGATTTTTTTCTCTTCATTCTAGATCCAAGTGTGAGAAATATACTGTTGAGTCACACCCACAGCTATTAACTCAAAACTTACAGAAGCTACAGACATGGATTCAGGAAAAAATGGTTAATAAAATGAACGAGAAAAGCAGTCTTCCTGAATCACAAGGCAAATGGTGCATTTTAACCGATTCTCACAGGGCAAMGGGAGCATTTAAACCCATCCTCTATTAAGTCTGTCTGATGAACTAAGGGCTAAGATATCTTCAGTTCTCATTTGAAAGGTTGCACCTTCACCCAAGCCACAGATAAGCCAGAGATTCTAGCTAGAAACCATCCATGTGGCCCAGATGGAGTAGGAAACAGTTTATCTGATGCTCCTTCAACACTGAAATCTTTTCTAGGCCGAAGAGCTGTAGCTCATCAGCTTCCAGGGCACTATGTAAGAAGCTGTCGTTTTGTGTAGCTACAAAACACAAAAAAGAATCAACTGCTTATGTACATTTGAATGATGCACAAGCAGTAGAGGCAGTCCCATCAGGASAGTTGAGGGCAGTACCACCAGTTACCTTTTGAAAACTGTCAAGAGGTACCTGTCCCAGACAGAACTGTCCTCACTTTGAAGGTGTGCACAGCAGAATAAAATTCAATTACACAGAACAGACTGGGCCAACTTAATGAGCAGCTTAATTTTGTTTCTCCCTCATTGGGCAATGTGCAGTTTCATGCTGAACTGTGAAGGAATAAGTCTGGTGGAAAACGTATGTGAGCATGCAATTAAAGAAAATGCTGTAAGCCAGATGCAGCAGGCACTAGATAAGCAAATTTTTTTCACTTTCTCTCACTAGTGCTCTTCACTAAGCACTGCTATGACCCGAGGGACTCACTTTCCAACCTTAATACTTCCAGCTTCCTAATTAAATTTGTTTCATCTTTCTCCTGGCTACTTGACCATGTCCTCCTATGTAGATGTATTTATTCCTTCTCATATTAGTTGCTCCTGTCTTGCTTAATTCTTTCTCCCTCCAATCCCCTATTCAACTTCCCATCTTTCGTCCTCACACCTGGTCTCAGGCTTGCTGTCTGCACTAACATACATCTTCCATCTCCCTACTTTTTGCCTCATCAGACTTGTTTTCCTTCAAATAGTGCTTTTATATTACATTCCTACCATCAGAACAGCCACCAGGAAAACAGAAGGAAAAACAAATCCCTGTGCTCTCAGCATCCCCTGTTCTGCAAACTCAGAGCAAGTATTTTTTTCCCCACCCAAATAAAGTTACCAGCAAGATTTCCTCAAGTAAAGAAAAATATTTAGTAGGCAAAAGGATCTCTCTGAGACTGACTCAGTCAGAGACAGTGCTGCTTTCAGGTATCACAGGGTTAATCCTAGCAAGTCTTTGAGACCTCCATCCAAGCAGAAAGATGTGRTTACCCAAATATTGCTTCCTTGTCCCATCTGCTTTTTTTGATGAGAACAACGAATTTATTCAGATAAGACTGTTTATGAATATTTGTCAAATTTATTTTTTTTCTTAGTTTRTTTTTCTTTTAGGAACTGAAAAGAAATTTTGGCCAACACCACTGCAGTTCAGCAAAGCTCTAAGCATGGCCGATAACGGGAACAATTTGTTAACCGTAATAAGAAGCACTAAAAATTAGCTCTCATATTGGGGTTAGGAGTTCTGTTTTCCAGAGGAAAAGAACAACAAAAGTAACAAATCTTTCTTTTTTTTTTTTTTTTTCCTGGACATATAAATCTAGCTCAGTATAAGGCATCTATCCATTAGCACATGCAGGAGCTCTGTGGCATTTCTTTCAACTCTGGCCTATGAAGTGACATTTTTGTTCCTGAAAGTAATATAGGAATCACTCAATACTTCAATGAAAAAATGAGGCCTAAAAAGCGATATTGTCAATTTCTGGGAGCGAGTATTGTTGGAGTGACACAGGAGGGCAGTACAAGGTTTTAGTACTTGGAAGAAAGAAAAAGAAAGACCATTTCATACATGCATTACATAATAGGAAAAAAGCTTTGATGAAAGGCAAAAATCCACCACCTTAACGTTCAATATATACATAATCATAGAATCACAGAATCCTTAAGGTCAAAAGGRACCTCTAGAGATCGTGTAGTCCAACCTCCCTGCACACACAAGMTCACCTAGAGCCCAGGGTGGCATCCAGGAGGTCCTGAAGACCTCCAGAGAAGAAGACTCCACTACCTCCCTGGGCAGCTGGTTCCAGGGCTTTGGCAATATTTAATTATAACACAGAGATTTGTTTTCTTCTTAAAACTGCCATTTTTAAGCACCCCACTAAGAAATAACAGGTTTCAAAAAGCCAAGGTATATTTTGAGATGAATATAGTTCTGGTTAACATGAGGGACCTGAAGTGGTGATTCTCCCATGGTCACTAATTACTTTCCCCCCCCCCCGCCCCTCTTGGGCTTGCCATTACTTTTTCCATCTCGCTAGCACCTTAGAAAATGAAAACGGTACTCCTTTCGCCCTTGGCATTCATTAAAATGTTATGGTCTTGCTTCCCAGGACAGGACATACAGCACTGGTACACATGCATGTGAATAATACATGCTATGTCTATGCAACTATCTGATCACAGACTGCAAGTATGTGGTGAACAAAGACACTATCTGCAAACTGAAATGAATCAAGCTTAAATTAATATTTGCATAGCACTCTAGAATAATCGAATTAGAGGTACCAGAGAAGCACATAATGTAATTATTGCACAAAGCTCTTACAATCAACTAGTGATGGTCATGCAACAGATTAGTATTTCACCTCATTTRCCTTTCCAAAGTTCAGCAGTACTACTACAAAGATACAATTTAGGCCACCTGTATCGCAATCAAATTAACTAATCAATCCATTTGAGATTTTTGTTTAAACAACATTGTACAGTGAGGACACAGCGGAAGGACACAGGAACAAGATTACAAGCTCTGCTTGTTTTATGCAACTTTATCAAATTCAGCTATTTGGCAAGAGTTTATTTAAACTTCTTGCTCGAGAAGAGTCAACAACAGCTGTCCATTAAAAGCTCCAAACCATACAGCTTTTACGGTAAGCATTGTAGAAATTAACAGCCTTCAAAAGTAATCAGCTTTAAATTTCATCCATTTACTTGAGATCTGTGGTCCATGTRATGTTGGATGGTTAAGATGTGCAAGACAGAACATGATGAAAAACCAGTGTGAGTGTTGAACTTGCAATGGCTGACTGAAGAGCTTCAATATCTAGAACTTCAGACAGACTAATTATTATCAATTAAGGATAAAGTTCAAGAACAACTTACATTATAAAGACATTTAAATAAAAGGCTGAAGCATACAATCTTTAGGCAAAACTTTCAAGTCAGGAATAATAGTAGCCTTGGCCTTTTATGATACTAAATTTATGGCAATTACTAACAATTGATAGCAAGGGGAATTTTAAATAAGTATATCTTAACTCAGAAAAAAAAATAAGTGTGGGAAAGCAGTGAAATAAGTATGAAGAACTACACTAAAGTGGTTCCACAGAACCACAGCTAAGTCTATGAACAGGATGCAGTTAAAATCATATATTTAAAGGGTTCCATGTCCCTTTAAAAATAAACAAACTGATAATGAATGAAGTTTGCGGCCGTGCTTACAGAAAGTTTTATTTAGGTACTTTATTTAGTATTTTCAGCTTTATTCTTCATTTCAGATACTTCCAGTACCCAGAGAAGAAGCCAAAACTTGGAGGCTAGAGTCCTCATACTATGTGCAGAGAAAATCAATATCTCACAAATGATGAAACAAACATACACGCACGTGCTGAATTTGCAGATCATCAAAAAACAGCCAATAGAAAGTGCTAAGCAGAGGGGTGTGTTTGAACTCTTACACTTGGGAACAAATTTGTGCAGAGTAAGGCATTTAACTTAAGGTCTCCAACTTACTGGGCAAATAYTTCAATTACCATGATGTTATACAACAAAATGGTTACAAGAATACTGAAAAAGCAGCTTCACAAAACGAAGCATTTTGGGTCTGTTCTACTGGACATCTACCCTGGATGAGCTCAGGAAGCTGTATGCAGAACTGGGGAAATACAGCAAGCAAACCCCAGCAYGGCAAGTTCAAGTGGCCCCCGAACAACCATCGGAATTTCAGCAAGGGAAAGTCAGGAAGGTGCATGGCCTCGAGCAGCTTTCACAGGACATCTCCCTGAACACTAATATCCMCACACCTGTTCTAACGCGGTCCTTAAGGTCCATTTATATGGCTAGTGGCAAATGTGACTGGACCAAACAGTAGAGCAGAGATGAACTTCAACTGTTAGGATGCCAAAGGCAGCTACAGGACTGTGGAGCTCCATAGGGATAGTTCAGTCTGGCTGGTTTTGGTAGAGGCTCTAGGGAGATACTCTCCCGCAGGACACCAGACTGGATTTCAGAAAGGCRCACTGTGCTCCTCAATACCAAGATCACATCAGAAATAGCACCTAAAAGTCAAGTCTTTTAAGCCACAGATTAACACAGGTAACTTTTAAGCCACCTGTAACACAGGTAACACAATTACCAGGGCAGGCTAGGGCAGGGAAAGGGGAATCCCAGGGTCTCCTCCTTCCTTGCWATTTTGCTGCTCCTTCCCTTCATCTGTACTACACATAATAACTAAAAACAAAACCAGACGAACACCACACAACCTCCAAATGTGCCATTTTTACTGCAGGTTTCTAGGTACCCAACATCTCCTGGCACTCAGGTCTTCTCAACTCCAGGCACTTTCATTTTGACTAACAGCACCAAGGTCAAGTCCCAGCTGGATCTTCATTTACAGCTCTGGCTGTCCTAACACCAGGCACCAACAAAGCAAGTGCCATGAGCCCAGGAAATAATCTTACTCTCAATTTAGGCACAGAGCCTGCTGCTGTAGCAGGAAAACACCACCACTTCAGCATCTCCGTCCAGAACGCATCCAATGGAGAAGGAACCCTCAGAAACTGCGAAAAAGTCTAACAAGTCTGTGTGTGTGCAGGGTTTCCTCAAAGGCTTAGCACTAAACCCTACATCTAAGTACATACAGGTTCATCAGGAATTACTCTCATGGGTCAGCTTTATTGACATATTTCAAGTGCTTGGCATGTACTTTAAGAAGTATACAGTAGTATCAATAAAGTGCAAATCAAAACAAAAGCACTGAAGTAATTTTGGGACTCAGAATTCAGATCCATTAATAATATGATAAAAAAATGTATTTGTCATAGATAGAAATCACATCATTTAAAAAAAAACACAGCATAAGCAATCCAAAAAAAAAAGTGCCCTACACGACCATATTGGTAAAATCTGTTTCTCCAACCTCACTCTGCTCATGGTAGCATAAGGGCAGGGAGCGAGGCAATTGTGCTGCCCCCAGCAGAGTGGGACAACCGCAGATGCGAATCATCTGGGCAACACAAAGAGTCCTCATGGCCCAGAGCGTCCTGTGTGCCCATCAGCTGACCACTTGAGCTTGCTTTCTCCAGGGCTAGGCTTGCAAGCAGCACAAAGGCTTCAGTCAGAGTAGGCAGCCCGAAGCCCCAGGGAAGGGGCAGATGAAAAAGAGCAAAGTCTTGTCTTAGAGACACAGCAGCTGCAGTAGAAGCATGGAGCTGGAGGCACTGTAGGGGAGATGTGGGGAAGATGTTATGGCCCAATGATGAAAAACTTCCTCCTTTGACTTACGAATCCCTACTACATCAGGCTGACGGAGTTTTTAAGTTTGATTTCCCCCTCCCCCCCATTATTTTTTAGAAAAACCTTTTTTATTTACCCTATTTTCTATGAAATAGAAAAACATAGGAATTAATGTTGCCATTAGGAATGATAACATTAGGAATTAGTGTTGCCAGCAGGTCACGGAAGGGGATCCTGGCCCTCTCCTCGGCTCTGGTGAGGCCACACCTGGAATACTCAGTGCAGTTCTGGGCTCCTCAGTATAAGAGGGACATGGAGCTTCTAGAGAGGGTYCAACGGAGAGCAACAAAGATGATTAAGGGACTAGAGCATCTCTTGTACGAGGACAGACTGAGTTGGGCCTGTTTAGCCTGGAGAAGAGAAGGCTGAGAGGGGATCTGAATAACATGTGTAAGTTCATGAAGGGACAATGTAGGGAAGAAGGGGCCAAGCTCTTCTCAGTGGTGGCCAGTGAGAGAACAAGGGGCAATGTGTGGAAGCTGAAACACAGGAAATTCCATCCCCATGTGAGGAGAAATTTCTTTACTGTTAGGGTGACAGAGCAGTGGAACAGGCTGCTCAGGGAGGTTGTGCAGTCTCCTTCTCCGGAGGTCTTCAAAACCTGCCTGGATGCCACCCTGTGCCACATGCTCTAGGGTGTCCCTGCTTGAGCAGGAAGGTTGGACTAGATCTCTAGAGGTCCCTTCCAACCTTAAACATTCTGTGATTCTGTGAATGTAACTAACTCCCCAAATTTAAGTTCAAACATTACTGTGTTAGGCTGAATTATATGTTTTCAGGTGTTAGTCCTTCCTAAAKGAAGCCAGGCTGTTTGTGGGGGATATCCATTTCCCACAGAGCAGGCAATGTGTCCTTGCAGCCAGCACATCTTCCTCTACAAAAGCTCTACTACATACACTTACATTGGCATTTCTGAACTACCCCAACTTCAGCAGTTAAATAAGGCTACAGATCAACTGCCTCCACATTCACACGTTCCAGGCAAACCTTCAATTCCTCCCCTCCCAAATCTTAGGAAATGATTTGTTCTGACAGCTTGCTGCAGGTACAGAAAAGTGACTCCAACTAGAAAAAAAACTAGGGAGCTTCCATGAGAGACTGATAGGAGGATACTCTTTCACCAGTACAGAGCTGTGTTTGAGGATGAAATCTAGGACTCCCAATATAAACAATTATTTCAAGTACAGAAATAAGTGGCCAATAGAGAGCATACGAGATATTTAAGTAATAAACATTTTTTTTTCCCCACAAACTTATCCCTAAGAAATCTTAAATTGTGTCACAAAAGGGTATTTGGAGACAATTTTGTGAATTGCTTCATATGGAAGCACTTCATTTTATCCACAGAGACATATATAAAAATATATATAAAAATTATATAGAGAGATATGCGCATATATATATACACACATACACACTTCTGTTTTCCATCTGCATGTTTTAGTTTTCCAACACTAAGGCWGCAACAGGTTATACCAGCTTATGGTCTTCCATTCCTCCCTGCCAAACTGAGCTGTCCATTGCTTGGGTAGATGCAAAGAGGCAGCGCCACGATCCCCTGAGACAACACTCTCAGTTTCAATGGGTAAGTGAGAAGGTGCTGCAGCCCAAACCCCTTACTGGGAACACTGCGGTGAGCATGCACACTCAGTTGATGCACTATTTAGAATACTAGGCAGTTAGTAAACAGTTACCTTCTACAACCAGACATTTAGGGGCTCTCATTGCTTTGGTAAGGGAAGGTTGACTCTAATAGTCAGACGAAGGAACTATTCTTCCATATTCTTTCCAGAAAAAAAAAAAAAAAATGGTGAGTGAGGTAGATCAAGTCTAACAGCAATCTCACCACATTTCATGCAAGCATAGACATAGTTATTTCTCAGTTATAAGCCTACTTGTAGGCACTGAATACCTACAAGCAAGAGAACTGTGATATTGCCAGATATGAGATACTGACTGCTAGTATCAATTAAAATAAGAAGGATTTCCAACTCTTTTTCCAGGAGTTTTCCACATACCAGCCCATTTAACCTCATTTCTTGTCAGGATTGTTCCTATCCCTAGCTAAACTTAAAGGAATAATTCTAATCCTTCAAGAACACTTAGACCTGCTGAGAATTGTGAATGAAGCCTAAAGGCCATTTCAGTTGCAATAGAATACAAAATATTTAATGAATCTTTGCCATTCTATTCTGCAAACAAGATCAACTGCTACTCTCAGCTAAGTGGTGACTTCCTGTTAGGACTTCTCTGAAAAAATATTTAAGCCTAGGGATGTACATATTTATCAATTTACACATAAATATAATTATGTTCAAGAGAAAGAAGCAAAGAGCAAAACAGTTTTTAAACAAAAGGTGAATCTTCTCTGTAACTTGCTAACTTAACAGATATGACAAAGAAAGAGTTTGTTGACCCTCAGACCCAGGCTTATCTATTTGTACAGGGTTTTTGCCAGAGTGACACTAGGAAGGYTAAGGTTTAAGGTTCTTCGACTATTTTAACTATTGAATTCTAGCTTTCTGCAATACTTAAAATGTTTCATGATACCAAAACCCTTACTTATGAACTTCGTAAATGAAAAAAACAAACAAAAACCCAAAAAACACCACTGTACTGGATTATCTTTACAAACAAAAAAAAGCTTATATAATGAGGAAACTTCCCTACTTTGCAGACAAAAGATCCAGATGTCTCAAAAATGACCACTGCATCTTAAATATCACATTGAATTCTGGTATACTTTAATTTCAAATTGTAGGAAATCTCCCATTAATATTGAATTTTCTATTAGTATTGAATTTTCTATTAAGGGGAAAAAAGTCTACAAAGTTTTGTGGGGCACTATCCACAAATAAGTTGCTGAGAATATTAAAAAGAATATCCGCTTAATATTTAGATAAAGCGAAAAAAAGCTTTTTTGCTGAGGTGAAGTAAGGAGAAATGCATGCATTTTGAGATTCTGAAATAAAGTTGCACAGAAGAAAAAAAACAGTTAAGGTTTTAAGTGCTAAGGTATTTTAAGTTAGGGGAGAGGAGGAAAAGACACATGTCAGCCTGGCAGTGTTGCAACAGAAGCAGAAACAGTTTTYAGATGACTGCTCCCCTCATGATATCTATGCCACATTACACCCCTGCTCGCCTAAGAAAGTGAACTGCCACCTCCAGGCTGGCCAAACCACTGACTGATTTTCTGCAGTCACTACCAGCTRCTTATTTAATGGAAGAGGCTTATTTTTCACAACAAAAATATACATTTTTTTAAATAGGTGGAATGACAGAAGAGCATATTCTATGCTGAAGCCTAGAATTTAAATAATTCACATCTTAAAATAAATATACACACTTCTGGAAATAAGCCTCTGCTTTGGAGGAAATCTAAATCAAAGAAGTTCTGTTTAACACAGCAAGCAGAAGTGTTAAAAATCATGGATCCTGAAAACAAACAAAAAATCCGCAAGTTTGCAAGACAATCATGCAACCAAGGATGCAAATTAAATTTTATCATGCAGCAAAAAAGATCAAGGAGTAATAAAATGATTATGCGGCTGGAAAGGCTTGAGGGGAGATTTAAACCCTCAGTTAATCAGGAATGAATAGAAGAGAGCAACGGCGTGCAAACATTTGACAGTACAAACACTAAGGAAAAGGGCTCATGGGGACATCAGTAAGGATAACSAGAACGAGAGCAGTTAAATTAAGAACACGAAGAGGTGGGCTGAACAGGAGGCAAGGCTTTCCAAGGGCAGCTTTCGAGCACAGCATATTAACCTTTCAGGGAAGCTGTGACAACATGCTTGTTGGGGAGAGTCAGAGCAAGAGCTGCAAGAATAAGCAATCCAAACACACARGGATCTCGGGGATGGGCGAGCAATTTGCTGTCAGGAACCTGGTTTTCAGGACCAGGTGATAGCCTTACACACCCGCACCGAAAAGCAGCAGCACGAGCACGCGCTTGTCACTGTATTTTAAATAACGGGGGAAAATACCCAAATCTGGGGCGCCTCCCGCCGTTCCCCCGCGCCCAACGCCGRGCGTCAGGGCTCCCGCCCGCGCCCAACGCTGATGCGCGTGCGGCTCGAGGAGCGCGCGGCGGGGGCGGTCCCGCGCACCTGGTCTCCTGGTTGCTGAACTTCTTGGTGACCACTTTGCCCAGCTCCAGCCCCAGGCGGTCGGCCACGCGCTGCGACAGGTCCTGGTGGGAGCTGCCGCTGAAGAGCACGATGTTGGGCATGGYGGGAGGGACAGGGCTGAGGAAAGGGACACGAGAGCGGGCACGGATGGGCGCGCGCGGCACCRCCGCCGCCGCGGCGCCCGCTCAAGTAAGAGGGGCCGGCCCGCCCCGCCCCGCCCCTCCCCTCCCCTCCGCGCCGCGGGGCGGGGCGGGGCGCCGCGACCGTTAGCGGCGGCCGTTAGCGGCGGCCGTTGGGAGCGCCTGTCCTGCTGCCTCGTGTCCCGTGTCCCGTGCCCGCCCGCRGCCCCCGGGCGGCCGCTGCCCTCCTGGAGAGGCGCCGGTGTCAGCGGCTCGTTCAGGGGGCACTCGGCAGTCACTAGGCACTAGAACTAGCTGTATTAGGTGTATGCTAGGTATATTTGCTTAACGACACCTAATTAGGGCATGTAATTAGCTTCACCAGCCGCAGCTGTCCCTGGGTAACCACAGTCGTCTCCATCTGCACCCTTCATTTTTCTTCTACGTTGCTTAGAAATTGGCCCTGCGTACAAAGCGCTGGCAGAAAACTCAACACGTGCGAAGAAGGAGTTTTAGCTGTAGTAACTACAGGCTTATGCATAGAACTAACAAAGATTGGGTCAATAACTGGAGGATCACCTCAATTTTTCAGTGTTAGACCTAGAGCAGGGACTTGAGCAATTGCTGATTGATGTCGTGTCAGGTGGATTATTCGCAATCAGCTAAACTCCGKTGATCTGCAGTTGAAATCTACTGACAGCTTTAGAGAAAGTCCTATCAAAGTATTTTTTTGTCAGCTAAATTTTCAACGAAGCAAACTTCTCTTGAAAAAGAGCCTTTCTTAGAACAAATTTGTTCATCAAAAAAAAAAAAAAAAAAATCTCCAAGCTGCATGTTTTGGCGAGCAGCTGAGTAATAGTTTGGGTTAGGGAGGTATGGGTTAATAGTTCTGGTTGCTTGTGCTTCTGTTCTCTGTGATCTAAGCCAGCCCGCCAGATATTTCCACAAATCACCGATACTTCTTGCTAAGTTTTGCATCGCTGCAGCTGCAATATAAACAGAGGGCACAGCTCACGGACAGGAATGGGAACAATTGGCATAGTGCGCTACCACAGCATTATTTCGGAACCTACTGTAGTATCTGAGACCTTGCCAAAACCTCAAGATAAGARGTGTTTTTATATGCCTCCATCACCCTATTCCACTTCTTTTTTTATTTGTATTTTCTCTCTATGCAAAAAAAAGGCTTTAATTGACAGCACTGTGAACATGATAGTATCTGAAAGTCAAACCTGTGKTTTTTTCCAGGTCGTACCCCTTCTTTAACAGCTAATTTTGCAGGCCACATTTTGCTTAGTTACTTGCAACTGCTAGTTTTGCCAGCTGTTGGGATTTCATTGTGCTTTTTAATAGCTATTGTTCTGAAATATCTTGCTTCCCTGACAGGAGATCTCAGCTTTCATTAAGGCTGCACATTTCTAATGTGTGAAAAAGAGTACTCACAAATGTAACCCAGGCTCAACAGAACTAAAAGCCACGTGAGGCAGAAAAGGGTAACATAATACAAAATAATGAAATAAAGGAAAATCAGCCTTCAGTACGGACTCAAACAACACCAAATAATTTGAAATAGTCTGAAGAAGACAAGAAAAAAAGTTGAATTGCCCAGAGCTGTACATTTCCAAGTGATGGAAGAAGCTGCAGTCTCCATATCAGCCAGCCAGGCAAACTGTTGAACATAAGATATCAAGAGGCTGGAAAAGGGAGCTGGCAGGAAAACATATTTTCTCGGCAGGGGATCTACTGGCACAAGCAACCCTTTCGATCTTCGTTGAAGTCTAATCATCTTTACAAAACTTTTGTTTTTTAACAATTTCTGAGGAAAAAAGCAATAGAAGCCAGAAGCCTCCTCCTCCCCCCCCCGCAAAAAAAGAAAATCTTTTAGAGATTTTACCTTCTTAGAAATCAGAGCCTAAATATATGAAATTAGAATTCTTTCAAGTTAAAAATAACATTTATTTATAGATGTGAATTTCTGTTTTTTTATGTAAGTTTAGCAGCACTGAACCCTACATTTTGTAGTGAGCTAGCTCATTTGGCACATACCCTTATCTGCTTTTTAATTTTTTTTCCAGGATATCTAATTAAAACTCTTGTCACATGGAAGTTATTATGTAATTCTCTACTTGCTGGCTTCACTGGATACTCAAACACTTCTTTTCATCTTGGCTACCAAAAACACACTAAAATTCTTGACCTGATCACTGTTTATCCTATAGTTACCATATATAAACAGCAGTCAATTAAACTGGCTATGGAAGCTGATATGCAAAAGAAATGTTCTGACTGTCAGGCAGAGTATGGCTATCTTTTTTGTAATTGTAACAAACTAAAATAGTGGGCGGGAATTCAAAAATTTATGTCCTCTCTGCTTGAAGCTGAGTGTTTGCTTTGCATTGTTTTAGRGCAAAAATCACTATCTTCCCCCTTTCTGTTTTGATTAAGAAATAGAGAGAGGACTGTAAGGTAACTGCCCTCTTAACAGTAAAAAGGAAATCTTTCTGTCTTGCTTTTTATCATCATGTTGTTAGAAGTAGTGGTATAAGGTATTTTCTTTGGTTCTGTGGGCTTTTTTTCTTTCCTTTTCTTCACCCTTGATCAACAGAGAGCTAGAAACTGTTATTTGCTGGTAACTAGATGCTAGTAAATATTGGTCAGTTTGGCTGTGGCAAAGACTTGCAGGTGCATCAATTACCAGTCAGCTGGAACTGAGAAAGTGTGTGTAATTCTCCTTTTGCAGCAGAAAGCACTTCAAGCAAATGTATGAGGGCAAAATAAAAGCAACAGAATGTAAATTAGTAGAACCAGGAATTAAATGACCTGGGATTCCAGTTTACAGAAAATTACAATGTTTTCACCCATCTTAGTTTTATTGCCAGTACGCAGTTTTGCAAATATTCCCATATAACTCACTCTTAAGATTTAAAAATTGTTAAACTCTGAAAAAAAGATCACACAACATAATACAGGGTTTTTCTAGTTTTTGTATCATAATTAATTCTGATTTTTTTTCAGATTAGAGAATATCTTTATTCCAGTTGGAAAATAAAAACACAAAGTCCAGCCATTTAAAAAAACACATACAAAATCCCTGTTGAGTCCCCAGAAATGCAACCCAAATAGGAAACTCTTTCGCCCCTTCCTTTTAGAATCGTATATCTCAAAATATTCCACTGGTGATTTTTGCCCTCAGTTACATCATTTCTTGTCAAATGCATGGGTCAGGTCTCAAAAGAGATAGTCTTGAAGATCTAAAATTTAAAATAAATAGTTACAGGCCATTTGTATTTGTCTTGTGGACATTCAGATCATGAGATCAAGATTTTCTCAGAATCTGCTTTAAAAAGTGAAGTGTAATATTTGCCTCTAAGCACTTGTCTCTGGGGCCTTTGGCTTGAGCAATAAACAGCAAGTACTGAAGTCCTTAGTACAGAACAGCAGCAGCTGACAACATGACAGTCACATCTGTCCAAATCTATTATCTCTACATTTTGTACCCCGTGATTCTGTTATCTTCAATCTAGTTCTTTCAAAGCGTTTCCTATGCTGGATAGAGTATAAATATAGAAAAAGATGTCAAATGAATAATGCCACCGAGATGGCGTAAGGTTTTGTCATCAGACCTTTGTAGCTCTTCCCACCACCCAGTGACATAGCATGATCTTCATGACCCTGGGCCCCTACCTCCCAAACCGCCCTAGATGTGCCCAGCTTCCTCMTATCTGTGGCCATCTCTGCTGTACTTCCAAATCCCCCTCACTTCTCTACTTTGATCTTTGACTTCCAGCCTCCCTGAATGATTCTAACATTATCTCCAGATATTTTTTGAAGACTGAATATTTCAGCCTCTGTTTCTCTTTCAGATCCTCTGCTGTATCATACGCAATTCAGCTGCTCATTAAATCTCTTTGATCACTTAGCTCCGCTTTTCTTTGTGAAGACATACAGCTCCTATTGTTTCATCTTCTTTAATCTATAAGGAAGCTTAATACCTTTCTTACATTTATACTGAACCAAGATGCTAAGCTAAATGGCTTTCATAAATCTCTCCTTACATCATCCCTTTTCTCTGCTCTACCCATGATCTACCAAGTAGTAACTAATATGATCCATGAGCAGTGAGGAGAAAAGAAATGATTTTCAGGCCACAAGTTATGTTAGCTATTCAGCATGTGCCTTTTATGTCAGGGTACTTGCACATCAGCAGCCTAAACCGTTCTTAGCCCCATCCTTGTCTCCAAGGTGATGTTCTCTTTCCTCTCTTACAGATTTTCTCTTAAGCTGCCTTTAATTGAACAGTAGGAAGTATTTATTGGTTCCGAATGCAGTAAGAAGTCACTTTTGTATTCTTGTAGTTAAAAGGGAATGAATGAAGCATCATACTGCAGCCTCCCCAAATGGCTTACAAGCTGCCTTTCACAGCTCTCTTCCTAAAGTGTTGCTACCTGTGATGCATGGTTTGTCCTGAGCACAAGTTATCTGCCACATTATCATGGTGAAAAGAAACTGTTGAAAATTTTCTCTGTAACTACTGTAGCACTGCTATGGAGCAAAGGGCCACACTAGATGTTTTCTTAAGATCCTTTAAAGTCTTTTTTTTTTTTTTTTTCCTATAATGCCACTACTATTCTAKATTTTATCTCTGCTAGGAGTTCCTCCTGAGTTGTGCAATAATATAATTCCTGATCATTTAGACTTTTCAATATTAAGCCACCATACACGTATGATTTTGTGTTCAAGGTGTCAGTGCTTCTCTCAGGCTGTAGGTCCTGGCTTTTATGTCTGTCATGGAAGGGTTCTGTTGCTCAGGTAATTTAGAGCATCTTTATCTGCTGCAACCTTTCTTTTCAGCTGTTACATTGTCCTTGATTGTCTGTAGCGGTGGTTTCTCATGATGTACCAGTAGAGTCTCAGACAGTAGTAAAAAAATGTTAAAAATTCAAAACTTGTATTAAATACTTCTTTATCACAGATTTGCCTATTACAAATCCTTTGTAATGCCTTTGTTACATATTTGTTTGTATTTGCTTCCTTATAAAGATGATGTTACACTACCCCAAGCTTTTGGTGCAGTCTGTCTCTGTTAGGAAGTTCCAAGTTGAAGGAAGTCAGTTACTTAGTAAAAAGCAATCTGATTCCCCTTATTTAGTCCTAATGGTTTAGACTGAGATCCTCCAGTTTGGGCTTCCAAGTGAATCATGAAACATCTAAACTTTTGCACAAATATTTGGTTCCTACCAGTACATCATGTTTCAACTCTTTCTAGGAAAACATTCATATGATGCTTTAATTCCTTTCTTGTTTCAAGTCTTTTTTTCAAGTCTTTACAGAAGTTTCAGTTCCTGTTTTRCAACTTACTTTAATTCATTTTCACCTTTTTTTTTTCTTTCTACCTTTATTTTGCTCACTGGACTTCAAAAGGAATATTGGCTCATAATCCTTGAAAACTGATTCTTTCTTTGAATAACATTTTTTTTCTTTGATTCCTCCAGTTAGTCAACAGCCTGTCTTTATCATCTCCTATGCTATCACTTTTATGTGTAGGTAAATACAAGACCACCAACTAATCTTGAAAACAAATATTTCTTTGTATTGTCTACATATAAACAGGATTGCTTCAAAGAGTTTCTTCACAGAACACAAGATCTAGGTATTACAGTACTGGAAAAAAAGAAGTATAGGGACTACACTATTGTAAAAGAAGCAAACTGAGGTGAAAGAGAATAGATCAATCCACAATCCTTTCAAGATGTCAAAGTCAAAAACCAAAGCTGTCTATATAACTGTTTTATACCCTTTTGAAAACAATGAGGAAAAGTAGCCTCGTTCAAGATAAAAGATGAAAGATTTTGATTACTTTTTGCAAGGCAAATGTGAATTCTGCTTCAGGCTGATTTGGAAAGCTTTAGTTTGTCTTTTATGCACCTTGGTGCCATCTCTGGGAGCCATAGGACTCCAGCCAGCAGGCCAGACTGTTTGCTTGTTCTCCACTGTAATCTTTACTAAATCAACACATCTCTATGMAGTGTCTTAGTTCCATTGAATTACATTTTTTTCCCAAAGAATATCATTTTGCATGGATTGGCAGAAAGGAAGAATTGAGAAACAAAGAAGAGAAGAGATCATGATCTGAAACTTCCTTCTTTTTTAACATAACATACTTCCACAACCACAGGCACTTGCTTTTGTCTGTGGTCAGAGGCAGAGTGACAGATGTCTGGGTTAGATTTGGTCTGACCCAGTAGAGCTTTTCTCATGTTGCTGGATTATATTCTTATGTATTGACAGCATAAAAATCCCAAGGGTCAGATGAGAGTAAAGTCTCCCTGAAGGCAGATAGCCCCAAGTCTAGTACAGAAGTCTCAGTGGTGCCTCTGATTCTCATTCTTCTGTCACTATTACATTCCTACTGCTTCAAAGAGAAGAAGAACCCATTTAAATTACATATRCATTCTATCTATTCTGTGTAAAACTCACTAAGGGAAACTTTTAGGAGCTCTCCTGCTGCTTCTCTGGCTGTGGTTATGTCATTGATATGATGACCCAAGAATATTTCATTGCTCCCACATCTCATGATCACATCAYGTGAGTGATTGCTCCATGTCAGGACAGGATCTGCAAGTGGACCATTAATTTTCAACTACCTTTTGATAGGCAACCTAAGCACACCAGAAGGAAAACATCTGAAGTATTTTCCAAAACTGGAAGATAGYCTCAAAATCACCCAAAATTTACCATTCTCTCCCCTTTTCTTCCCTCCTCTTTTTCTGTATCAAGTTTCACTAACAATAGTGTGACAAGTACCAAAAAGAGAAATTAGATGAAATGGCAGAGGTACTCCTAACTCAAACTTGCTATCCCTAACTCACCATAAATCACTCCGCCTCAGAATATTTTTTCATATTGCCTATCTTCATATGCAAATAATAATAAATGAAATAAATGAAAACTACATCAATATTTGATTCTTCTTGATTATTGTGGGCTGATTTCAGTGATATTTTYTTTCGTTATCACCAAGAATGAAGGCATAGGATTTTATGACATTTCTATTCCTAAGAGAAACTACAGTGTTGTGTCTGTGTTTATTAGTTTAATTCTCATTAAAATAAATTCTTTCATAASCATTTATTGACTTATCTTGAAGTGGGAAGAAAGAGGGTGTAAATCGTACATATCCATTCACAGTACTGATTACTGTGGTACCTGTGTTCCCAGGTCGTATGAAGTAGGAACTGCCATGACCTGCTGCTAATCTCTATAGTAAAAAGGTCATTGACTTTTAAAGAAGCATAGGCAGAGAACATTATTCTAAGCAAACCTGCTTAAATTTTGAATGTTATAACCACTTGCTATGAGACACTTGCAGACTGTTTCAAAAAATAATCCCTGTTCAAAATACAAATTTTAAAACTGACCTAAAAATACAGCCATTATTCCCGCACAGCTTGGCAGTTGCACCACTGGGAGCAGCTGTTTCTGTTTTACATTGTAAAGGTTTTCTTCAAGATTAAAAGSGATAGGAGACTTTTAAGAAAGTATATAAGAGATTGGTTTTGCAAAAGCTGGAAATGTTGGTCATACATATCTAAGAAACATTTCTACAGGAATGAGATCCTGCGGATTTTGATAYTTTGAGATGCTAAAAAAACATCTGGAGTCTCTAACTAAAAGAAAAAGAAGAGGTGGGGGAAAGGCATATATACAAAAATGCTTCAAACAATCCACATAATGTTCACTTCTGTTCTGAGGCTAAGCACAGAAATAAATATTGATGAAGCATTTTGCTTTTTGCTTTTTTTTAAGCTTAATTTCTCAGTAATTTTGGTTTCAATCTTACAGTATTGTACGAGTGCCACACAGCTTTGTTTTCCTGTCTTGTGTATCCTGACTTCAAATTACTCATGAGGCTCTGCACTAATACTCTATGAAGTGTATCAATGAATAAAACCACTCATATACATAATAATGAATTAGCTGACAAACTTTATGTTTTGCATGAAGTCTAAAACTGTTCAAGGCCGCTTTTCAGAGAATCAGTCTCCAGGTTTCACAARTGCTTTATATCAAAAGAAAACACTATCTTTTTAAACGTTTTTCATTGTATTTTTCTCTATGCAAGATCTATCAGTTTCTTTTCTATTTTCTGCTCATATTTATGGAGCCATCTTTCAAAAGAACAGAAAAATAATACACCTGTGTGGTTGAAAACAGAAAAAAATAAGCCATTTCTTGCCAAGATTAAATTTACAGAGATCTTATGGCATCTGCAAGAAGTAAGAGAGTAAAATATCTGTATTCTCCCCTTTTGCGTATCACATTCCTTTATGTTTCTCCCAGGTAGCTATATTGGAGCCTCCATAGATCTTCACAAATTCTGTTGTGAACCTATGGACAGAATGACACTGCAACTTTTGCCAGTGGATATTCAATGCTATAATGCAAGGGCTATGCATATTTCTCAATAGAAAAGGTGAAATCATTTTTTTTCTTCTGCAATCTAATTTTCTGTACCAGCAAATCTAGTGACAGCTTAGTGGCAACAACCTCATATTTGATTTTGTTAAAAAACAAAAGGACATTTTCTGTTTAAGAATGTGTGATGTTATAAACATGCCTAAAAGTGATGAAGCTGGGTTGCAGAGTGAATAAACACATATAAAAATACATATTTTTTATTCCTTTCTGAATCATAACCTTCTTTCTGCTATTCACAGCAGATCTGACAAGAGCTCAAGAACAGATGATTTAGGAAGCTGCCAAGTTCTGTCCCTGAACTTCATTTTCTGCTTTGCCTATGCTTTCTCTTCAAACACGAAACCTTCTTGACTGCCAGCTAAGCCAAAACTTGATTTCCCTCAACTGCTGTGAAGGAAACTGAGCTAGCTCTTGGTCTGACTCACTCTATGGAGATATAAGACCCATGTGTCTATTCAGTACAGTTTTAGAAAATCCTTCTGTAGGAAAGTTTGAAAAAGATCTTTATTTGTTGATAAAGCTTCATCTGCATCTGCTTACCTTGACGTATCTTCTGTAGAACTCTGTTTACAGATTTACCATATCTGTTGCATTTGAATACACTATTCTAAATAGCTTCTTAATGAAAAGTTGACAATATTTATAGYTAAAAGTACAAGGAATACATAATTTCAAATATATAAACCAATTAACTCATTGAACAACAACTATTCAACTAAACTCAGGTGCTGTGGACTCAGCCCTCTCTTGAGACAGCAGTATTATAGTCATCAGATTCTCTTAAGTTCTTTCTGTCCTTCCAGCATTGTGACTTTGTTTTGGTCATTGGTTAACTTAATCTTCTTAGCTATGGGTAGGAAGAGATAAACTTCATTAAGCCTTGGCCTGTCATGGCCATCACTAGGAAAAGTAAAGGCAGAAATCAAGGTTGTGGTGAGTAAAAGAACATTTTAGGAAAGACTTAGGTGTGCCCTGTGAATAGAAGAGTAAAAATGCAAGACATAGTAGAAAGACGGTTAATGTTSATGTCAAGAATGTATATGGTTTCTGTGAAGTTCACAAAGAGATGAGATGTGGGTGTATTAACCACAGAAATCTGCAAATCAGGAGAAGGAAGAGTGATTTTTCAAACTGTCTGCATAAATCTACAAAAGATAGAAACTTGTGATGTCTTCAAATCTATCAGAAAAGCAAATGTACAGGATACAGAGACATCATCTATACTAGSAAATTAAACACACTCCCAAATGTACCTTAGGACCAAGGCAAAGTGGAATGTAATGAAGTAAAAATCTCTTATTTTTCGAAACAGCATCTGCATGGAAACTGCAGGCTGCCTAGTGGGAAGGAGCCCCACAACAGCTGAACTGTCCCCAAGAAATACTCAGGGAAAGCAGTGAGAAAGGGCGGAGCTCACATAAGGGAATGTTTTAATAGTTTATTAGTGCAAAGAATCACTCTCCAAAGATCACTAGTCTTCTTAGATTTGTTCGAATCTCCTAGTAGGTGTACAGATTGCTAGTCCTGTAAGCTTTTAGGGCAATGATCCTCCGCTCCCAACTTCCTTTCCCTGAAATCTAGAAGGAAGTACTGGTGAAGTGTCTATTTTTGATTTTGTTGCCACGAGAAAATGACTGAAAATATAAAGGTGGGAAGCAAGCTTGTGGAAAGTGAACGAGAAGAGTTTGTTATAGGGAGAGGTAGGTGTCAGAGGATTAGAATAAAAATAAAGCAAACTATAACAGCTCAAGGATCTGGCAGATAAAGTCTTCTGTGAACTTAATTTAAATGACAGAAGGCTCCAATGAAGGTAGCAGAAAATGAAAAGGGCTATAAATGGATAACAGCAACAACTCTGAAGCAAGACAGAAAACAAAGCTAGAAATGACTGTGGCTGTAACAAGAGTTTTTCAATAAACTGAGAATCAAGGAGAAATCATGCAAGGCACATACCCATCCACCCATAAATATGAAGGGATCAATACAAAAGATTATCAGGCTTAAACTGAGGCTTAAACTCAGAAGAGTAAAAGAGCATAGCAAGGGCCATAAAAAAGGGAAATACAATTGCTTGCCAAGAAAGCAAAACTTTCCTGGATTTAATTCAGATTTTGGCAAGCTGGCCTAGTTCTGAAACTCCTTATCTCCACTGACTCTCAAGGGAACCAAAGGCAATATTAAGCACTTGTGTTCAGTGTCTGGAAGTAAATGGGATTCTGGTTGACAGCTTATTTTCAGTGGTCAGAAAGTATTACTCCTCATGAAAGTAACAGAAAATGGAGTGAGGGACAAGAATGGCAAATTTCAAGTCAAATGTAAAAAATCTTAGAAAGTAAGACACTTTTGCAACTCTTCTGCAGTATCCTTACAGACAAATTAGTGACATGTAGACTACAAAAGTAGGCAGTAAGTCATGTGTAAATCTGGCTGACTCATCAGGCTCAATGTGTTGTCATGGACAGTGCAAAGTCCAGCTGGCAGCTTATAATGATTTGTGTTCCTCAGAGATCAATACTCAGGTGAATACTATTTAACTTCCTTATTAACAACTTGAACAATGGGACAGAAGCCCTCATTTCGGAAGTTCAAACACAAGAGCAAATGGGAGTAGTGATCAATATACTAGATATCACGGTTGGTATTCAGAAGGACCTCAACAAGTTGTAGAAGTGAGCTGACAGAAAGTGCATGAAGTTCAACATAGGCAAGTGCAAAGTCCTACACTCAGGGTGGAATAATYTCCATCTGCCCCATCTACTCACTGCCAATGGATGAGACAGCAGCATTGCAGAAAAGGACTTGGAGACCAGCTGGACACTAAGGTGAACATGGGGCAGCAATGCAGCTTTGTGGCAAAGACTGGCAGCATCCTGGGCTGCATTACTGTTGCCAGCAGGTCAAGGGAGGCAATTACCTCACCTACCCCATTCAGCACTTGTAAGAACCCCATCCAGAGTGCTGTGCTCTCCCATATAAGAAAGACATTGGCACCTTGGATTGAGGGGTCACTAAGATGGTTACAGGAAAGGCAGAGAGATTTGGTCTTGTTTAGACTTAAGAAGAGGGAACTTACTGCTGTCTACAACTGTCTAATGGGAGGTTATAGAGATGATGGAGCCAGATTCTTCTGGAAGGTGCACAGTGGTGGAAGAAGAAGCAATGAAGGCAATCTGGAACATGAGCAATTCTGATTAGAGACAGGAGAAACATTTCACTTGGTGAGTGATCAGCTACTTGAACAAGTCCGCAGAGAGGCTATGAAATCCTCAGCCATAGAGATATTCAAAACTCAACAAGTGYCTGAACCACCCGAATTAATTGGACCTACTTTGAACAGGAGATTGGATAGAATGACTTACCAAGTTCTCTTAAAGCATATATGATTTTATGATTAGGATAAAAATGCTGATTACTTTTGGAGACAGTCAAGAGATAAGTATGCTTACAAGAGATAAGTCAAGAGATAAGTTACCTGGGAAGGGCCATCTCTTCCTCTGATACTTATTAACCTGCTTGCAGTAGAAACTCTTACAGATTGTAGAACTAGAAATACTAGAAATACAGATTCCAACTAGATTTCACATCAAATCATAATCTAAAAATGCTTATTCCATGTGGAAAACCTGAGATGTTTCTATGACCTGATTCATCCCTACCTGACAAAACAATCACACTACAGATGTGGCAAGTCTTACATTACAAGATGCCAAGTCACCATTTCCGGCAGTTTGAAGATTTCTGTTCTATGTTGCCACCCTTTTAAATGATTCTTGACCTAAAAGCAACCAAAAGTGTTTTTCTGTTTGTAAAAGAAACCTTTTGTCACCATTCTATGCTTCATTAGGAATCTTCTACCCATTTCCATTAGTTCTGCTCAACTGTGCAGAATGGGAAGGTCTTTGTGCTAAGGAATTTAAATTGCCATATTAATTTAGATTTTGCATTAATTATAGGATTAATGTTCTGCATGTAAGTGACGGGGTGATAAGATGGGTGCTTCAGAATTAATTATATCATAAGCACCTCTTCATACTAGACCAAGCCCAAAATGTAGCCCAAGACTGCATTTTGTAGTGGGGAGCACCCCTTATGTTTATTTGCTCTCAAAAGGCTTGCTCAGGRTGTGAAAAAATGCAGACAGTTTTCTCCAGGAAAACAATGGTCAATAGATGATAAAACAAACCTGATTTTTTTTTGCTCTATCTCTAGACCTGAGTATAACTGCTTGGATGCCAGAAGATTTGATTGCCTGCCATCAAGTCTAATATAGTTCCAATAACCAATCAATTCTGATTTCTTTTGCCAGTGTTTCTCCTCTTCCTAATGAATGGAACAAAAATAAACTTCAAATGTTTTTCTTCCATTTAAGGTGACTTTATATATTTCTGCCCCATTTTTGCGGGGTTAAATATTCTTGTAAAAGGCAGAATATAATCTCTACTTGTAGTTTAAAAGAAAACATATTGCATTCCTGTAAGTTATTCTATGAAAAACCTCAATGAAAGTACAAGGTTGGCTGGAATTCATTACAACTGTGTAATGGAAGACTCAGTCTTTAAGTGCTTTGGGAAGATCAGGCAATATAATAGCTACTCTGAGGATTTTGTGTATGCCTTTATATTCTCTGTTATTCTCACTTTTATAGTGAGTATGGGTTTTTTTTTTCCTCCATTTCATCACTTGCCCTTCACATAATACCCAGGTGCTCTATATTCTAGTCTGGGTCTGATCTCAGCTTCATGGATCAGTAGTTTGGAGTAAATGCACTCAAGAAGAGAAACACAGAAGGTGAAGGTAAGCATACATGTGACTACACGGAGACATTACATGATTTTTTTTTCCTCAAGTAAATAAGTAAATAAATAAACTCATGTAATGCTTTAATAGTATTTCCCCTTTTCAAAATTTCAGAGCTAAATTCTTGAGTGCAAGGTCAATGGCATTGGGACATGATTTTCTTTTATTTTTTGTACAAAAAATGTACATTATGGATATTAACTGTTAACTAATGTCTTAGCCCCTTTCAGTGAACTATGAAGATATTAAACTATAAAATCATACTAGCTTGCCTATGTTCAACTATGAACATAAAAATTTCACAGCAGAATTTTGCAACCCATAAATATTAAAAAACCTAGGCACTTTGTAACATTAGCAGGATAAGGCAAAGGTATCTAAATGTGAATTATATGCCTTTTTTTTTTTTTTTTTTTTTTTTTTTTTCTGGAGTAAATGGAGAGCTTCATTCAGAAAGTTAGATGTCTTTGAAAGCTAAGCTCTTCAAATTACCCCTTTTCCTAGAAAGAATATCATACGCAACCATTCCTCAAATGGATGTACACTCATCTCATTAGGTGGAGTGCCCTTGTGTTCTTGTGCAAGGACACACGTCAGTTTGCTTTTCTTATTTTAGCTGAGGCAGGTACTTATCTTACCTTTCTATGAGGTAATTAATCCCTGCACTTCACAGATTCTGAAGAAATCTTGGAAGATCACAGCCACCAACCAACTTGATGAACYTGCTATGAATCTTTACATCAAGGTTTCATCCTTGCAGAGCAAGGACAGGGGATCCTTGGGATGCTGAAGAAGTTGTAGTCCCAAGCTCTATTACTGATTCTCCCTGACATTCTTAGAAGTAGGAATAGGCTATGAATTCCTTCCGGTCCTTCTCCTGCACGAGCTGCCCACCCTGTCTTCAGTTACCAGACCACTTGGCAAAAGGACACTCAGCAAAAAGTCATTTGACTCCCTTCTGCTATAAAGTACACTGAGGCTGTGAAGTATACATGAGCTCTGAAATGTGGTAGAGGGCCTGTCAAGAAGGGAGTCTAATTTGTATTTCTTTATTACCCTTTTAAAAAAATCTAATACTATCAAGCAAGCATTTATAAAGCCTTCAAGTACTTATGAGCATTTATAAAGCCTTCAAGATCTTCTGGAATCAAAAAGAACAAAATACTATTGGCTATTGTCAGTTTGCAAGAAAGCATAAGCCCTATATCCAGAAAAAGACTCAGATTATGACATAAAATATGTCAATGCAATTTTCCTGCTGGGAGTAGCTTAATTCAGCTTAATGGGAACCACAGAGAAGTTCTTCAGTGTTCTTTTCCAGCATTTTTTAAAGTGTTTTTTTTTGTGCAAATACTTAAATTGGATTTTATATATTCATATATATTAGATTTAAAATTAGAAATGCAAAAATATTGTGTATTTCATTGTCATTCTGTGATTTTCTGGCACTGCTAGTTTGTGATGCTGTAAAAACAAGCAATACTTAGGATTCAGATGATAAAACTCTGGATGATCTCCAAGAGAAAGAGAATACATTTAGGCCCAATTCAGATTTCTCGGCTATTATATGCACCAAAGGTCATTATGCAATATTGAGTTCATACCATGTTTATCAGAAAAAAATAGTGTAATATTTACGTAGTTCTATTAATCTTAAAAAATAGAGCAGAGACAGAAAAGGAATTAAARCCAAAAAAGTATACTCCATTAAAATACATGAAGAAAGCAATGGAACCAAAAAAGGAAAGTTAAAAAAAAGAGAGTTAAAAATCTCAGAAATGACTTAGAGACCATTTGCTCAGATTACAATATAACAAAAAACCCTGCATAACTAAGCCCTTTAAAGTTGCCTGCTTTATACATCTTCACCAGCCCCAGAGATTTAGCAGGTCAAAATATACCTATTTCTAAGAGAGGAAAAGGATCATTAAAGGCAAAATTAGATAGCAAACATATTTACTGTAGTAAGTKAGTGAAATATGAGCCACTTTATTTGCAGGTCAAACAGAAAAAGCAGTGAAAGCTTTCCTTATAAAATGTGAGTTTTATTGGAATTGGTGACAGGCAGAATGCACTCCGCTGGAWGGCTTCTTCAAGATAACAACGGGTTCCTAAGAATCTTAAGAACTGGTGGCTCTTGAACAAGTTTCCACATGTTGATTAGTGTCAGATCTGACAAATTCCAACTGAGCTCCGACAACTGAGTTAAGTTCCTTCCTACCCTGTAGTACTGTTTCTGAAGCCCTCATCTGTGYCCTTATCTACACCCAGAATGTTTTCAGAACCATTTAGGGCTCCTGGTAGAGACCTGAAAACACAAGTATTTCAGAATGTGATTTGTCTCATGTRATATTGGAACAGCCATCTACACCTCCAAGTGACATACCCTATGGGATAGAAGGAGGGGAAAAATTACCTGCAAATGGAGCAAATACATTATGTAAATAGCAATATTGAAGGAGATGATGATGTGTCCCATCAATGATGCTGCAGTTTCCTGTTCAGTGGCAAATACGCTTTCCTACCAGTCATTTTTGGTGATACTAAACTTGAACATTTTTCATATCAAAATGGTAACCATTGCTGCGGAAAATAAGTTTGCTACTTTTTTTTTTTTTTTCAAATATTACCTGAGCCTTATACATGCTGATGCATGTTTGTGTTCATTTTYACTGTTGGAAAAAAGAAATTGTGCATACTCTCTTGAATTAAAAAACAAACCTTCCCTCTTTCCCATCTCAATAAAGAAATGTACCTCTTCCGATTCTTTCTATTTATCCAAGACAGTAAAATATGATGGGGTGGAGGGAAACTCTGTCTTGATCTTTGTTTTTCTTTATTTTTTAATGTAATTCTGCCTCATAATTGCACTACAGGGAAAAATAAAATAAAAAAATAAATAAATAAGAGGCCCCAGAATCTCAGAAGGGAAAATGTCTTCAAAGATTAGAATTCRATGATTTTCATAAGATAATATTTTTAGCAATGGTACTTTAACAATATAAAATTTGGCAGAAAAAAAAAATTTTGACAGTTTTAGGAGATGAAACAGTAAAATGATAGGACTTAGTACCTAAAAGCTCTTTCTTCAGCCAGGTATGTGACTGCTTACTGAATTGTTTGAACTTCCCGGGCTGAGAGCAGCAGAATACTGTAGGGAATGCATGCTAATATGATTTATTATTTAAATTCCTAGCTGAGATATTTTACTGATGTACTGAGTGGTCACCCACAGTTTTTACATCTGTATAGAATTTAGAGGGGAGTGAAAACCTTAGTGAAAAAAGCATGAATTGCACATAACAATTTCAATTTAATTTGTGTTTAGGTGTTAGAGATGGTAATTCTTTGACCTTTACTTTTGTTGTTTAACTTGTTAAATTAACAGCATTAATAAAATGTTGCTATCATTATTGTCTCCACTTGTTCCTGGATATAATGGCTAGCAGCTTATCAGCATTCAAAGTCTGTGATGAGATTCAGTCCCACAGACGTAATAGATGTGATTAAATTATTTTATGCAGAGTAAACGGTTGCAACATTTCCCTTCTTGCTCCTGACCCCAAAACAAGCAAATAAACTGACTGCCAGAATCAGTTTCATGCTTCTCATGCAAAATCTATTGTTCAGTTTCAAAGCCCAGTACAGTAAGAAAGAACCTGATGTACTTCTAAATAAATTCACACATTAATTTGCTTAATAATTTTGAACAATTTAGGTTATGACCCCAGTTGTTTGTCTAAGAAGTATTCTGTGGGAAATTAAATGCAACTAGAAGAAAATTATTTTCTTCTAGTTGAAGAAAACGAGTGCCACGTTTCCCTTTTCTTTCCCATCATTTGAAATGTTTCTCAGGAATTAAATATTTTTTCCCATATTCATTTCCACTACATTCATATCTTTTCTTGGATTTTGAATGGAATTTTCAGTAAATAAAATTATAGCATTTACATGCTGTACCTTGCTTAAAAGGTCATCAAATCCTTTGTAAATACAGTTTTCTAGAGTGAGAAAATAATCCAGAACAACTCAAKGTACAGAGGTCACCAAACTATTTAGCATTGCTTTTCTTCACATATATCTCAACAGGCAATCCCAAATCTCTGATGAGAGTTCAATTTATATGTTTACGCAGATTGAAAAAGGCTATTATTTCTTTCTACTTAAATTGTTCACATTTATAAAATCTATCTGTAGCAAAATCAGAAGTTGTCACCAGCAGTATTTGAGTTCTTTTTTACTTCCTRTCCTTATATCTCAGATAACAAGTTCCTGCACATGCAAAAATCCTCTTTTCCCTGCTCTACCACTGCTTGGTTTTTAAATAATTAATATCTGACTTGTCTGGAGGCAGCCTGTGAAAGAACTTATCTCAAGACAACCTCTAGCTTTTGAAAGATGCACTCTTATGGTTTGATATCTTTTCAGGTTCAAGTTTTACCCAGAAAGCTTGAGCAAATTGCCTTAACTTCTTCCAAGTCAGATGGCAGTGAAAGAAATAACATTGTTATAAAACACTATCATCCATTCACAATTCCCAGGCAAAAATGTTTACACTTTGTAACTTGAAATTTGTGACATAAATAATTACTATTGCCACACAATGCATTGCAGAATAGTGCATTTTTTTCTAAGCTATTCATTTGAACTTGGAATATAAATGAGTTTATGAAAGCCACATGCCAGGATTCACAGCATCTTTTTAAATTTTGTATCTGACACAGTACATTCACTGCTTGAGAGATGCTTAAGGACAGATAAAGATTAAAGGTGATGTCCTGCGCTTCTAAAATCGATGGCACAGTTCCTTTCCTACCGGCTTCAGAGGGGCCTGAGGCTCCATTTCTCTAGTTCTGTGGATGTAAAATCCGGTCTCTGCTTTCAATAATGCTAATGAGATGATGTTCACTTGCTTCCAGCAGCWGCAGGGGGATACACCAGGGGCAGGAACTTTTACTGTTGGATTGGTCCTTTCCATGAAGAGCCACCACGGGGACCATGTGAGCAGTGGGAAATATGGGGCGCAGCACCGGTGAGCCCTACCGCTACATCACTCTGGCTCAGCCCCAATAACACAGTGACTTTCTATTCAMATCCTCTGACACTAGGACATGAACCAATTTTCTAAAGTAGGCAAGTCCTACCTAATCAAGGTAGCGACAGAGAATATGACAAGGATATGATGTCTCGYTATTTGCAGGTTTATTTGTTTGAGGTTTCCAGTCCTGTTCAATTTACTAATCAATGACCTGGATGAAGGGACGGATACCTCCCTCAGCAGGTTTGCTGATGATACCAAACTGGGAGTAGCTGATACCCCAGAGGGTTGTGCTGCCATCCAGAGAGACCTGGACAGACTGGACAAGTGGGTGATGAGAAACCTCATGAAGTTCAATAAGGGCAAGTGCAGGGTCCTGCACTTGGGGAGGAATAACCTCGGACACCAGTGCAGGCTGGGGACTGACCTGCTGGAGAACAGCCCCGCAGAGAGGGACCTGGGTGTCATGGTGGATGACAAATTGACCATGAGGCAGCAGTGTGCCCTGGTGGCCAAGAAGGCCAACGGGATCCTGGGGTGCATTAAGAAGAGTGTGTCCAGCAGGTCGAGTGAGGTGATCATCCCCCTCTACACAGCCCAGGTGAGGCCACATCTGGAGTACTGTGTGCAGTTCTGGGCTCCCCAGTACAAGAGGGATGTGGAGCTGCTGGAGAGAGTCCAGCGCAGGGCTACCAGGATGATCAGCGGCCTGGAACATCTGCCGTATGAGCSAAGGCTGAGGGAGCTRGGCCTGTTCAGCCTGGAGAAGAGRAGGCTGAGGGGGGAMCTGATCAGYRTSTATMAATACCTCAAGGGAGGCAGTGAGGAGGAGGGAGCGGCCTCTTTTCAGTGGTGGCCAGCGATAGGACTAGAGGAAATGGCCACAAGCTGAAGCAACAAAAGTTCCACAGGAACTTAGGAAAAAATTTCTTAACAGTGAGGGTGACAGAACCTGTGCTCCAGGTTTTCAGAAAGGGAAATAGCTGAATTCCCCAGTAAAGAAACTTTGAATAAAAGATGCAGAGGTGAACTGAACTCATCAAACAAAGTAAGTTTCTTAAAAGATTTAAATACACAAGTGAAATCTGGGCTTATGTAAACATCATCCACCTAACTGAGATAGTATGGCTTAAAATGAACTTTCAGAGAAAGCAAATGTAGCAGAATCTTATTTCATGAAGCCTAACAGTCATATTATGAAGCTGCTTATATTCATATGAAATGGAGTTCAATTCGGAAGATATTGTCAAGGAGGGCATGAAATGCCTCTGTAAGCACATTAATGCTAAGTGGAAGATTTAGGACAATCCTGGTCTGTGCCTCAAGGAGATGGAAAGCTATTGGTAGGTAATGGCTAGAAGGCCAAAGTTTGTGGTACATTTTTGCCTTCATCTTTCACTAAAAAGGTGACAGTGATGAGATGTTTACCACAGCTAATAACTAACAACTGGTGCTACTTCTGATTAAAATAAGGAATAATGGACTGAAGAGTACTTAAAACTAATTTTCTAATGAAATGGGTGAGTTTATCCAAGGACACTTCAGCTTATGAGCTGATGGAGTGTTTCAGGTGAGGCACTGAAAGCAATGAATTATTTCAATTCTTGAAATCAGTAGAGTTGTTCAAGGGTTGCACCTAACCTCCCTTTAGGCCTCTGTAACTTCACSATTTAATCTCACAAATGTGATGCATGCTGAACACAAGGAGTAACACTGTGTCACATGGAAAATATTACTCATAAATCCTTCTTTCTCATGTACTGTTTCACAGTAATATATATATATATTAACTCCGTCTTCCTAGATTTGAAAATTCCCCTCAAACTGGGCTGTAACCAAAAATTTCAACTTGCCTATTCAAATGCCAGACTAGCACAGAGAAATTCCTGCAAATGTGAAACTGTATTGCAATTAGCAGTAGGAAACATCTCATCACTTTACATATTTACAAACTAGATTTGTGTCTTTGCACTAGCCTTTCCATTCCCCTCCAGCTCCCATTGAGAAAGAAGCATTTTGAAAAGAAAGAGTATTTCTAATGAACAGTTTATCTGTCCTGTCTTAGCTATCTTCATTAAGATGAGATGAGTTACACTCCAGGAATTCCACTTGTCTTTCTATTGACTATAAAATGAAGCTGGAATAATTAGCTTAAATGCAGACATCTCCATTTTGTCTGATAAATTCCATCCTGTGTGTTAATGCAGAAAATCCCAGCTACAGTTTTGTGTTAAAATAAACAGATGCAACTACCAACTTTTCTTTCTTTTCACTGTGCCAAGAGGTGCATCCCATAAATTTTGCTGAAGGCTTTTTGCTGAAGAAGTGGCAGAAGAATAGCTAATAAAATGCATAAGAATTTAGTAGTCTAGTTATTTCCAAATTTTTGAAGATGAATACAGTTTAAAATAATTTTATGTATGTATTAAAATGTATTAAAAAAATTTACTGTTAGATTTATAGTCATATATTAAATATTTTCTGTCCACTTCATTTCCATTTAGACTGATGCAAAACAGATGCTAAAAACAGTATCTGAACAGCTGTGAGTTTTGAGAAATTTCAGCACTGCCCATCATTCTCAAAATCTTCATGCATGATATTATTTCTAGGATTTTCCTTTAATGGTATTTTTATATTGATTGCTTTAGCTCTTAGAACGAATGATGAATATGCCCCACAATGATCTTTTGATTTGCTTTTTGAACCTGACAGGGATTCAYTAAATTAGTTTTCTTTTCACATATTTGCAAATAAGAAGACATTGCTAATCACAGCATATTCCCATTAAGCATTTGATTCACATCTTCTAGAGATGTAGCTTTGAATTTTGCTAGCAGCATTGAAGTTGCTCAATACATCTCAATGAAAGACTGATTTTGATTACATCTTTAATGACTACATGAACAAAAAGATAAAGTCTTTTTGTCAAGCTTATCTGAGACTGAAAATAATTGAAAAGCTTAAGGTGACAAATTGACACAAGACTGTTCTACAAAGGTTACAGGTTAAAGCTACGAATACTATTCTAAAGTAAACAAGACTGCAAGTCATTAAAAATACCAGGCTGCTGATATGACTATTGAATATCAATTAAGTGTTCGCATAGAAAAAGCAGAAGTCAGTGTGTGCTTCCAAATTAATTTGCACCTCTATGTAACTTAAGACATCAACTTCTTTTAACATTATGTATATTGCTTCTATAACCAAAGATTTTTGACACAATTAAAAATGAAAGGATTTTAATAATTTTACTTTTCATGGTTTGTGTGTGCTTTTTTATGAAGACTGAAATACCAGAGATGATATATACTTGCTGGTTTGAGTGAATCTTCCTTACATAATAAAAAGTCTAAATTTGTCATTGTTTTCATTTATAACTGTATTTCTTTGCTATCTGCAGTGACCTAAAAAATTCTTCTACTGAGCCAATAGTGTTTTATCTCTGGAAATCATTGAGGTCAGAGTGGCTTCCCTTACWGTGAAACTGGCAGGTTTAATCAGGCATAGAAGCAGGGAATACCAGCTAAGAAACAAATACTTAAGTAAAAATACAACTTTTCTTTTTACTTCATATTAAGATGTTTTCTTTTCTCCTGTTTCTTTCCCCTTGGGCCTAATGGACCAACACAATCTAGGGAGACTCGAGAATATCATACCTTTGAAATTACAGCCTTAGACAAGCTTAACATGCAACAGCATGCACTTAAATGCAAATATTTATTAACTTTTAAAACAAAGAACACAGGATATCTCAAGTTGAATCCAAAGCAAACTAGCTCTTGCTTTTTTTTTTTTTTTCTATTGATAATTTTATAATTTGGATTATATTTTATTCTTTTTTTTCCCACCTTCTTTACATTTCTTCTCTGTTCCAAATAAAAACTCAGAAGATAGAAAAGTGCCTGTGCATAAATGCTTGATTTCATTACAATAGCTTTTTTATCCACTGGAGGACTCGAGGTTGTATTAAAAATATTTCTAAACAGCTGCAATGTTTCTCTCTCTCCCTTTTTTTTTTTTTTTTTTTTTTTTTTCCCACCTTCTTTACATTTCTTCTCTGTTCCAAATAAAAACTCAGAAGATAGAAAAGTGCCTGTGCATAAATGCTTGATTTCATTACAATAGCTTTTTTATCCACTGGAGGACTCGAGGTTGTATTAAAAATATTTCTAAACAGCTGCAATGTTTCTCTCTCTCTCTTTTTTTTTTTTTTTTTTTTTTTTTATGAATTGAAACCTAAAGATAGTACTTATAATAAGAAGGTAGCTAACTCCCATACTACCTGATCTAGCAGGCAAAAATTAAACAAGTTTTTGATTTAATGCTCCTACATGTACCTTGCTCAGATGCATACATGTAAAAAAAAAATTTTTCTTATGTAGGACTTTACTCAATTTTTGAAACAATAGGAGAGTAAAAAATAGAAGATTTTTAGAACATCACTTTCTTCCCATTTCTAACTGGTCAGATGTTTATTGAATAAGTAGATTAAAGTATATAAGTATTTGGCTATGAAAATTAAATATTCCATGTCACTAGAATAACTTGCTTTCTCATTGAATCTTGGAGAAAACAGAAACTTTATAAGGAGTAAAAAATGATCTTGCCTCTCTTTAGAAATACTTGTGAGAATCACCATTCAATAGTCCATGGTGGCTGCTGGAACTGCTGCGATACATTACAGATCTTTAAGTTCCCTATAACTTAATCTGAGTACATATCTGACACGACCTCTAGCTCGTTGAGTCCTTTCTATGAAAAAAAAAAAGTGAATTTTTCTCTACTACTGGAATGTAGTTACTTTCTTTTCCTGCTTGGAAAATGCACTATTCTACCTGGACACATCACAAAGTTAAATGTTGAAAAGTCATTCTGACATTCCAATTTCTCTGAATCCTTATCCTCAAGTCTGAGCCTCTCATTCTGTCTTTCAGTTTTGTTTGATCTTCCCCACCTTCCAGCTTCACCACTGTTTCATCTGCTTTGCTTGAAAAAAGTCATCTTTGTATTCAGCGTTTCTATATTCAGCATACTCTCTGAGACTACTAGTTTGTGCTATTTTTGCAAATGAAAGACTAACAGCAGCCTTTCCTGCTAGCATAATACTAGTTTTCTTTTACTCCCTCATCCATGAGCTAAATTTTGAGAGTTCAGTTATGTGCTAATCTACCTCAGCATTTTTCCCTCGCTTCTGCTTGCTGTGTGCGGCATGGGCTCATTTCAGGCCATGTCCCATTCTTTGCCTAAATTGACATGTTTGTTTTCCTTGGAAACATTAYGATCCGATGCTTCAGGGCTGGTCTTGAAGACTATTCAAGGATGTCTGAGAGATTTGTAGTTTGTGGGTTCTGTTGTTCTTTTGTCTCTTCACCATTTTTGAAACCGAAATGTTCCCAAGCTTAAAAATACTATCAATATTATTCACATGACATTTTTTTTCCTGTGGTTATATGAATTACTCATTTGATTTGTACAGCTGGTTGGAATGACAGGTACTAAAGAGGCTCTGAATTTAAGATAAGCACAAGATGTTTGCTTTTTTTTCTCTCAGCTYCAAAGACCTATCCAGTATAATAAAAAGATCCACTCTGCAGTCTGATAAGACTGACTAGACTTTCAACTAGGACATTGTCCTTAACAAGATCTTCTAAGCTAAAGTCTTCCAGATAAAGTCTTTCAAGACAAAAATGAAAAATGGTTTTAAAAAGCCCCACAGAATTATAAATATTGGTTGCAAAAATGTATAACCAAGCTATTAACTAAAAATACTCTAGTACTCTGTTAAGTGTTCTATAAGGATACAGGAAAGCACTGGGCTCTTGGGAACAACAGCATCTCTAAAGGCTAAGGGCAGCAGAGTAACTCATGCTATGTACTGCAAAGTCCTGCATGTGGGATAGTAGAAGACGGGGCACAACTAGATGGAAAGCAGTTTTGCAGAAATGAGGTGCTGGGGAGGCAACAAGCTGAACATGTCAGCAGCTGCAAAGGCACCAACATTCTGGGCTTCATTTGCAAGAGTGTTGCCAGCGCAACAAGGGATGTGATGTACTTCAGCCCCTGCTCAGCACTTGAGAGACCTCAGATTTGGGCTCCCTGAGTCCCCAGATTTGGGCTGTTCAGTGCAAGAAAGATACTGTCACCCTGGAATAATTCCAGCAGAGAGCTAACTAGAGGAGCAGCACACATGACAGAAAAGAAGAGGATGAGAGGATGAACAAACTCAAATGTTTGTTCATCCTTAAAAACAGACCATCTTGCTCTAGTCTATAGCTATCTAATGAAGGGTTACAGAGATGATGGACCCAGATTCCTCTCAAAGGTGCATGGCAACATATCACCTAGAAGATGATTGCATTGGAATAGGTAGTCCAGAAAGGTTCTGAAATCTCCATACATGTGGATACTCAAAACTCACCTTGTCTCAGAGCACCTTGACTTTCCAACATGAACCTATGACTCTGTGTTGTCTCAGATATTGCAGGAGTAAGACCCTGTGGCTGAGTCTTTGCATTTTTGTCCTCCTTTGTTTTTGGAATGCATAAWATCTACTCTTCTGCAACATACATATTTTGAGTGACTACCTTGCATCTGTGCAAAACAATCTTCTGCGACATTCATTGCCTTCTGTGTCTATCACTTTCACTGCAGGAATTTTATGACTCATTTTCACAATAGGAAAATGCATTCATAATCCTCATAATCCTCATAATCCTGTTTGCCTATTTTTATATTACTGCAACTCTCTGGAGTTTCTGATAAAAAATTTTGAAAAGCATGAAAATACCTTGGTTRGTTTTATGTTAAACAGTATTGTCCATTCAGTGATACAGTCATAATGAGAAACATAGACCTCCATTCTGACTCCTCAACACTTTTCACTAAATTCAATTTTAATTCTTCAACTCTTTTCACTAAGTGAAATCGCTTCTGAGGAACTGAAGTATGTATTCCACAGTTTTTATTTCATTGAGATTTTTTTTTTACTATACTGTTCTGATTTGCTTTCTTTTGTTTTTTTGAGAGGAGGATAAAACTAATGAAGAATCAGATATTCTCAAGGACTAGATATAGCAGAAGTGGGATAAATATTCAGTGTCGACAGATATGGATAGCAATCTTAATTGCTGGCACTAATCAATTCCAGCATGATTAGGAGATACTGATATGCTGATACTGAAAAATGTAAATGAGATCATATTATGCACATGTAAGGTACTGTCAGTAAAGAGCGATGACTATCAGTAACCCAGTTAAGATGATTATGAAGTCTACTGTATCGAAAGAATAAAAGAACTTGGCTTGTTGGATAGAGCTAAGAAAAACAGCAACATGACTCTTTGTGAAGGTGGGAAGATGTCAAAAAAAGTTGAGAGAGAACTGTTTTAACATCCCTGCATCCCTGTTGCAACACAAATGAATATTACTTTAACCTGGAAATGAAAACCATGTTTCTAGTTGTGGAGTGAGGTTGTATCACAGCYGTCTAGAAGTAGCAGGTACAAAACCAATGTAAATATCACTAAAATATGTAACCTTTTATTTTTTTTTCCTTTTTAATGCTAGAATATTACTGAAACAAAAAGACATTAAAAGATAGTTAAAGGTTGTAACTCACAAGTTAGGAAATCTCAGAATCAAACTTGTCTCTGGAAAATTTAAATTTTACTCAGCCATTGTCATGGATTCCACTGACCTTCTAATTTCTTCCAATTCTTCCAATGCACATGTGCTGGGATGCTAGCAACATATGAATCTGGAAATGTAAAAGGACACCATAAATAAATAAATAAATAAATAAATAAATAAATAAACCTTGTAAAAGGGCTATAGTGAATGGGATTCTATGAAGCTCTGTCAAGGAGATCCAACACATTGCTATTTCCAAGATGGCTTATACAAGCATTACTTAAAATTTTTCCCTCCAAGCACACAGAAATTCAGAATGCCTCTGTTTTTTCCCTGACATAAAACAAATCTCAGTCCTGAATCTTCAACACTTTTCACTAAGTCAAATGAGCAAATAGCAAAGTCCAAACAGGCAAGCAATGACACTGCTTTAAATGAGAGGAAAAACTATCCACTTGCTACAGATTTGGTCTTAATAAGTTAGAACATTGAAAAAAATATTTACAATTTTTATTTTGTACAGATATCTTACAAATTGGGCAAGAAAAATAAGAAGATTCTCTCTCTTTTTTTTTTTTTTTTTGGTAAGTTTTACTTTGTCATCTTCACACAAGAGACAATATTATGTTCAGGTGGTTTATTTGCAGAATGTCACATAAAAAGACTCCCAAAAATAATAATTTCATTTCAAGGTTGCTGCCTTCTCTCTTTTTTCTGTTTGCAAAAGTATAATTCAAAAGAGTACTGTCATTCCCAACTGCCAGCCAAAACTGAACTTGCAGCTAGGTCAAGAAGGAGGAGCTAGGAGCAAGCTTTACAGTAATCCTTACATGATAGTGATCGGGATGGAGCAAGACTGATAGGGTCTAGTCCTAGAAAAGTTGCCATAGGTTGGCAGAATTTGATAACTTCAAATATCYTCAACATTTCTAGATAAATTATTAATAAAGAAACAAACAAGCTAATGTTTGCTCTTCAGGCTGCTCCTACAGCATTTTGTGCTGCAGAGCAAAAAGAGGGGACATAAGGGTCTTACTAGGGTCCTACTGACATCATCTGTGATGCACATTCAAAGTAAAGAATGAATGTAACTGAATTGCTTTTTGATGTAGTCCTTTTAGTGGTGGAATATTTTCAGTGCAGGTTGAATATTTTAAAATCATGTACTTTGCTCTCTGTTAATAARCTCAAAGCTTTTAAAAAATTTAACCTTCAGAAAGAGACCATGCTYGGACATTTTTAATTAGGGGTTACTTCACAAAGGTACAGCATGCAAATTGAGTAGTTCAGGATGTGTATCCTGAACAACAAATGTCAGTGAAGAGCTGTTACAACCCTGTAAAATGGCCACTATGAAATTACAAGTTTCCTTTGAACAAAACTTGAGCAATTCAATCAGAATGTAAGGATAAATCCACAACAACTTTGTGAACCTTTACCAAATTATCACCATATTTAAACACAGTATTTGCCAATGAAAAGAGAAATAGTTGTTTGACTTTTCATGAAACTGTGATACTTTTTGTTAAATAATTTCTTACAGTTTCCATTTCTTCTACTGGTTCATTTATTTCTGATATAATTTACTAATGCTGATCTGCAATTTATTTGATTCGGGAGTTAGAAATATAAAAAAAGGTGTTCTTTTCCAAGTAGGAATTCTGCCCACTCTGAAATTTGCAAAAGTTTTTATATATTATTATTACATAATTATTTAAACTTTATACAAATACTGATGAGAATTCAGGAATAATTGCCATTAAAATGTGAACAATTACGAAGTGCTGTTGATCACTTCTATTTAAGTTTGGGGCTACACAAACTGTTGAGATTTCTATAGATTCTATATATTATCTTYCAGGTGATTAAAAATTGTTTTGTCTCAAGAATTGACTTGCATGCAGTGCTCAGGAAGGCGATGTGTTGTATGCACACAAGGAACTCCGACAGGCAGTGCCTATGCTTCCAGCACTGGATCTCGCTAAGAGATGGTAAGAAAGGTGGTGTACGCTAACTCCACTTAATTAGTGGAGTTAACACAGGTATTGATGTGACAGTAACAAAATAAAATTGCCACCAAGTTGTGGAGTATTATCAATTTTCTTCAGCAGTGCTGTCCCCTACTGGCTTGATTATGCTTTTCAGAAGAACTAATCTCATACCATAAGATAAAAGGAGGGAGGGAAAATTCTGTGGAAACAACGCTGCAACTGGAAAATAAGGGAGGAAGAAGTATAAAACTTTATAGATCTTCTGAATCAATACTTTCCAATAACCTCATAATTTTCTGARTTCTTTCCTTTATATTAACAACATATCACGTCAAGCATCTACAAGCCAACCATGAACATTTGAGTTGCTTATCTCTGGCTCCCTTAATATTTGCCAGAGAAAAATGGGCACTTCCAAGATGCAAGTCAAGTTATCTGGAGTGATGTGTACATCAGAGTGATGTGAATTGCATCTAGTAGTGYCCTCTTCTCTCTAGTATGAAGAGAGCTCAGTACAACTAGCTCAGATTTGAACGACTCTGCTGAAAGCATCTGCATTCATAGAGATGAATACTAAATTCTCATGTTTTACTAATCATAGTAAAAATATTTCCAGTAATTATTTTGGCATGAGACAATCATTAATTTTTCAGTAAGAGAAATTTAGACATTTAAGAACTCTGAACACACTTCAGCAAGTGATGTTCAGCCCTAAAAACTCAAAGAAAACCCTTCACATTATGGGACACCCCAGAACAGTTGCTTACTGTTCACTGCCAAACTGAGTGATAATTTTTTTACCAACTTTTGGAAGAGACATACTCTGTTCAGTCTCAAATCAGTGGAAAGAGCAAAAAAAAAAAAAAAGAAATTGAGTTTCAAAATATACAGCATGGAAAAGATGAAATATATCCATGCAAATTTTTTAAGGCACAGCAACTTTGACAAATCTTTCCTATATATTCTTAGCCTGTATTAAATCTTGGTAGGCAAAGCATTAATTAAGAATTTTAAGCACAAATAAAGCGAACAATTAGTCCTGGAAAAAAGCCTGAAAAGCAGGTGAAATGGCAACCTCAAATGGATATTAATAGCCACACATCACTTGATTTGATGCCTTTTTTTATGGAGAAACAATGTGCGTACTGCCTTTCAAAGCTGTTTATGTAATCAAAGACAGGAGCCATTGTCAAATTCAGAGGGGATCAGATGTTACTAGCAAAAGTGAAGAGCAGACAACCTTCATAAATAGTACAAGTGATGTGAATTAAAATTGAGAGCAGTACAAAGTGAGAAGACAAATGACAGGAGATTCATCTCCTTATATTCACCACTGTGACTAAGCTGGTTGTCTAGTCTCTCTATATTATCAATGCAAAGAGAGAATAAGGCAGGTCCAGAAAGTGATTTATCTCTCCCATTTTTGAATGTGCCTCAGGAGATGACTCCTTCTCTCCCTGCATGGACTGTATAGAGTGTTTAGGTGATTTATGCCCGGTACCCAGCATTTAGACAACTAAAGTCAAGCAAGATGAATTCTACCCTGGGGACTAACAACAAAAAAAGGTACACCATAACTTAGGATTTCATCATTTTTAATTGACTGAGGAGAAAGAACTGAGAGTACTAGTTATTCACAGAATGACTGCAAGGCACCAGTGTGCTTCCGGCATGAAAGGCAAATGGGGTTCTGTGATCTGCAAGACAAATTCTCCATAGATAGAGAAGTAATAAACCAATTATACAAACGTGGGTAAGATCTCATCTAGACTTTGATGTACAAACACCAGTGAGAGAAGATAACAGTTTAAAACAAAAACATAGTATTAGAACTTGTCCTTTTAACCCTAGTTTTCAGGGTAGAAATTAAAAACACTTTCCTAGACCTCAGGTCAATGATGTTCCAAAACAGCCTTCTAATAAGAAAAATATCATTAAAAACTCAGGTGCTTTAATGATGAGTCCCAATGCTTCCTGTCTTCACAGAGAACACACAGGTAGCCTCAATGAGCAGAAGACATCTTTCAAAACAAAAACCTTATGGACATAAGGGATATAAATAATCTATATTGTTCTGTGAGGAAAAAGACTCCCAGAATATTCATGCCTACCTTGACAAATATAAGTAGGGACTCTGATGAAGAATACCATAATTTTAAATGAGATTCCTCTGAAATAACGTTTGCAAAGAAAATCATTTTTTGAGTTTCAGAAAAAGCAAGGCAAAATAAGCAATATACTCCACAATAATATCTTTAGATTTTTAAAAAATAAGTTGTCAATGGATAACTAAGTTAAACTGAATTTTTTTTCAATGATTTTACTCATAATACTACAATTGTTTTGAGAGTCTTTGTGTAGAATCAGTTTCTTGTTTATCATCTACCAGTCAATTTAACTTGTTTATGCAGGTCTTTCATATAGCAAAAGAGGAGAGGAAAACAATTCAAAACTACTATTTTTAAAAAATCAGTATGACRAAAACTCAGTAAAGATGATAGCAACTATTTTATAAAATACGAAAAAGGATTTATTTTGCAATCTTACCAGTGGTGAGGTCTGAGCAGACGGCCTCTACAGGTATGCTAGATCTTCCCAAGGTTCTTCACGATGTTCTCTGAGATTTGGTGGGTTCTCTGAAACTTCCCCTCCAAATGTAACTTGGCAGGATCTCCACAGGCATCTCCAAAGCAAAGTTCTTCATTTTTATTCAATGGAAGGAACTGATTTGGTAACTGTATTTTACATGAGGTGCAAGCATTGTACAACTGAAATAACTGAAAGGTAACTACTTTGTTCTGTTGAATATCTGTCACTACTTATTTCTCAAAGAATGCATTGCTGCCTTGTTCATATTTTTATTCCTTATATGTAGACTTTCTTTTTACTATTTTGTTTCAATTATGTAAGGAAAAAAAATATTGCAGTGAATTTTTTTCCTTTGTAGAAGGCAGGACTGCTTTTAAAAGCAAAATCTTGTGCACTATCTTYGTTGAGAAACATATCCAACTTATTATCTCTTTTACTGTGCAGTAAGACATGTTTTTCAAGGGCTAAAAAGTTTAAAATGAAAGGAGGAATAAAATAGGAAATAATAACTTTTGGCTGAAAAATACACCGTTAAACCAAGAACAATTAAAAGTAAATAACTGCACTCTATGAAAAAACCCTTAAGTCACAGCTACAAAAAGTCAATAGGAAAAAAATAGCRTGTATGTAAGTGTCAAGTTAGTGTCTTGTGCAGGTAAATATGCTTCAGGAACACTAAATTTGTTATAACTGGAATAACATCTGGGTGATTCAAGCAGTGATATTACCGCATTATTAAGGAGAAAGGCAGCTGTACATTTAGTGTCCATAAATGTACTTGCCTGTAGAAYTGACCTACCACAGAAGCCCTAAAATGGGGCTAGGAAACCTAAGAACTTCCCACTGAAACATGCTGACTTCGGACTACATCTAATTGAGCACAAGCAGTTTTCTATTTGTACTGAAGAAAGCAACTGAAAATAAGGGGAGGGAGTAAGCATAATTTTATGTACCAGAAATGATTGATGGCCTCAGTCATTTGGGCTATCCTTGCAGAYTGAGAAGATATCAGCAACTGCAGACATGACAACAGCACGACAATGCTGCAAAATTGCAGACCAGCATCCACTAGCATCCTCTGTATTGCAGATTCAAGGACAGACTAGACCCTCAACTGAATTTATGACCTTTTGCCATAGACAGAAGATTCCAAGAAAATTACACCATTGGCACCTGTTTTAGCAAAAAAAGTGCTTCTTGAGAAGCTTCCTGACTGCTTCTAGGGAAACCAAAGCCCAGAGCTCAGGTTGTCACTATTAACATCTAAATATGCTGACCTCAAATCTCTCCTAGATAAAACCTTTGTTAAATTAGAATTAAAGTTTAGTGCAAAAAATAGAATCAGGCTTTCAAGGATAAATTTACTGATGACATTTTCTGTCACCCCATGTTGCCATTTTAATGACATAAGCAATAAAAAGGAATCTTGCAATGCACTGCAAAAGAAGGATTTACATCCATTCTTTCTGAAGAAGCTCTTGAAAAACTTTACCATATAACCATTGTGTGACACCTTGGCATCTCCTGCACTAAAGGATGATACAAAAGGTTTTTTTTTCTATTACCTATTGTTGTTACCTGTTTTCTGCATATTCTGTTATTAGAGGCAATTCTCTTCCCTTGTCATCTTGTTAATAGCAAGAAACAGGAGGGATGCTGCTTTAGTATTGTAAGCTTAATTTCATCTTTGCAGATCCTGACTGCTTTCCCAGGATGCTTAAATGGCAGTTCACAGATGGGACACAGAATAGCATTTGGCCTTCAGGAAAGAAGCATAACTTACCAGTAATTCATTTCCAACATACATGTCTATATATATTTTTGTTCTGTGCATACACCTACACCTTATCACTCCAGACTGCACAACTTTTTTCCTTTACAGAACCATGGAAGATCTAATCACACTTCTGTCATCACCTTTGGTACACTGGCACAGAAAGTAAGCCATTTTTTTTCAGCCACAGGGATAGACCCTAAAACATTGAAGGGAATCACGCTAATACGGTTCTGGATAATAATCTTCTATTTCTTTCCTTCTCTGTTAAATTAATATCCATGTTTGTTCCCCAAATTAATATCCATGGCCAATACCTGCCATGAACTACCTAGCAGCAGAGCTTGAAGTCCGTCACGCAGAAGTGCTCTACAAAGTGCTGTGACAGGTCTTGAGGCCTCAGGGATGCCTCAGAGGTGCCTGGGGAAAGAATGGTAGATACACAACAGTGTACTAACTCAACAGACTCACAAAAAATGTGTAATCTTGTCTGGAAATAGCTTAGAAGTTTACAGCAAATACCAACACACCCCACCATTCATTTAGATAACCGCTGGATTTGTACAGGAGAGAAACATGAWTATTTTATCTTGATTGAAACTTTAGCAATGAAGAGCCTGGAGGAAATGCTCTTGACATACCATGAAGGAATGATCCAAGAGGCAGTCTGACCACTGCACTCATGGAAGTATGCTGGAGCTTCCTCATGCTATGCGACACAAACAGATCTATGTTGGTGACACCACTCCTCATAGATCTTCTCCAAGACCTCACAAAAGCTTGTTCAAAAAGTCTGTGTGTGTGTGTGTGTGTGTAGGAGAAGGAGAAGGGGTAGGAAGTCAGTAAATGTGCAGCTAGTAATCAAGTCCAGTTCTCTTTGCACATGTGCCAAAAGCCAGTCAAATTCTGGCAGAGAAAAGAAAATGCAACATAAAGAGTTCTGTCGTCAGTCATCACTTGACAAAACACCTTTAAATATGCATACAGTTCAGATGAGCTGGAACTCCTACTGGTGTAAAGAGTTCAGCCAGTCGGAGTTTAATCCTGTTGCCGAAATAGGCAGGTCAAATGCAGATGAAACAAATCTAACAATAGCACTTGGAAAAGTGGAGAAGATCTGAGGCTCATGCTCCAGAGGAAATTAGCTTGAGGCTGCCACCACAAAAGAAAACTTTGATACCTCAAAGAACAGCAATGTTGACTTAAGAARTTTGTCTTTGCATTAAAGCCTTGATTACTGAGAGGTCCTGACTGCATCATACTGTGATGGAAAGGTTGGGCAGAAGCACCTTGCTGAGGCACGCATCTTAGGAGGAACATTTCTGGTTGTTTCCACTTCCAGAGCCTTCTGCTGATGCCAAGGATGGTGGCAGACAGTCCAGTTTGGTCATATTAGTGTTTGGAAGCTTCAGACTCCTGGACCAAGGGAAGGTTTTTTGGTTTCTCAGGCTATTCAGAATGCTCCTGAGAGCATACCTTAAGGAGGTATTTTTTAGGCCTCTTAAAGGAGGCCTCTTTTTTAGGCCTTCTTAAAGGAGGCCATTTTTAAAAGTATGGAAAAGGAAGTACGCAGGGACATAGCTCATTATGAAGCACATTTTATACGGGTTAGAAGTTAAAATTCAGCTCTCACAGATCAAAAAAAGGCATAAAGGTAAGCTTAAAGAAGGCACTAATATAAATTAAACAAGCAAGAAATAACTTGCTTCAGCATTTGAAATAGCTCTAGGTGTCTTCTGCTTTATATACCATTTGTGAAGAATGAGAGATGGGTACAAGGGCAGGTCTCACAACATCAAACATGCTCCAAACTTGAGCAACAGAGTGCACGTAAGTCCAATATAAATGGACAGTCATTTAAAGTAATAACTTTGAAGTTTCTAAGTGTGAAGTAGGCAACAGAATATGCTCTTTTTTACTTGTGTAACTCCATGCTGAGCAGTGCTGACGTGCACCAAGTACTTATTTTCTCAGAATGACAAAATGAATGTACAAAGTGATTTTAAAATGTGACTAAATAAGGTCTATTGCATAAAAATGTGCAATCAGAAGCCCAATCTTTCTGCAGTAGTTCATTTCAAAATGAATTTCAGGGTGGTCATAGGGACTTGCAAATTGACTGAATGACTCAAGAGCCCATTTCCCATCTTCAAGTAATATATAAGACAAATTATTTTACTTTTTTCAGTAAGAAAGTAAAATGCGGAGTATTCTGGATGTTCTAGTGATGATGAATTGATTAAGTCTCTATTAAATTGAAGGAGAAGAAATGGGAGGTATGTAGCTTATTTTTTAGGGCTGCTAAGAGGAGTAAGGAACTTGAGCATCTCTCATATGAGGGGTGGCTGAAAGAGCTGGGTCTGTTCAGCCTGGAGAAGACTGATGGGAATATTAATGTGTATATGTATATGACGGAGTATCAACATGTATAAGCATCTGAAGTGAGAGTGTAGAGAGAATGCAGCCAAAGATTTTTCACTGGTGGTGACAGGCCACAGGTAAAAGTGAAACGCGGGGAATATGTGTACAAACGGGAAAAGCTTCTTTACTGTGAGTCCCTGGMGTGGTTGTGGAGTCTCCTTGGAGATACTCAAAACCCATCTGGACACAATCTTGGACCTTGTCTGAGGAGGGGGGTTTTGACTAGGTGATCTCCAGAAGTCCCTTCCAACCTCAAACATTCTGTGATTCTGTGACTTCTTTCTCAATTTCAAAAGTGCAAACTTTGTCAAAAGTTATTGAAGAAAATCTGAACTCCAGGACTTAAACATGAAGATGCTTGTAATTTTGCCAAGCAAAAAATAACTAAAATTATAGTGTGTATATAAAAATATACACACCAAAGTATCTTATTTAATATTTTACACTGACATGCTGAAAGAAATACTGAGGAAATTTTCCCGATGACATAAAGTTGAGATATAACTCATCTAACATACTGCAGAGGAAAACAAAGACCCCTTAAAGTTGAAGTGTGTTATAATACAGTAGTAAATAATATGCAAGGTCATGTACTTCAGAACTAGAAATAGTTACTGTTGTCATTTGAGGATCTCCTTACCTGGTCAGGAGAATGTGAAAAAAAATGGGGACACTGACTGACCAAGGCCATCAACCTATCCTGCCTGTGATCCTGCATATGATTCTAGGAGATCTCTGACAAAATACACCCAGGAGAGACTGGGGACTATCTATAGTATTGTACAAAGTCACAGTAAGGTAGCATATAGAAGATTATATACAATTGTGTGCAGGAAAGAGATATTCACATGGTGGCAGCTAGCTGTTATTTCAGATCGTAGGGGAGAGTCTGCTTGCTGAGAGACTCTGCTTGCTAGAAGAGCTGGCTAACTGATACTTGAGATTTATCAAAAGCAGAAAAGGGAATATAGTGAAGTCGCTCCAGTGAGTCCAGCAGGTGGGCTGCAGCAAGATGATGTACAAGAAGAGGCTGAGGGAACTGGGTTTGTTTAGTCTGGGAAAGGGAAGGCTCATGGGAGAGCCTCATTTCTGCCTACAGGTACCTGATGGGAGGATACAGAAAAGATGGAGCAAAACTTCTCAGAGGTGCACAGCAATAGGACAAGAGGCAATTGCCAAAAAGGAAAATTCCAAACAGACATTGGGATAATTTTGTTTTTCCTATGAGGATGGTCAGATATTAGTACAGGTGCCTAGAAAGGTTTCACAGAATAAGAGAATCACAGAATGGTTAAGGTTGGAAGGGACCTCTAGAGATCATCAAGTCCAACCTTCCTACTCAAGCAAGGACACCCAGAGCATGTGACACAGGGTGGCATCCAAGAAGGTTTTGAAGACTTCCAGAGAAGGAGACTCCACAACCTCCCTGAGCAGCCTGTGCCAGGGCTCTGTCATCCTCAGAGTAAAGAAGTTCTTCCTCACATGGAGAGGGAACTGCCTGTGTTTCGACTTACACCCATTGCCACCACTGAAAAGAGCTTAGACTCTTCCTCTCTACATTCTCCCTTCATATACTTATATGTATCAATAAGATCCCCTCTCAGCTTTCTCTTCTCCAAGCTAAACAGGCCCAACTCACTCAGTCTCTCCTCATATGAGAGATGTTCCAGTCCCCTAATCATCTTTGTTGCTCTCCGCTGGATCCTCTCTAGAAGCTCCAAATCCCTCTTATACTGGGGAGCCCAGAACTGCACCCAATACTCCAGGTGCGGCCTCACCAGAGCTGAGGAGAGGAGCAGGTTTCCCTCCTTGACCTGCTGGCAACACTCCTCCTGATGCAGCCAGGATCCCATTGGCCTTCTTGGCCACGAGGGCACACTGCTCACTCATGGTTAACTTGGTGTCAACCAGGACTCCCAGATCCCTCTCTGCAGAGCTGCTCTCCAGCAGGTTGACCCCTAATCTGTACTGGTGCGTGGGGTTATTCCTCCCCGGGTGCAGGATCCTGCGCCTGTCCTTGTTGAATCTCATGAGGTTCCTCTCTGCCCAACTCTCCACTCTGTCCCAGTCCCTCTGGATGGCAGCACAGCCCTCCGGAGTGTCGGCCACTCCACTCAGCTTGGTATCATCTGCAAACTTGCTCAGGGTGCACTCAGTGCCTTCATTCAAGCCACTGGTGAACAAGTTGAACAGCACTGGGACACCGGTTCTGTTGCAGTTCATGTTGTTTAGATGAACCTCACGGACACCACTGGCTACAGGCCTCCAACTGGACTCGGCCCCACTTATAACCACCCTCTGAGCTCTGCCATCAGCCAGTTCTCAATTCACCTCATTGTCCACAGTTCTGGAGCTTTCGTATGAGGATGTTATGGGAGATGTTGTTAAAAGCCTTGCTGAAGTCAAGGTAGACAACATTCACGGCTCTCCCCTTGTCCAGCCAGCCAGTCATCCTATCATAGAAAGCTATTAGGTTYGTCAGACATRACTTCCCCCTGGTGAATCCATGCTGACTACTCCTGATCACTTCCTTCTCCTTCATATGCCTAGAGATGCTCTCTAGGATGAGCTGCTCCATCACCTTTCCAGGGATGGAGGTGAGGCTGACCAGACTATAGTGTCCCATCTCCTCCCTCTTGCCCTTTTTGAAGACTGGAGTGACATTGGTTTCTTCCAGTCCTCGGGTACCTCCCCTGCTCTCCAGGACCTCTCAAAGATGATGGAGAGTGGCTCAGCAATAGCCTCTGCCAATTCCYTCAGCACTCTTGGGTGCATCCCATCTGGGCCCATAGATTTTTGAATGGCCAGTTTGCCTAAGTGATCCCTAACCCAATCCTCCTCGACCACTGGAAGGTCTTCCTCTTGCCCATTTATCTCTCTTTTACCTAGGCTCTGTAGTTCTTGGGGACTAGCCTTAGCACTCACAGAAGTATTGTCTCTGGCTGGAAACATTTCAGAGATATTTATTGTATTCTGAAAACTTCATTTTATTTCTAACTTATTTACAGTTAAACATTTAGAATCGTAAAATATGAAGTATAAAATATTTAACAAAATAGTTGCAGTTCATGTTGTTCAGATGCACCATAAATATATGATGAAACAGTAAACAGCACAGGAATTTCCTGATTGTCCTCTCTCTCGTTTAACAAGGAAAGGAGATTTGTACACCCGCCCTATACATTCTGATCTTCCCTCCATGCCATCAACCTTTCATTACAGAAAAAACATTGCCACTGTTTTTAATGTCCTCACTCTGTCTCCCATAGTTACCATTACTGTCTGAAATGCAACGCTGTAACATTCAATACATCAGATGCTCTCTGAAGTTCTGAAGTTGGTGTTTTCAATACCTTTTTTTTTTTTTTTTTTTTTTTTTTTTTTTTTTTTTTTTTTTTTTAATAGAGAACTTCCTAGAAAAGAAGAATCAGGTAATTCAGGCAATATGAACAAAAGAGTCATTTATTATATATATATTCTCTAGTAAGTTATAATAGTCTCTTGGATTTTAAATGTCTTTTTACTATTTTCAATGCTTAAAAATTATAATTTTAAAACATTAAATACTGTGTTATATACATTATGATTTAATTTCCTATTTCTAAACATGGAGCATTCTCCAAGTGAAAACTTGGATGAAACTGAAAACAACTCCTTTGACATAACAGGCTTTAAAAGTTCACTTCATACAACCATAGATTTGACTATATGAAAAATAGCCAAACATTAATTWGTTCCTTTACGATGTTTTGTTTGTTTCTCTGCTGTTGGGGAAAGGGTTTTTTGGCTTTTTTTTTGTATAAACAGAAGGACAGATCTGGTCGGTACTTTTCTCAGTGTTCAGAACTATAACTTTTTTTTTAATCTCATACCTATTTTATATAAAATAACAAAATATACAGAGAGAGCTGAGTTTGTTACATTAGTTCATACACATACAGTAAATAAAAGTTTTATGTATGGCTTTGCAAAGGTAGATTATGAAGTGACTTTTGTATTTTACTTGTTTAAAAGCATTTTAAGAGAACGTGTTAGTGTGCTTACAATAGCGGCCATGGTAGTCGAATGTCGAGCCAAGAGTTTAATGCTAGGATCACTGGAGGTCTTGCCTGACACTGCCTCTGCAGCTTTCAGAAGACAAATGTAGTTTATTACAACCTCGTCTATCTTAGCTATAATTTCCTGCTGCTGTGTTTCAGAGTTCATAACTTTAACTAAACGCATGCAGGCTTCTGTTAAGCAACAGAGTACTTGAAAGCTGGAAGTCATAGCTAAAAGCATTTCCTCAGGGCTTTTATCAGCCATGGCCATTTTCCTGCAGGCACTTCCCAACTGTCTCGATTCCATAGATAACAGTTGTTTGTACTGAGAAAGTTTAAGGTCATATGTTTCTGGATGTAAATCTTCTCTCTTGCCCATACTTGCTCGGACCAGTGAGAGTAGCTCATTGGCATCCTTTTGTGCTGCAATAAATCCGTCGGGCATTGCATATGTCTTCTCTTTCATCACATTTATTCTTGTGATCCGTGCATCAAATGCCACATCGTTGAGATTCACATCAATTTGGCCACCTTGGACGTCAGCACTGCTCGTCTCATGTGCATTAACTGCATCATCTTGCAGGGGCTCAGCAGTTCGGGGGGACTCAGAGGCTTCCTGATCGTTTTCAGTGGAACAAGACTGCCCAGCTGGTTCTGCGAGCTCACACGGGACCTGCGGTTCGACGAGACACGAGAGCTGATTGCTGTCTCCGTCATCTTCATCATCATTGTCATCATTTCCTCTGCTTAGGAAACAGTAGCTGAAGGGGCCACGACACTTCCAGGTGCTGGTATCCAGCCTCCGCAATGGCAACGTCCGATACTGCTTGGAGTCCTTCTGACTGGCGCTTGTGCCTGAACACCTCTTACCRTCCTTCCTATCAGTGCTGACGTACACACAGCTCTGGGAATAACTTTTTGACAGCTTTTTGCCCAGGGGAAGTTCCACCCTTCTCTCTGATTTGGATTCCTCTCTGCGGGTGGTGTCGAGACTTTTGAAGCTGACTGCAGCTGCTTTCTTTTCAAACAGCATCTCGATGCCTGCAGATCCTCCAACGCTGCTGCTGCTGCGCCTCAACACTTTCCTGCTGTGCGGCATCCTGAGGCTTCCTCCTATCATGTCATATGGCCGTAAACTAACTGTTGCCCCACAAGCCTGATTTACTTTGGGAATGWCACAAGAGTCTTGACTTTGACTTGGCACCTTTGATTCTGATAGCATGGATGATAGCATGATGGAGTCAGCTAGAGGCTGTCTAGGAAAAGCTGTAGGAATGCCTCCTTGTCTTCCCTTTTCAGGCTCTGTGAAAGCTACACTAGGGGTAGTAGAAGAGCAGACAGAATAATTAAGCATCACCCTGATAATATTCAGAGACTGAACTTTTAAATATCTTTAATGGCCAGGCCAAATGGATTCACAGTATTTTCCAACGGTCTCCACTCCRCAAAATGTTTCACAACAAAAACCAGTGCTACCTCCTTGTGGGTTTTTTTTTGCATTTCACTAAGATGCCTTTTAAAATCCATCACCAAATTACAACTTATGAATAGTTAACAGTTCCTTCTCTTTCAACACATTAATTTAAAAAGAAAGGAAGTAGAAAAACAACTACTAAACTTCCTAAATATCTCCCATTGTACGTATCAGAGGTTTCCTACTATATAGTTAGAGGAGTATTTTCAGATTAAAAATTCCTGCGTAGCTATTCCGGAGAACATACAGAAAACTACACTTGGTATCTTTGGTCCTGGCTATGTGTTTCTTTGGCAGAGAAAGCACATTTCTCATTCTTGCTCCTACTCCATTTCACTTTTTGATTTTCACATATTCATGCACTACTGGTACATGCAGGTTGCTACCCAGGAAAAAGGGAAATGGTAAAAATCCAATGGAAAATATTCCCAATGCCACCTCTGAAAAAAAAAAAATGCACATCTTTTATAATGTTAAGTTCATAAAATCTCTTAAAGCTGAAATTTAAAATGTGGCAATGGTTCTGGATGTAAATTATTATTTACGGAAACATCTACAATCAGATGTCRAAGTAAACATATGGTTAACAAGATAATGACATATTTTTATCTTTACAGTTAGTAATTTTTATTGACATTGGTATGTTTTGGCAGCTACTAAAAAAACCATAATATCACAATTAATGAATCACAGTTTTTTCTCATCCAAATTGATATACTTTGTGAATTCATCTTATAATCTGACCCAGGAACTCAAACAAAATATACGAGATGAATTTTGGAGCAGCTTCCAAAGAACGCTTTCTCATATAGACCTCTCCATCAATGTCTCCCATATAGTAAATCTAAAATGTAGGGAAGATATGTTTAAGACTCATTTTTCAGTTATAATGAGAGATTTAAAAGAATTTAACCATTGTAAGCAGCCCATGAAAACAACTCAATGACTTATAACTAAAATGAATAAATACACTGAAAACCTAATTTGACTGCCTGCTATAGTTTCTTGCTATATTTTCAGGTAAATAAAGACAATGTAAATATGATACTCAGTTCTCAATCTTAACATGTAGCTCTAAAAKCAAACAGAACAAATCCTTTATTACTGCTGTACCTGTAGTTTCTTTTATCTTGGGGATCCGATGGCATCCTTCTCTCAAAGTGCCAAAGAGCGGTTCAGCATTAATTGCTGAATGCACGACAGGCACTGTCATTCTGTGACACACGGCTTCGGGCTGCTGATGCAGGTCCTTGTATGTTGTTCCATGGTTTGGAAGAATGGCAGCTCTTTCATCTGTTGGGATATAGGCAATGCCCTTCACCGATGGGTCAGAGATAATGTGCTTAACCTCAGAGGTACAAAGAGGGGATTCAACTGGGGTAGCACACGTGCTACTGCCTGTGCTGCATCCCGCATCCACTGAAGAGCACTGAGAGCTCTGCAGTGAGAAATGGCCTTCACTTTGCAAAGACGACATGCGTTTAGCCAAGTGATATTCACAAAGTCTAGCTACGCTCTGCTCTGCTTCTGGAAGCTTTGAAGGATGGTCATCTGCAGATAAATCAGTATCTTCTGTGTCATTTAGGTCTTTGGCTGAAGACACAGGAGTCATATCTGACATAAAGGTTTCACCTTGGCTAAGCCTTGAGTTATCATCCTGATCCACCTCAGGGTCCACTACATCCTTACAGTCAGTTTCTGTTTTACCAAGGACAGGAACTCTGGGAAAAGTCTTCCCGTTCACTGTTTCTGGGCTTGGCTTCTCTGCTGCCCCATCATCAGCAGCAGCGTACCATCTTTGGCGAAAGGTAGTTCTCTCCACATTGAAAGTGCTTATGCGTTGAGTGTCTCTTGCTGAAAGAGTTCCAAATTTAGCTTTTAGGTCTTCATCAGTCTCTGCTTTTTTAGTTCCCTGTTGCTTTTTCACAGTAGCATTGCCATCAGAGGGTGCTTTTACTTCACTGTCAGTCATCTTACTTTTCCTTTTACTAGTGCAAGAATATACCAAGGATCCCATGTGCAATTTGCTAAAATAATCAGTGACGGATTTTGTTTCCATGGTCTCTGGTTCCATTTCCATATTATCTGAATGAAGAATCTGCTTTGAAGGCACAACTTTTGACTGTAGTTCTGCAGCCTGACGACCAGCCAAAGGCTGTGAGGACTTCATGCCTGGGCCTCCGGCCTGAGTCTTAGCGATGGGAAATTCAGTTTGCTCTTCCACAAGGGGTTGGTACCCTTCACTTGTGGACAAAAACATACGTGCAGTGTTTTCTGATTGTTTCTGTGCTGCAGCTAGTTCAGAACTTTCAGTCATTTCAGAGGAATTTGTTTCATTGCCAGAATCTGAAGATGACTCAGGGCTATAGGCTCGCAAGATAGCTACACCTGCAAGCCACAAAAAATAACAGTCAATTAATGACAGCAGCTGAAGCACCTAGATAAGTGACAAGCAAATGGGATGTGTTAGATACAAAAATATGTTCTCTAAGAATACTCTGGTTTTATTGCACAGTTCCCGGGACAGATAACTTTATAACATAATGACAGTTCCACTACATATTATGGAATATGATGTATGTGAAATGATGGCAAAAAAAAAAAACAAAAACAAAAAACAAAAACAAAAATGGAATATCAGAAAATGGAATATCTCCAAAGCTAAATGGATGAAATGGTATGATTTCAATGAATAAATGTAACTATGGTGAAAGAACCTGAATTGTCATTCGTCTGCTGTTCCTCTGAAGCTGCCAAAGCTTCTAGTGCTTGAAGTGTAGAGACTACAGCATCGTCTAGCCCCTTTTCACACTTCCCCTCTGTATTAGTAGGGACAGCATCAATAAGTGACACTGGAATATCATCATTGCCTAGGTTACTAGATTGCTCCTTGTCTTCTCTAGGCTGAGTTGCTTGATTCTGAGAGTCTTCCTCGTCTGAACTGTCCCTGAAGCCAGGTGGAGGAGCAGCAATGGCCATGTTTAAGGTATGCAATAAGAAATCATCTTCATTATCATCACCTTCTGGTGGTGGAAGTGAAGTCAAATCAATAATGTCATCACTAGACCCAGAAAGGCTGAGAAGAGCTGGCCTATTGATTTCTCCTACCATAATGTCTTCTTCACAGCTTACTTCATCTTCATCTTCAGCATCATCTGTGTTTTCTGCATAACAAATATCATGCAACAAAGGTTCTTCTATCCCTTCTGCAGCTCCAAATATTTTGCTTTCATTTATAGTTGCATAAACAGCGTTTGCAGCAAACTGAATGCTTTCAGCATCTGGTGACAATTCCAGACCTTTAATGTCATTGGCATTACTAATATAAATGGCTCTTTGTTTTTCTAGTACTTCTGGACTTTCATCCAAAAGCCTTTCATAGCCAAGAGTTTGGGGACTGATACCATCCAAGTTATGATCTCCAAATATAAAGGAAACCTTTGCTCCCCTGGGGGAATCCTGTGCTTTCTTGCTAGATTCCAATCCTGACAGTGACAGCAGTGAAGGCTGATTAAAACTTCTATTTTCTTCTGGCTCCGTGGAGTCACTTTGCTTGGCCAAATGCTGATCAAATCCACCTGAATTATAGGCATTTTCTATGTACAGATGTCTGTGTTCTTTTTGACACAAGAGACTTTCAGAAACATCTATAGTCTTCTGTTTTGGATCACCATAAGATATTTGAGTCTCTTGATCTCCAGCCAGGAACGTGGTAGTTTTTGGTACACAGTTCCACTCAGGAGCATGGAGATTAAACTTCCCTCTATTTTCAAGTCCTGCAGTGTGGTGAAATAAAAGTAACACTGTGAATTAACAGAAAAAGTGCATGCAATTTTTTAAAGCAGTAACTTGTTAATAATGAACAGTAAATATTTTAAATAAAACAGCTGGGCCACCAAACACTTCAAAAACACTTTCAAAATCACCTCTACTTGAAGTTAAATACCTGTTGGTCTAATGACCTCAGGTTTAACTAGTACTGCAATACAAAGCTAAACTACAGCTAGGTAGAAATGATATTCCAGGAACAGAATATCATTTCTAATAAAACCAAACCAAATCAGATGCTCAAAAGTCAGTTCCCCCAACACCATATGTATTCTTCCATAAAGTAATAACATGCATAGATAAATAAATCAGTATTTATTTCTTGCACTGTTATGAAAAAACATCAAGACCTGTTTTACTGGCCAACTGAGATGCTATCAAAAGCTGAATATTAGAACATAATAAAGCTGAAATGGTATACTGTAATGCTGGGTCTGAGACAGTGATCAAATCCTACTTGGCATTGCCTTGTATTTGTATGGGGTTCCACTGGCTTCAGCTGGTTGCTGTCTGTGGCAGAGCATATTTCTGCTTTATACAGGTGACCATCATTAACATCCTGTCCAATAAATACCTGTTTCTCGGCTCCCTGTATTTTTCTTGTTGGCCATGTTAAATATTGAGCGCCTTGAGTCAACCAGCAGTCTATAGTATCCAGCTGCTAGGCAAGCAAGATTCATTGCATCTGATGACTCCATCAGTAGAGTAATTGGCTAAGAAGAAGAAAATTGAGTCTTGGTTAAGGCTGTTCTTTCTCAATCATGTCACCTGCCACACTAAAAAACATGCAAGTGAACTTACTTTCCTCACTTCCAATACGAAAAAATATCAAAGATTCAGAAAAGATTGAAGTTGTAGTAAGGTAGATGTCCAGATGGACATTTTAAGAGCTAATCTTACTCTAGTTTTGAATGAAGCTAACCATTTTTAGGCTATTGCTACATCTTTTTCTTGCATAGGTGTATTTCTTGCACTGTTCGTTTTTCTTCTCAAAATGCCAGGGCTAAGAACCTGGTACATCAGAGGCTGAGTACTGCAGCAGTATGGGAATTGCTGCTGCTCGCCAAAAAAATCAGGTGTCATAAGCACATAGAAAGAAATAAAACAGGGAAAGAAATCAGAGAGATGGGGAAAGTGAAGTCTGAAATGGTACCACAGTGAGATTTAAGTTATCATTACATGCAGCAGCAGTGAATATTCAAAATGAGAAGAGTGCTTGTGGCCTGGCGCTATTAGAAAGTCACGTGGTGAAGAAACAAGAAGTCACACAAATAAAGACAAAGAGAAAAGAGACAAAAAGAGTTTCCAAAGGGAGATCATCAAACTCAGTGGGAATAGGGAAGGTCTGTAAAAAATAGACACTGGCCTGGGTTAAAAAAACATAGTTAAACCTACACAAAAAAAAAAGAGCTTTGAAAGATTATGTCTGCCAGGTTTGACAACATCAAATGTGAGGATCCATGTGAGATGTACATTCTTTAACTTCCTTTTCTTTTGCCACAATGTATAAATCTCTTTGCCTAAACATTTTGTTCATATCCCTGCAGTTTCTAACATCAAAAGCTGCTCTTCTCAAATACACCTTAAGATAGCCTCGAGAATTCCTTAATAACTAATAAAAATCACAAAGTCCTTACCAGGATACATAGAATTACATAACCGACAACCTCATATGGCCATGTGGACATCTGCTGTGAGTTATCCCAACATAAGGACCATTGTCATAAGTCAGATGTAGGGTACCTGCAAAATTTCTTCCAGAGGGAGTTTCATACGGAGCAGGGATAACTCTATCTTATTCAGCTTCCCGCTAGTGAAAATACAACTGATGTTGATAGTGACTATGGTCAAAGAATAATTTAAGATTGGAGTTTACCAGCAAACCCACAATAGTTTCCATTGCCTATGCTGCAGAATCTTAGGCAAAATACTCTGGAAGTTTTAAAAGCAGTTTTCAAAAACATGGGAAAATTGTATGCATTATTCTTTCTTTAAAGTACTTCATGCCATCACAGTTTGATGCTCTGTTTAATGCATGCTTCTTTCAAACCATTTAAATATAGATATGCAAATTAATATAAATTATTAAAAGTGTAAGGTGCAAAGCAAACTTTGTTCTTTTAGGTAACTACTAAAAACTAACATTTGAAATGCTATGTTGGTGACTATTTGCCACATTTTTTTCCACAGAGAACAGTGTCATTATCCACTTTTTCCACTCTAGAGAGAATTTCCACTCTAGAGGATTGAATTACATCCACATCCTCCTAGCCTTGTGATTTTAATGTTAGGCCAGTTTCTCTGGGCATAAGGTTGCATATGTTGAAAAGCAAGGAGACAGCAATATATGTGGTCTGAAGTAAGACAGCAATAATATTATCAAATAAGATAGTAATATAAAACAGTGTGGCACACAATATTGCCTTCAACATATAAGCAGATGGAAAGTATTTTATTTCTATATCACTTTTTCAATCAGTAAAAAGAAGATAAAATTCAGTTTTCTCTCGAGGACTATGAGCTGAGCACAGTAACAGGTCAACAGCTGCCTGAGATCCTTCAATGTTATTGTTAAGGGGGGTGGTAGAGATGCAGTGTTCATCAGCTTGTAATTTTCTCTTAAATTGCTATCTAGATTAATTTACAGAGATGTTTTTCATTAACTTAAATACAGGCAAACAATCCTATATCAATAAAGTTAAAACCTTGCAAGCAAAAGCTTAGTAAATATTCCTTATGTTTCACATGTATTTGGATAAACAAACAGAATAGTTAGGCTCTATTTATTTTAGTAAGCCAAAGTATAATGGGACATCTTCCTTCAATCTCTAATTACTAGAATTAATTCTCTAGATACTGTATGAAACCATTCACTTAAGGTGATAGGACCCAATAGGAGGCACACCAAGAGAAAAACAGGACTGTACAGTAAACTTCACTCACAGCCATAAGATACCACAGAGGCAAAGAGGTAGGATTCAAGAGAAATTAAGTCTTATAGGCAGAAGGAGAACATCCATAACTACATTATGCAGAGTATAGAACCTAAATGGAGTTATAGGAACTAATTAAAAAAAAAGGCCTGTAGAATGTTATCTCTTTGGTAAGCACTATGTGGTTACTTGTAGTGTACTCACTACACACCTGTAGCTGGCAACTCTGTAACAGTAATATTATATTCTAACATATAGCTGAAAAAGTTTAGAAGAAGGTCAGTCTTATCATCACCTCTTACCACCATGGACATCAATGGAACACAAGAGCAAAGCTGTTGCCCTAAGTCAGCCAACAGGAAAATCAGAAACAAAATATAATTTGCACAGCACCAATCTAATATACCATAAGCCTCTCAAATACCTAAGGAATACTCTTCATGTACTCTGATGAAAAAAGGACTGAAAATTAAACTCTAGAATATCAGTAGTATGGAAATCTTTGGGATAGTTAGTCCCAAACACTCAAATACCCAAATATTCAAATAAAAACGACAAAAATGTCACTTTGTCATTGTCATTACATGAGTATAAATCAAAGTAAACTTACTTTTACATCTAAGACATGCAGCTCAACTCTAACATTGCTCTCGTCTTCTGTAAACATCTCAATCCTGTTCACGTGGCTGAAGTCTGCTAAGAGAGCCACCAGGTTTGTTTTGGTGTTTATCACATGGCTGATTCCATATCGTGGCCCTACTAACAAAGTCACTTCTGAACGCTTTTCTCCCTGCTTTACATAAAAAAGAAAAAACAACAGTAAAAGCATGATGGGCACAGCACAGGAAAAACAACAGCCACTGCTTTCATTTTCATGAGATTTCATTTGCATCATATTTCTACATTAAAGATTATTATAAGTTTTCTATGAAGATCAAATATAAAAAAAAAACATACATAATTAAATACAGGAAGTAAAGGAATCTGCTCTTGGATGTCGGCTGCACTGCAGTTTTTTAATGGATGAATGGATGGACTTATATTTCTGCTTTTGTTAAAAGAAAATCTTTGTTATCCAGTTTCCCAGACTAAAAATTTTAATATTTTATAGTTAATTGGATGGCAGTATTTGTGGAATAGATGCTACTTAACTCTACAATCTCAGACAAAATACAAATTGTTACCAGGAATCTTATTTTAAAGATGAAAAAGTTCACTTTAGCAATTATTTTTTTTCAGTGTATGGGTAAAACTTAAGCTTCTAAAGAAAAAATTTCATGGTACAGCTTTTGCAGAAAGGCATTTAGAAGAAATAATCAAGAGAACAGAGAAGATATTTCAAGAGAAAGATTACCACTAATGTTGCCTTGAAAACACGTCCTCCATATAACCGTAGATCACTGAGGAACTTGAGATAATGCACCTTGGCTTGCAGAGCGGAGAGCTGAGGCGAGAGAAGTCRGGGTAAGATGTAGTGGAGAAAACTGACACACTACCAAATTCATGAGGAAAATGTATTTATGTTGGGTTAAATGAATGGACTGAGACTAGAGCTCTTCAGAGTCTGAAACTAAATCATTAGATGACCGACGCCCAGATGTGGAGAAACAATTTCATTCTTAAAATTAAAATCATATTTACTTAGTTAAAATGCACTCAGGACCTCAGTACTGGCTTTCGCAAGGCATTGCAAGAACATCATAACTGCTCCAATGAACGGAAAATACCAAACTACTCAAATTAAACATCTGTTCATTGAGGGGTTTAAAGAGTAGACGGCAGCTTTCCATTCATAATTATCACCATTGCCTTAACATTTTATGAACCAATGCAGAGAAACAGAATTTGCATTTGTCAACTATGCATATTTCATCTTGCTAGGTACTTGTGGCATATGGCATATTATTCCACCTCATTACTATACTTTTAATTTCCCTAAATAAAGCTCTTCCACTATACTTAAAAGGGAATAAATCTGAAAGCCAAATACAGTATATGAATACCTATGATCATATCAYACAACGCATGCCATAATTTATCTCTTCTTCTTCTAGTTTTAAATTACCTGCTTAAAAAGCAAGAGCTGCAAAATATTTTGTCAGACCGAATGGAAATAAAGAAACAGTTCATTTCAGCCAAACAATCTGGATGCAGATCTTTTACCATCCTGATCTAAACTTTTAAATGCTGACTTTAAACATGTAATAAATCAGGTTCATCTCATTTGTTATTCTCTCTCCAGCCCCTAGATTTCTAGTCTAAGAATTTATTTGATCTTGAACAGCATTTTAGGAGCCCTGAAATTTAGGTTCTTCTAGACTCCATGGAAGAAATGAAACCAAAGGAAAGAGTCTACAGAGAATGCCTTKCCTAGCCCTTTGTAGGTGCAGAAATACATAGGGCTTGTAAAAAAAGGGAGAATCCTAAGAATGACAGGCTTCTACTTCACGTGGAGGAAAGTAAACCTCTAAAAAGAAATTGGTTCCCAGACTAATATCTGCAAGTGGACTAGAAGGTAATGATGAGACTACATGCTTTCTGATTTCAAAAGCTCAAACCATAAAGAAGCAAACAAAAATAAACAGTGAGCTACAGGAAGGGACTGTTGCAATATTTATGCTATCCAAGAATCAATATTGTACCCCACTGGCATCCTTAGAGAGTCCTGTTTCCAAAGTTTCCAAAGTAAGATCAAACTTATACTGCCAGTATAAAAAATAAGTAATTGACTTTATTTAGCTTTAGCTGTAGCAGTACAGGAGAAGAGCATCCTTTGGTCAGAAAGGTGTCCTTCCTTCCCTAAGCACTCAGATGTATACTCCCAGGTGGTGGTGATGAGAAACTCACCAACTCCAAGCAAGTCTTCTGCTCATCATAGTGATCCCTAGATTTGGCACTACATATTTTGGGGGTTTGCCACTCAGAAAGAAAGTGGCATGGAGCAGGATTCCGCTCATTTAATGTCTCAACTAGTCATTTTATGTTCCTTTTATAGCCAAGGGAGAGAAACAGGCATTTCTAGGACACAAGTCATCTGACCTATTTTTGGTGCCTAATGTGGGAYGGGATGAATCGCTCCCTCGAAGTGCCTGTTTCTCTCCACTGACTGCAAAGAGAGTCTAGGTGGCTTGCATAAAGCAAGCCAATATTGTGTGTAAAACCAGCCTCTGCTGTATGCCTATAACGAAGGCATTTCTCTGAGATGCTGTCTTCTAYGTTTTCCTCCAGCTGAAGTGAAAGCTCAGTGCTAAGAAAAGCATTTTACAACAAGGAAGATTAATTACAGTAATAAACACCATCCATTCACTTAGACATTGGCGAGCAAAAGGCATCTATCTAAAATGTAACTGAAAACAATCCTAAAAAAAAAGCATTCTTGTTAAACCCATAGATTAATGTGGCTCAGATCAGAGCATCAGAGAGAGAATAATTTCCTAACAAGTTTTCTATTAACAGGAAGCACTAAATGAATTAAAAATATATAATTTTTATCATATGTGGAGTGTTAATAACTAGTTTTCTATCATTCTCTAGATAAGATGGTTTAGCTGGGATATAATTATTACAATTGTTCTTGGCTATATYATAATGAGTACCAAAAGTTAAGTTGTCTAAAAATATAATGGCTAGGTGTTTTTCCAAAGGACTAATTTTAAGTGTTTCCCATGCATACCACTCTCTCTGGTCTTTAAAATGTATCTTCCATTAGGATGCAAATGTAATACCTTTTTACCCGGAGGAACTAGGTTTTGATTTGCTTTGACAAGGTGTGAAAGTGCTTTCTTTATGTTCTTTTCTTTCATGCTTTGCAGAACAGCAGATGGAAGAAAAGTCTCTAATCCCCATTCTTTTCTGCAATAAAAAGCATATATTTAATTTTACCTTCCTGTGATAATTATTTATCTAAAGATTATGGTCGTTGTGATGCCAAGTAAATGAACTCCTGAAAGCACAGAGAGGATTGATAGAAGTCCAGGGTTTTGCAATAATGCAATATTTTCCATACTCAAACTACACCTTAGTTATGAAAAAGATGCTTTAAAATGTGAATATATTATCTCCTCTCCCAACCCTATCACTCAGAAAAGAAGTTTAAAGATTTTCTGTTTAAAATATAGGCTTTATTGTTAAGTACCACTTAATCGTTACATACACAAGTACCACTATAAAATTAATATTACAGCAGATCTAACAACCCAAGCCCAGACTTCATTTGGTTTTCTAGTTTCTTAGAGCAAGCCAAACATGGTCTTTGTCACTTGCATTTCATTTTGCTCCTCAAAGACAACCAGTCCCATCCTTTTAACCCCAAYTGGTTCTGCTTTAAGCATCACTTTTCACAGAAGACTGATTCTTCACTAATGAGTAATTATTTCTGCTGATTCATTAGTAGGAAACAACGTAACATGATCCCCATGAAGGTGGATGAACTACTAAACTGAGTATTTCAAGTTCTTATTTCCATTCTGCAATCAAATTAAGTGCTACGTAACAATGAAAAGTTATTTTTCTAATCCAAGCAGATATACACACAATTTAACTTTGGAAACTTTATTTTCCTTTATAATTACAAATATTTGCTCTTTGGGTTTCTCTAGAAAATTATAATGAAAACATAAAACAGATCATTACAGGATATTTCTGTAAGAAAGAAATCTTCTTCAATAGACAGAATCTAAGACTGTGCAGTCTTCTAAACCAAGAAATTTTTAACCTGAGTCACTTCCCATGACAATGAAGGAACCTAAACTTGGTGCATACATGTAGACATATTAAAGAATTGATCTTAGAGTATCTATAAGTTTTATTAATGCTTCACTTACAAAGAGAATACTTTATTCTCAACTTACTCTATATATTTGAGAGAGATTTTCTGAGTTTGCTTGGTGGTCACAGTTGCGATATACATTTGTAATGCAGCCAAACGCAGGGCAATGTCGTATTTCAGTTCTGGTCCAAATCTTTCCTGAACCACATCGTTACAGCTCTGTAAAAGAACCAGTAGAGGGAGCATCAAGTTCAAAAATCTTGCACTAAAAATACATTCTAATYCATTTTTTAAAAGAAACACAAAGTTTAGCCCCAAACCCTAAACAACAGGACCATGTTGAAGGTAAGACTGAAGCTCTCAAGAGATGTCAGATGTTCACAACAGGTGGATCTGTTTGAGGAACGCAAGAACCTCTGCTTGAGGACAGAAGGCAGGAACATTTTGATCTAAGCTCTCTCTCTTCATCCTTCCTGAGGAGAACAGCAATCCTCTTTCAGAGTGACTGTTGGGAGGGTGCTAGGGTATCTGGTTGGTATCCTAGGGTATCCTGTATTCTGATACAGGATTTTGCCTACTCAAACATCCACTAAAAGGAGAAATACATTGCTTAAACGCCAGCATTCTTATCCTGGAATGCCCATACTGGAAGTTCCTTCTCAGAAATCATTTCTGCCTGATATAGTACCAGAAGTAAGTTTTAGTAATAATTCTAGCTTTACTCTCTTTGAAAGCCAGATATATTTTGAGAAGATGCCAAGCATTACTACGGAATAAAGGGGAGTTCCTCATAGTAAAGGTCTGCACATTCCCCAAATTTTATATATCTGAAACAGAAACTTGGACTTACCACAGCCATGTTTTCCTATGTAAAGACATAAACCTACTCAATACAACATYAGTCTTCATATTTCCAGTGGCTGCACTTTCACTCACCTGTACATACAGATATTCAAAAGCAACTGGATCTCTTCTTAAAAGATCAATGGGATCCTTTGGGACAAAGCTAATCCTGAAAAGACATCTCATCTTATGGGAGCTTGGCCTCTGTGTCACCTAGGATTGAACAACAACCACATGAGAGCTTGGCCACACTGCCACGCAATCACAGTTTTAAACTTTCTGACCCTGCTCTAGACACACTGATAGCAAGGAAAACAATTCTGTCCAACAGATCTCTGCAATGAGTGTTTTATTATTACACATAAACATATATAAAATTGACCTTGTGAAAGGAATTTAAGACATATACAGACATGATTGCCCAACACAACTCATTCTTCAAGCAATGAAATGTGCTTACTCAAAATCAGAGCAAAAAGACAGATGACACAGACCTTACTGAAAATGATCCAACAAATGARGTATACTTCAGCAGGATCAAGGGTTTTGGGGAAAGGTCACATTTTATTTCTCAGACTGACAAGGCAGGTGAAGTACAGGTACTCTCCCTTTCTCTTGATTGTATTAATCGTAAATGCAATATGTGAGAAATTTTATCTTTTCAGTTTTCCTGGGTTATTCTGGATTAAGGTATTTGCCCTTAAACTTATGACACATACAAGTCTCTCCCTTCTTTGCTTGTTGGTCTGCAAAAAACTTTGTTAGAAATGTAATACAATAATCTGGGTATATTCACAGGGGACTGTCACAAAGCTAATGAATAATTGGATGAAAGGGCAGCAATCCAATAACACAATAACACTAYTGTAAGTCATGGTCAGCAGCAACATTATAATAGCAAATTAAAGTATTGCTGATCGTACAGGAACTACAAGGAAGAAACTTTCAGAATTAATGTAGTTTACGCAGTTTATTTAATTAGACTAATGTAGTTAGACAGTTAGTGTAGTTTATAATCAATGTCTTTAACTTATAAAACTACACATTTTTAAATCTTTCATGAAGCAACTCACTATTTTCAAAATGTATGCTTATCCCACACTGYCTTTGTCCTCCTTCCTAAGTATCTAAGCATAGTCCGTATGCATCAATAAAAGCTCATGATGGGATTTTCAAAAGCTCTCTGTGTGGCTTATTCTGATCCTTTTGATTTTGGCAGGAATTTTACCAATTACTTCAAAGACAGAAAGCTAGGGCAGAGGAGTATTGAGTACTTCTCAATATTTTACATTTAGTGCATTGCTTTTATCCACAAGAAAAGAATGTTAAGATGACAAAGTCAAATATTCAAAATTTGGAAAATGCTAGAAAGGCTGTTAATTGATAAACTAAGTTCTTTCATACTGTTACACGGGCTTTAAATGATTAAAGGAATTCTAATATTTAAATTTAATTATTATTATTGCTTTGTGTCTCATTTAATAAATCATTTCTCTTGGAAAATTTAGGTGAAGTTCAAATTTACTAACATTCTCCTGTAATATATAAACATTATGGAAAATTACATGCCAAAGAGTTTGGCATAATCACAAGCAGCTAAGGTTAGGGTCCTCTGTTGGGGAGAGTGAAACAACTTAACTCTAGTCAGAAATAGCTTGTCAACAGCCTAATTCTCCTCTCTGATCTAAGGAAGAAAGTCACAACAAACATCTTCTGCATCACAATTCATCATAATGTATCACAGTACAAACCAGTCAAACCTGGCTTCATCAGAAAGAGTATTATTTCCTCTTTCCAGATACACATTTGTACAATCAAATAGGAATCCAAGATCAAAACGTATTTTTTTAAGGAATTTTGACAGACTGTGGTTTAAGAATCATTAAAATGGATTTTTGAATTGTTCAGAATATTTATTAGATGTACCACACAAGAAATGAAAAAGACTTTACTAAATATTTCCTAGCTTTATGTATGACCTTTAATGAACTTTTTAATACTGTTTAGTGGCCCAATGAAATATGATGCGAGCTGATTCCTACAACCACATAGYGTTACGTCTTTCATTCACCAAATTGAATGATGATTCTTGCAATTAACTTTTTTTTTCACATTTCATTAAACGAACCTGAGTTAGAGTCTCCTGTTCATGTAGCAAGAGGAGTTTCGTTCCAGATCCTTCAATCCTCTGCTCCAGCATCAGTGAAAAATGTTCGATGCACTTGATGGAAAGCTTTTCTTGGAGAGTTAAGATGACATCCTAAGTAACAAAGAATTTATAGAATGTCATTAAGTTCATGTAATACTTGGAACCCAGTTCTTCGCTGCCACACACTACACATACACAGCATGTGGTAAAAGGATGGTACTCTTCCCACTAGTTGTGTACAAGTTTGAAAGACTATTATATTCATCCAGGGGAGAGGCAGCACCTTTATATTCAAACACCATTGGGTTGGTATCAAACATTCATGTGAAAAATACATACATGGAATTACTGTGAACAGACAGTCCTTGGTGCAGTTTAACATGCAAATTATACTGTGTGAGGCTTAAATCATACTCCTCAGTCCCTCTGGAAATGGAACCTATTCATCAGCAAGTCAGACAGGGTTGCCTTTCCTCTCTCCACACAWCTATGAGGGAGAGCCGCCAAGCAATAAGGACAGAGCCAGCCTCAGATTAAGATAGGCCAAAAAAAATATCAAATGGATAGCACTTATTTGCTTTTTTAAAAGATTTTTTTWAAAAACATACTTTGATCTTTTACTTATTAACACACTCTCATTTAAAATGCTGACAAAAAGTCAACAMTTATGATACTTATGCCATGCAGCAGCGCTAAATTCAGGGGTCACTRTAACTCTATGTTGCAGTAGATATAGATATATAAGAAGCTGTAACTTAAAAACAGTATCACACTGGTGAAAGATTAAAGCATTTCTATCCATCCAAGAGAATTTTGATATACATAAGGATCCAGATGGATAGGATTTACTAAGGAGATCTTGATGAACATAATACCTGTGTTTTAACATACATTAGGAAGATTAATTGAACAATTACAGTGCATTTATGGAAAATCAACATCAAATTGGTGGAAGAATAAAAGATGTGTTTGGAGGGATGGGAATAACTCTACATGCTGTAAAAAATAAAAGCACTAATGGATTACATGCAATCCCTCTAAATAATGGAGTTAACATTACACTCTAACTAATGAGTAGTTTATTGCTTACGCATAAAATCTACTTTTATTTATATTCCTAAACCATGTTCAAAGACAAGGGGTATAATAGCAACATGAAGAAACATGGTTTTAAAAGCAAGTTTTAAGAGGAAGTAATAAGGTAGTATAAAAGGCATTATTCATTGCTAATTATCTTGGATTTTTAAATACATTGCTAAAATACATAAGCTATCCAAAGAAGACAATTTTTTGCTAACATAGAATGACAGAGTGACAGAACAGTTGGGGTTGGAGAGCAGATGTGGAGATCATCAGGTCCATTACAGCATCTGTTAGAGCAGGTTGCCCAGGGTTGTGTCCACTTCAGTTCTGAGTATTTCCAAAAATGGAGACTCACAAAATCTCCAGGAAACCTGTGTCAGTGACTAGTCCTCTCACAGTGAAATCTGTGTTCCACTACGTTTAGGTAAAATTTCCTGTGTTTCAAAATGTGCCTGTTGTCTCTTGTCCTGTTTGGTGAAAAGTCTGGCCACATCCTCTTCACGCCTTCCCATCAGATATTCATACACATTGAGCCTTGTGACTTTTCTTCTACATATTGAACAATTCCAGCTCTCTTAGGTATTCATCATATGAGAGATGCTCTTCATCATCTTCATGGCCCTGTGCCAAAGGGTAGGGACTTGCTTGCTCCAGTAGGTCCGGAGAGCCCAGACCTGGACACAGCACTCCAAATGTGGCTTCATCAGTGCTAAGGAGAAGGAAACTTCTCAACCCTTCCTCAGGCTGCTCTGACTAATGCAACTCTTGGCTATTTTTGGCACCCAAGGCATGCTGCTGGCCCATGTTCAATTTGTTGTCCACTGGGATTCCCAGGGCYTTCTCTGCAAAACTTTTCTCCAGCAGGTTAATCCTCAGCTTGTCTTGGTGCATGGGGAGGCCAGATCCCTGGGGCTGCATACAGCCCCAATCTATCTTCTCAGCCAATAAGTTATAATCAACAATTCAGGTGTTGCTTCTCATGTGGACTGCAGTTAAGTCACTATTTGCATCCTTGTATTTAACTGATGAATGACTGGACAGTTAATGGCAGGAAAAAACTATTTGTCTTTACCCAGTTGGAGCCTGCCTACTTTGCTCAGGCTTAGAAGAAGCAAAAATCCCATCCATGATTGGGGATATACAGGCACACATATATGTAATATAGAACTATGCATGCTGTGGAATACATAACAATCCGAATTAGCTCAAGAGCAAACTGTTCTGCAAAAAGTAAGAATGACTAATGCCAAATCAGGCTTATAGCATTAATAATACTGAACTGAAGAGCCATATGGATTTCTTTGCAAATAACTACAGTACACTGTAGTTATGTGGCTACACTGTACATGACACAACCAGGACAGAACTGCTGACAACTAATTTGATATGATGGACACAGGACAATCCCCTGGGGCAAAATACCCTGTAACAGATTGGTTGGTTAGATGCTTGCACAATCAAATATTGAGAAGGATGTTCATGGGTCTTCAAAGGGGATGGGTACCTCAAACTCTGTGTAAACCATGTCTCCTAATTCTTGACCCAGTCAAATTCTAAAATGAACTGAAGGACTTCTGTAACCCATGGCTGCACTGTGGAGGTTTGTAGTCATTCCATGAGCTCAATTTATACCTAAGGTGTGCATATGATTTACAGAGTTTGCAGACTCCTTTTCAGTCTAACTTTAAAAATCTGTTTCTTCGTTCATCTAAAGGCAGCAGTAAATTTCTCCACTTTTGCTTTAGTAAGTTGTTCTTGCTGTTCCAGCTGGTTGAGCATGTGACATAATCACAGTGAGCAGAAAAGCAGGGCTTCTGGAAATATGCATAGTTCTACAGTTCCTTAAAGACAGCAAAAGCTGGCACTGCAGCTGAAAATTGTGCTCCAATCTTTGCTGCTCATTCCTTCCCATGTATCTCTCTTCTCTCATAGYTACAAGTGCATGCAGCCATGTGATGCACTAGATTTGCTAACGGATCTGGGTTAAAACTAACTCCCTCAAACCAAAAAGCTTCAGAAAAAAAAAAAAAAAAAAAGCCCAATAGTGCTAGTCATTTGCTTACTATACTACTCCAAGCACTCACACACATCAACAACAACTTTCCTGTAGGAAACTAAATTGAAGTCAGTGTCACAGATACTTCCCCAGTAGCCTTAGCAGCATGTCAGAGCTTCATGGCTGTGTTAAATCTCTACATGGAATATGTTAGGGAAAGTAAAAAAGACATAAGTATATGTATGAGCAATCTCTCACTAGCATCACTCCACAACACTGCATTCTAAGTTCACTGGATGACAAACCAGATGACATTCAATTACCAACCAATATCTTAATCTTCTTAGCTTCTTACTTCTCGTGACAAATCATGCTAGCAGGTCCATGGAATTTTAAATTCTGCTCCAGACACATTAAAGTGATCACAATCGTGTTACCAGCAAAGAAACAGAATGAAACATTATTTCTTAGCTATGAATCTAGTCAGAACTGAAAACACTGATCATTCAGACCTTAAAGAGTGCAAAATAAATTAAAATTACCAAAAGGTCTTAAAAAATATTTAATTGGCTTCGTGGACATTGCATATTATGGTATTTGGTAGATTTAGCCTACCTTTATTGAAGTGCTGCAATCAAAACGGAAAGATTTGGTTTGTCCATTTTCAAGATACACCTTCAGAACATTTGGCATGAAAAGAAGTGAATTGTCCTTAACTGTTTCCTGCCAAGCAAACAGGTGAATCAGATTACAACTCCACTTTACTTGTTACAAGGGAAACTGAAATTGTGTTCTATAGAGGAGGGCATTATACAGATAAGAAGGTAACGTCTGGAAATCAGCTTGTTGATTCAAACAGAAAGCAGAATTAGCTATGCCCTATAAAATTTTAGCCATACTCACTACAGCTCCATCTACCACCTGTCTCTTTCTTGGTATAAATAACTGGTCGCATACATTTCACTACCAATTACCAACTACCAATTACCAACTACCAAGGGAAAAAAATAAGAGTTTGCTTCTTCAAACAAAAAGAAAAATCTGCTGTCAAAAAAAATACAGTATTACTTTATGTTTGGAAGACTTGAACAAAGGCATCAGTGCAGAACGATGTTCTGGGAAATTATGAAAACAAGTTCATTTAAGGAGGAGTTCAGTGGCTCTCAGAACAASGATGACTTTTCTTAAGGGCTTGAAAGAACAAGTTCAAGTAAATAATCCAAAATTTAAAAGAGATTTGTAAGGCAGTCTTAAACTATTCTCCTGATGTGCTACTCTTGAGTTGATGGATTTTCCTTTTACAAAAAAGCCCTTAAAAAATAAGCAGGCAGTATCAAGATTATAAAGATGGTGTGTGCTGTCTCTACAAAATACATATTCACTTGCATTTTGACTTTTTTTTCTAAAGGCAATTTTTTTTTACAGTCTTCGGGGCCCAATTTGCAGATTAAAAAAATGAGTCTTTCTGAAATTTTGGAAATAGCCTTTTCTGATTTTCACAAGCTTATCTTCATTATTCCTACTATGTATTTCCTTACATTCCAGACTTGAGGCATACCTTTAGATGAAATTCTCAGTCCTTCTTGAGATTAAAAAGCTCAATACTCACCGACACCTGGCCATTGATAATTACTTCTTCTGAGAAGCGCACTTTGACAGGATTGGACTTCAATCTTGCCTTTTTTGCAGCACTAATAAATGCTGATTTAGGAGACTGGAAGGAGAAATGATGACAAGATATATCATGTAATATCAAGTTAGAACATATCTTTCCTTCTTCAGTTAGTTACCTTGTTTCTCACATTTTGGGTACTACACATATTCAGCAACAYTCCGCATACTGTTCAATGAGAAAAATGGAAATACCATTTGGAAATACCAAACCCTAATGCTCCTTGAGATAATATACAATACAAACATATACATACAGGTAACCACTGATGCATATGATACATGCTGAAACTTATGCCACAGTCAGACTGAAGCTGTGAGAAGGGCTCTCACTACACAAAATCCTTATAGTGCTTTCTCAATGACTGCTGTCAACCATACTTGCTTGCATGAATGAATATTAGTCAGTGACCAAATCACAAATGACAAATTTTGGCATGGCCCACAAATCCATTACAGGGATATACACAGAGCTTTCACAAAAAAAAAAAAAAAAAAAAAAAAAAGAAAGAAAAAAAGAAAAGAAGAAAAAAAAAGTGAGAGTTCTCCAAATACAGTGGTGTCCCATTACATTATAATCTTTTATTTTCAAGTACAGGTTAAAATCACCAAAAGGATCACATAAGCTAGAAGGTTTGTCCTCCTTTCTCTACACAAATCTTGTGAAAGGTTTGGTTACAACTGACAGATGATCAGACACTTGTAGGGCTTGGAGAATTAGACAACCAGAGGCATTCTTGATTTTATTCTAGGATGCAACTGACTTTTATCTAATATGTTATGCATTGGATTGACTCATGTCCTCAGAAGAATAATTCTCCCCACATGGGGAGTATGACTGACAATTGGAATACTGAATCTATTTTAAGTAACAAATTAAACATACGCAGTCAAAAGGATTTTTAGTGAAAGCAGTTTCAGCAGAAACAAGGTGGTTTTATTCTCAGGTCATTTACAAACATGGAGCTCTTGGCATCACCTGACTCTACAAGCAAGATGGATGGGTAATGGAAGAAATTCTGGCTTCACTGAAAATCACCAGGCTCCTCTGGGAAGAGTTTTAGTCCATTTATTTCAGTAAAAGGTGAATTAGGATTTTCGGAATCATATCCTAACTGCTGAGGAGCAGCCTCAGTTGTTTTGGATACTATAAGCACCAACTTGTGTTGATTTGCCCTTCTGTGAGAAGTTGGTGGAGGCATTGATGATGATCCTGCAAGAAACTCCTATTATCAATGCAGCACAATGATGCTTATCAACATAGCAAGTCTTGTCACCATCTCTAAAATCTGGACATGATTAACAATCTGCAGGAGTGAAAGAGTTGTTCATGCCATATGTGTTCTTGTAGTCCCTGATCTTGCTGAGACTGTAGAAAGCTATTTTTCTGTGATGGAGAAGCCTAGCTTTAAGAAACTGGCAGGAGGAAGTCTAGCTCTTTTTTGTATACCACTGACTTATCATTACATGGAAAATGTGGTAACTATTACAAAAGACTCAATATGAACCAATAAACAAAGAATGAAAGGTGCTCCAGGAAGTATTAGAGTCATCTGATAATTTCAGGGAGTCAAAACAGAATCAAGAAATAATAGTGAATGCTTCCTCAATTTTACAGTTAATTCTTATCTTTCCTCTAATAGCTACGATCAGTAACTGTATACAAGAGAAAACTCAAATGCGGGACCAAACCAAGCAGAGTTTCAAAAATCAGCAATAAAGGGCCCAATGAGATCAGAAACAGCGGCAGAAAAGAAAAAAAAAAAAAAAACCTTCATTTGAGAAACAAAATTTCTTCTCCTGAAGCAAGATATAACATGGAAATGGTAATGCTGCATGCTTGCATATGGTAGTCTGGGGATGAATATATAGAAAGAGAAGGTTTGTGGTAACATCATAGTTAAAATTATTGGACGTATGCACTTGCTACAGTATGTAAGGAGCATATTCTATCTGGCATCCAAATAATGGACTGCATCCAAGTAATCACCTGAATCACAGAATGGTTGAGGTTGGGACTTCTAGAGATCACCTAGCCCAACCTCTCTGCTCCAACAGGGATACCTAGAGCACGGGGCACAGGACGCCATCYACGYGAGTTTGGAAGATCTCCAGAGAAGGAGACTCCACAACCTCCCTGGGCAGCCTGTGCCAGGGCTCTGTCACTCTCACAGGAATGAAGTTGCTCCCCACATGGAGATGGAACTGCCTGTGTTGCAACTTACACCCATTGTCCTGTCACTGGCCACCACTGAGAAGAGTTTGGGTCTATCTTCTTTACATTCTCTCTCAGGCATTTGTACATATTGATCAGATCTCCTCTCAATCTTCTCTTCTCCAGGCTAAACAGACCCAGGTCACTCAGTCTCTCCTCATATGAAAGATGCTCCAGTTCCTTAATCATCTTTGTTGCTCTCTGCTGGACCCTCGCTAGAAGTTCCTCTTCCCTCTTATACTGGGGAGCCCAGAACTGCCCCCAGTACTCCAGGTGCGGCCTGACCAGAGCTGAGGAGAGGGGCAGAATCCCCTCCCTCGACCTGCTGGCAACACTCCTCCTGATGCAGCCAGGATCCCATTGGCCTTCTTGGCCACCAGGGCACACTGCTCACTCATGGTCAACTTGGTGTCAGTCAGGGTTCCCAGGTCCCTCTCTGCGGAGCTGCTCTCCAGCAGGTGAACCCTTAATCTGTACTGGTGCCTGGGGTTATTCCTCCCCGGGTGCAGGACCCTGCACTTGTCCTTATTGAATTACAGTATGTTCCTCTCTGCCCAACTCTCCAGCCTGCCTAGGTCTCTCTGAATGTCAGCACTGCAACCTCTCTATTCCTGCTGACATGGAACAGCACAACTACAAGAACAGGCTGATGGTTTCTCACTTGCAAAGCAGGTGAAAAAGAGGAGCATCTTTCAGGTACTCTACTTGCTAAGAGGAACTTCTTACAGCTTTTTGCTCTTGTCACAGATAAGTCACCAGGCTGGCCTCTCTTTAGAGGCAGACCGCCAAATTTTCTTCTGTATTCTGGTCATGTTTTTCCCATCCTATAACTTCGTCAGACCATTATTTGGCTTTGTTATTTGCTCTCTAGAATCTCAAAAGTCAGTGCATGCGTGGGGGAATAAACACTTAAATTATTAATTCTTAAATTTAAAAATGTGATACGGGAGTCCAACACAACTGAAAAGCTTAAACATACACGAGGTCCCTGGAACCTACTTGGGCGAGGAAGTTTAACATTACTGCATGGCAAGAGTAATAATATGTCCCCTGCTCACTTCTACTACTGCCTGCYTAGCAGGACAGACATCTTTCTGCTCATCATAGGGCTCAGACATTTTTCAATATACTCTTGTTATATCTGAAAGTAAATTGCTTTCTAAAATAAATGGACAAAACAAAGACTAGAACAGTTATGCCAAGTTTAGGGGGGACATAATCTCTGCCATTTAAAGATTTTAATAATATCACAGCTTTTACATTTAATTACACAATCTCTAYCATTTCTATGTCTGCATTAGTCAAGCATTTGACATTTTCTCTTTGAGAAAGGAACCATTTCCAGACAGAGGAAAAAATCCTAAGCAGAGTATTTATTTTTGTTTATCAAAACTTACTTGTCTATTTAACAAAACATCAGCAAAATCATCTGCTGCTCTGTTATATTTGAATGGCCTATTTCTAGGCAAATGTGCTAGCAATGAATGATTCTCCAAGTGGCAGATTCATTTGTTTCTGGTATTTCTGRTATGCCAACTTTTAGGCAAATTGAAGCCTTTATTCTCAGTTGATGACCTTAAATTGGAGGTGTTTACAGTAACATAGTATGTTAATCTCTGCAGATAAAGTATTTGCACAATCACAGATAAAAGCAGCTTAATTACACTGACTTTTTGCAAACTGAGGGAACATGTTTTGATAACAAGTCAAAATACTTTAAAAGTACAAACTYATCAATATGTGACTATGCAGTATTTTCTTCTAAAAAAATAATTTTTTCAGGAATTTGAATAATTTTTACAGTTTGCACAGAACTAAGGAAATCTCCAGCTGATTGCTTCAGCAYTACTTAGAGAAAGTGCCAACAAGAGTGATTAAGGGTTGCACAGAGGTTTGGTTGGAGGAAATGACTGTGAAAACTGAGAACATTCTTTGAACTCTACTGCAATCATAATCTATGGGCATCCCATCAGGAGGACCAAAGCATGAGAGATTGCTTGTAACAAGAGAAGACTTTCTGAAAAAACAATATTTTTCTCTTTTTTTTTCCTCATCTCAAAATTCGATCTAACTTTTGTCAGTAATATTACAATAGATCATTTACAGATATCAGTTTGAAATTATGCTCTTTATTTTGAGGGAAACTGTTTTTACATTGCAAGCAGGTATATTCAGTATTTTGCCCACTTTTGCAGGTCAGCTGCAATTTCAGGCAATTTGAAACAAAATGGTGTTTACCTTGCTGTAAATGGTGTTTACCTTGCCCTCTGAGTCCTCTCACTGGTAGAGCTGTTGCAACAACAAAATCATTCCTTATGCTCAAGGAAAAGACCGATTTAGCAGCTTAGAAGAGGAAAGAATAGTACGGAGTTGCCAGAAGTAAATAAAATAAGGTAGCAGTATGAGACAGTCATAAAAGTAAAAGGAAAACCYGCTTTCTGAAAATTAGTGCCAAATCAGACTAAAGTAACGTAGYTTTAAGTAGCCACAGATTTTATACATACAATCAATTTCAAGCTTGTCACTAGCATTAGTCTTTAGTTATCTAAGAAATACTATGTTTGTTAGAAAATAGGGAAAAAATGGTATAACTACAGAAATATGTTGATTTGTGGTCCATCTCTAAAAGCAATTATGTGAGGCAAAATTTAGCAAGCAAATAAAACATGAAGAGGAAGAATTAAATTTATTAAGTGGAACAGTACATAATGCCCAAAGGCAAACTAAATATTGTCATTCATGGYTGTGAGCAAGGCTGAAACAACCAGAGTGGCTCACAAGAGCATTGCAGAAGAGTAGGTACAGACAATGAAGTAATAATGTTGAGAAATTTTACCATGCAGTAATTTGTTATCACCACAGGCACTGACAGATCACCATCAGGAGTGTTCCTTTGTTAAATTCTTGGCACAAGTTTAATTCCTGAAGTAATGAATAAGATTTCTGATCACTCAGATGTTGTTTTTTTCCCTAAGTAATTTGATCTRCCAGAGATTATTATATTTTGTTATTGCCAGAGGGTAATCACAGTCAAATCATTAGCTACACACATACACACAACACATGTCTTCAAAGTAGGTAACCACTGAACCTTATTTGAATCCAGGAACTGCAAAAAATCTATCAGTTCCATTTACTGTAAATTACAGGTTTATAGGTTTATTGTGACTGTCTCACGTGTCATGAGTTTAACCTCAGAAGTATTTCAGACTTTGTGGAATATGCACATCTCACCTTGTCGCCTGACTAGATACGTCTGGACATGTACCTTTTCATTTATAAAACACAAAGGTTCTCCACAATATCATGAGAGGCCCSCTCATCAAGCTCCAACTCTTTACATTTATGCATTACTCCTTCACATTCATCATCAAATTCTGTGAGGAGGAGGAGGAGGACCACCTCTTGGAATGAAGGAACCTTCAGCCTYAACAAGCCCAGGCACGAAAAAGGAATGATAATGCACCTGAAGCATGAGAAAACTAACAAAGAGGCAAAAACAGCAACTGTAGTGGGTAAAGAGAAGAAAAGGGAACTAGGCTGAGAAAAASGCAGACAGAGTGAAGGGTGGAGACACTGTAACACTTTGCAGAAGCAATTAACATGAAATTTTATGTAGGTTTTTCACACATTTTTTTCCTGGTTGTGTATTTTGTACAAGTGCACTCTAGAAAAATCAAAGCAGCCTCCAGAAAGAAAGGACCAATTCAGCAGCACACACTTGGATTTGGATTTATAGTGAACACTGATAAAGGAGAAAAGCTGTTCAACATAGGTCTTTTATGAGAGGAGTCCTGTCCAAACAGCCAAAGGGTGGTTGGAAAGTGGTCACGTACCAGCCTGCACTTCCAGGASGCCACATACTGTATGTTAGCAAGCACATCATAATCATGCTGTGTGTTCAACAAGAGACATGTATGGAATTAAGCACTCTAAAAGCTCATGGAAGTTATGTTAGGGCAAAAGTGTTAAATGTGATTGTGAAAAATGCTGTTTATGTACATACTCTGAGAAAAAACTGTCAGCATTCTACATTGACTTCTTAACTCCAAGTAGTCAAAAAACTCCTTGTTCAGAAGGATTGGATGAGGCTTCAAAATGATTTCTAAAAGTATAAATTGATATTCTTTTTCATTTCAGGTTTCTWAGTCTTTGGAACAAACCTGCTTCTTCTTTATATCCTTTTTTACCCCTAAGTCTTGATACTGCAGAAAGTTAAACAGAATGAAAAATCGACAGCGAGAGACTGTCAATTAAGTCAGCTTTTGCCACAATCATTACAGTTCATAAATGACTACTATTTGCTGGAACTTCTTTGTAAATTTTGTTTCTCAGACATGTTAATTGTATTAGGACATCTCTTTTAAATGGATGCAATTTTTTWAAAAAATCTTATCATTTTTCCATCACAGAACTTATGAGCAACAAAATTGCCATAGAGCTCAACTGGGACTGGATTATACCCAAGGATCTTAAAAGATTCATCATGAAAGCAACATATCAAATGACTGCTAAACATTAAATCTGAACAGATAACAAAACAGGCATGTTATTTGATTTGAGTAATGCTTAAAATTTAATAAGGTACCAATCTGAATGATAGTCCATTTGCAGAATAAAATGTCCAGAAATGATAAGCAAATGCCATAATTCTAGAATCCAAAACTTCAAACTGCTTCAAAATCGTTAGCTGTTCAGTGACTTTCTTATTTACTACCGGTAAATACTAATAGTAATACTAATAGTAGTGGTGATTAACCCAGCAGAGATTTATTGGATTGATGGAAAGAACAAGAGAGCATAATGCTTTGGTGTGGTTAACAATTAACATGAAATTTTAATGAATTTAACCATTAAACAAAAACGGACACACTTATGCAAAAAGGATTTGCAAAAGCTTTCAGAAAGTACTGTATGAACTCCCGAGTACCATAAATCTACATCACTTTTGCTTCCACCTGCAATCCTAAAGAATGGCTGCTTGAAAGCATGAAAACAATACAAGTTCTAAATAGTGTAAATAAAAGCAATTAAGAAACAGCACTCTGTCATCTATCTTGGCAGGTATTTTTCATGCAATCATAGAAACGAAAAGGTTCACCATCAAGAAGAGAGATAGCTGAAATGTTTCTAATGATGTATTTCTCCTAGGAATAGAAAAGAGGGTTCAGTCTTTATTTAAAAGTTCTTAGTTTTCYTTTGTCTGGTTTGTATTTCATCTTTCCAGTTTTAGGAGCAGAATGATAAAAGGGTAAAGCAAGGAGGCAGAACAGGAAAAAGGAGACATGTAAGTATCATACCTTTTGAGAATATAAACATTGTTCAAAACTGAAACAAAATGAGTTTGTCAAGGGACCAAGAGCACTCAGAAGCACATCTGCTTCTCACTGAATGGAACAGGATGGCAGGCCTGGCTACCCTGGGTAATGTGCAGGATGGCAGATCTGAGATGGATGCCACCTCATCAACAGAGTCCAGCACAAGCTCAGTGTTAAGAGTAACTCAGAGACTCATCAGACTTCACAATCTGAGGCWCACACAAACATAGAGCCCAAATTTGGGTTCACACACTGACAACTTGCCCACTTCTTCTCAACCCTATGCACATCTTTGTTTCCACTGCAAGAAAACTTGGACATGAAAGTGTTGAGAAAGGAAAACAGCAATTCAACATGCTCCTGGCATAGACAGTGCTTGGAAACATAATCCAAATAGAAAAATCTCAACTGTTGCAGGTTGTAACAGTTAAAACTCAGCCATTAAGTTCATTCTGCGTAAGCATCCCTATTTTGGAGATGAAAATGAGTGATTATTAAGTTAGTACTGACATGCATAGAGCTATCACATCTTCTTGACTGCTCTGAGGACACGCTCAGGGAGACAACCTTCCTTAGTGAGTTAAAACTTCCCTCACCCCCAGAACATGGGTGCTCTGTCTGCTGAAGTAGGAGTGGGCACCTAGGCTGCAACAGGYATGCTAGAGAGGGCATGTAGCCTGTACTATTCCTCACAGGAAGCACAATACCGTTTCTAGCTCAGAGGCATCTAGAARTAGTTTATTTACTGAATAGCTTTGGGGCTCTGTAAGAAGAGCAACGTCTGCCTTGTGAGGCCTCAAATAAGGGCAGGATACAAGCAAACTGTGGAGATAACAGCTCATAACTTACCTTCCTCTCCAGAGTAACTGCTGGAGGAAGACAGCACCTGCACAGGAAATGTCTCCCACTGGACATGTTGTGCACAGTTCATTTAGGTTTACAACTTCCCTTATGTTCATGATAGGCCAGCTTGCTCTCCTACCAGCAGCACAGCAATAACAGGCCACAACACCTCAAAGACATCTCGTACTACACTTTACAGTCTCCTTTTAATTCTACAAGTAACCACTGAGCCAAACACACCAGCACTGAAGCACAAGCCCTTTTTCCACCTGGCATCTAAAAGAAGGAAGCCTGTCTAGCTTCATATACYAGTGCAACCTGCAGCAGCAACGTGGACCCTGGCAAACCCAGGACCCAAGACAGACCAGACCTCAAACCCTGGGGAGCTGCACTCCGTGAGATGCCTGCAGCAGTGGGAGTTAAAACACACCACTACCATTTAACTTGAATTTTTACACTGAATGCAGGACGTAGTAACACATCATCTTAAATATTGCCTTTGAAAACATGGCTTTTATCTCATTTTTTTTTCCATTATTGCACAGATAAGGTAGAGATGCAGACAGCACATAGGCAGGCAAAAGCTGCTATGTTGCCAGGAAAGCAATTCAGAGAACGACACAGATACTTACGGGGTAAGGTTGAACAACAGTAAGGAGGATTGATTCTTTGCAGCTTCTGCGAAAGAGCAAAGTAAAACAGAGTAAATATTCATAATTTTACACACTACAGATAACCAGCTTTTCTTTTTAAAAGAGAAAAGTGCAGTCCTAAGACAAAATATTTTTTACAATCACATAGCAGAAAATTACAAAGATGAATAATATGCCAAAATAACAATGAATATTAAAAATTGCATTTTTCCAACATGAAAAAATGATGTGTTCTAACTTAACAGTTCTGCAGAAATACTTGCTTTGTCAGAGAGGCTCACATACTGCAACACTGGTTTTCTCTAATGAGAATGGAATAACATCTGATTCATTCTATAGATTCAACATTTGTAAGCTATGTATTTCTGTTATCTACTTAACAAATGCACATTTTATATCATCTAACTTGCAAAGGTAAGGGCAAATTTATCTGAAGACAGCAGTATTTTCAAAGAAAAAAAAACAGGACAAAATTCAGTTCCCAGAATGCACTCTAGCTCAAGAAAAGTTTGGATTTAAAATTGTATAGCATTTTAGGACACTATTGAAAACAGAACATATAAGCAGCTCTAAATGAACTGGTTTACAGTGCAAAGAAAATAAACTAAAGTGAAAACTAGTAAGATCAAGAGGTTAGGCAACTTAAATGACAAATAAATGCAGATTTCTCACTATTGATGGGTAGCTGATGTGGCAGACAGTGGAGAATGTTACAGTTACAGAGACAGTTACAGAAAAGTGGAGGAAAAGGAGGAAAATAACAGAATATTTATTGTATTACGCATATGGACAGCATAATTATACCCAGCTTCTCTAGGCAATATTAGCTAAGAAAATGTCAGTTGCCATTTTGTTGAGATGGAGTTGATTTTCTACTAGTTTTACTAATTTCAAACACAATTAATTGCTTATTTATTTGATATATTGCCTAGCTAACTGAAGTGCAAGTGATTTAGTATGCCTGAAATGTTCAGCAGCACAAACTAAAATAAATCAAACTGTATTGGCCTTATATCATCTTATATGGCATATTCACAACACTAAGTGCCATTTAAAAGTCAACAAGCAAAGAAACTAGAAGAGAGAGTGACAGATTCGTAAGAAAATTGATCAGGAATATTAGCCCATACTTGTCATCTTCCTGTCAACTAGACTAACACAGTCTACTTCTGCCTTTGGCCAAATATCCCCTACTTGAAGTAAAATTTGTAAAATTTCATTTCTTTTGCCCGTTTCTTATTAAATAAAATATTTATGTCATTACACTACAAGAGAAGGTACACTTTTCAAAATGAGGGATTAAAGGCTTTGATTTTCATTTGTGCTTAGAAGAACAGAAAAAAAGTCAGATTAGAAAGCTTAAAAATAAAAGAGGAGCTACACATGATGAAAATGAAACATTCTTCTAAAACGCAGCATAATTGTATCCCCATTATGTATCATTATAAATCCTGTAAGGAGCTTCCAACACTTATTTCATGWTTGAATAAATCAATTTTGAAGTTTAGTTTGGAAAAGTGATATTTACACCTCTATTCACAATATTGATTTTTGGAAAAATCTAGAGTGCATTTTTAAGATCTGTAAGTTACAGAAGACATTTCTGGAAATCTCCACTGATGTACTTATTATTCCATATAATTTTTTTTTTTATGAAGATTTTGCTGTTTATAGCTTTAAAAAAGAAATCTCCATTCTTTAGTTATTTGTTTTGACTAGTAACTAGATTTACTATACTTCTTTCTCTTCTATCTGCCACACTTTCAGGAATCTGAAAATACACAATAAAGAATGTAATTTATCTCAAGAATCTCACAGCCATATCTGTGCTATATCCAATATACTAGTGCTGTATTAATCTAGGTATAGGAGTAGACAGAAGAGGTTGCAGAGCTGTTAGCTATGGCATAAACTGCAGCCTTGAGAGAAGTACTTCATGCCCAGCTGACCTCTTCAATGATTTTAGGCCTGCTCATTTATGGTCTTCATGGACATTCTTTAATTTTACAATCATCTCTGCCTTCAGTTGTGCAGCTACCTTAAAGAGTTACCTTAAAAAAGGAGAACTAACTTCTCATGGAAATGTCTTCCCCCTCTTCTCTATTCTCAGATCTGTCCAAGTGTCAGTATAAGCAAAGTTTATCCTACGCTAACAAAAGCTTTTCCAAATTAAAAAGGTCATTAGTTTTAAGACATATTTTGGGGATGAGACTTCCTTGCAAGATAATTACTTGCACTGGAAACACCTTAGACCCTGGACTATTCATTCAACATTTGAGGCAAGAATAATGCCATATTTGGTTTCATGCATTTTACACATTTACAAAGCAGGTGTCAAGAACAATTTATAGTTCCCTCATCACTACAGAAAATATTTTCTCTAAACCACAAACTACACACAAAACCACAGTACAGTTACAAGAGAAATAAAAAGTTAAATAGGAGCTGTTTGATCTGCAGTACTCACTCATGGTTAAAACTTAACTTGTGTCCACAAAACTTCATACCATAACACATCACTTTCTACTTCCAGGACCATTGTAAAATCATATATATTTAAAAGACTTCCCTCAGACAGCACCAGAGATTGCCAATTTTGTCATAAATTGTWTCTATCACAGTAATGGAAAAATAATGAAGTCACCGAGAGTGTACTATGATCTGTAWATTTTGTAGTTTAAATATGTATCCACCTATGTATGTCCACCTGTGATATAAGATTATGTAAGATAGACACATCACCATATTCAAATGTGAGCTATATTCTTTTAAAAATACTTTTTTTCCCTTCTGCAGGAATATGACTAAAATTAAAAAAATCAGACATACGTATATTGCAGACAATTATTTTTCACACTCATTTAACCACAATCTAATAATTTTCTTTCAAATCTGAACTACTGTCTTCACTTCCTTTTAGAGGCCAAACCTCACTCAAGATCAAATAAACACAATTATAAGTTTTGTTAGTGCTTGCAGACTTTTCAGGTACACAGCTAACAGTGACAGCAAAATAAAATATCACCACTTTCCTTTCATTTCCTGGTATCAGAATTAAATGTTGAGAATGAACTAAAATCTGAAAAGTGCAATGAGAATTTCAGTGATTCATGTATTTGTCCTTTCCAGCACCTTGCACTGTGATTATATTGGTCCATTCTCCCTTCGCCTTACAGCTACTTAAGCTGTAACAAGGAGAGAATATAGATGGTTTGAGAATCAGATTACAGAACATTATAAAGGTTAAAGTTGTATTACTAAGTATTATGCGCCTCGGACTACATGAGGCGTTGACACTCTGCTACAATCCCGGCCATTGACTTTGTCTGTGCACTTGCAGCTGGAAATTGCTGTCTCTCTTTTGCTTCCATTTCATCTGGAAGTGAGCGAAGGATGTGGGGGTAGCAGAGGACTAAGTGGGAAGAGTGGGGGAACCTCCAGTACCCCGAACCACAGGACGAGGAGACTCTTCTTATGTGTCCTACTGCTAATAAAATAAATGAGGAAAGGGGAAGGATATGAAGCATCTGCATTTACTCCTAAGATCTGAGAAAGGAAAATTATTATTTATAGTATATTAGTAAGCCTTTAACAAGGAAGCATATTAAGTACTTCTCCCAATGAAGATGAAAAGAATAACAGACCTTACACAGAAGACCTACGTTCCATAAATAATTAGAAACTGATGTCTAATAAATAGTATCTCTCACAGGGAACACAGCCAAGGTAAATCTTTTAATTCTAACTTTTCTCTGTTTCATTGACACGGGACATCAAATTCTGAAACTCTTGTTTTGAAATACTATGCTTTGTCCTCTGCTATTTCAGGACAATCTATTACATTTTGAGTCATCCTATAAATAATAAGGATCTGAGTTTCATAATTGCAGGGTTAGATACCATGATTTAAGGCATAATTCAGACTACATTTCTGCAATAAAGAAATGGAACTTGGACAAAAACTAACTGAAAAATGTAATAGGTCAGCTCAAATATATTCAAAGCAAATCAAAGTAGAACTCATCTTCAAATTCTAGCATGCAGGCTCAGAAAAAATCATTCAGCACTTGAATGTCTTTATTATGAAGATTAAGGCAGTAATAATGAACAAAGAGATTGCATGAGAAAACTAGTCACTCTATTTTAGTACATTAAGAATGATTTCCAAAGGATCATTTTGATTTGAGCTGTATATACATTTTTACATAAAAACTGCACTCTTCTACAGGATCTATCTTCACCTAAGGGAGCTGTGAATTTCACTTCCCTCGACTTCTGTCACATGCAGTGGATCCTTGGGGAAGCAGCATTTTCCCCAGAGATTTGCCTGAATCTCCAGGGCTGAAAAAACCTTGCTGGGATGGGGTAGACTTGTCCTAACTTGTAAAGTCTACTCCTCTGAYAGCATGCAGCCCCTGTCTGCAGGCCTTGCAGCGACGGGAGCCCACCTGCACCCCCGAGAAGAGGGGGAACCCTCTTAAGTCAGTGAACAAACCTGGGATTCACATGGGAGAGTGCAGAGAGGGCAGAYTGAAAGGGACTTCTCAGGTAGCCTACGCCTTTCCCTGAAGCTATTTCTGTCACAGAAATGGTGCTGTGTAGACATGTGTGCATAAGTTAAACACTCATGCTCACCATTTTTAAATCTGCATAAGTGCAAATTTACTCATGAGACCTCTGTATAAGAGCTCAGGTCTTTGACGTACTGAAAAGATCTCAGGTTGTATAAAGAACCTCTAAGTTCAACTTCTCTGCATAGGAGGATTTCTTCAACAAAAAACACAGAGGAAACAAAAGCATACACACCTCTTCCAAACGATACATTGGAGCACACAAACTACAAGAAATGTTATGATGATTCAAAGACTTTTAAGGATGATAAATTAAACTCGGCTGAAAGCCATGTTAGTGAAGGCAGATTGCTTCTGGTCACTAAATTCCATGCACCTGCAGACAAGCTCTGTTTATTTTAGTAGCAGGTGGAGAATCTCATCTTTCTGACCTTAGGATGATGATGTTTTCCAGCAAATTCTAGGAAAATACAGAGAAATGAAATTTTTCAAAACATTGCCCATCTATGATACAAGGACTGATTCAGAAGGCAGTGGTATTTCAATCTGTGCCCATGCAGCTGGTTGTAGGGAGTTCCTGTGGGTCTCTTGGAAGATGCTGTGCCCGGGCAGAGATGGGCAATGCTGCCGTTGCGCCACACATACACTGGTTGGGTACACTGTGCGTGGTGTTACATCTCCAGCTCCATCTCAGGACACAGATGCAGGAGGGAAGCAGGCAAGATAGGCAGACAGAGGCTGATAAAATGTATCTTTAAGGGGGAGATGTGGGGTCCCAGTTTGGGGAGGAAGGGTAATATTGCCTGGTATATAGTCAGAGGAGAAGGGATGCGAGGTCAAGGTCTTATTTTGTTGGTGGACACCCGAGGAACAACACAAAGGATGAGAGGACCAGCGTAGGGGCTGATTTTTCCTGGAGGGAGAGACTATGGGCTTCAGCTCTTATTTTTGGCGATGGAAAAGCTATGATGTACTCCCTGATTTTGTAAGGCAGAAGGACAACACTCATGGTTTGGAAAGCTGGCAGCTGCTGCTTCCACTCACTCTTAATGGTAGTACCTGACCTTAGCTCCACTGTCAACACAGTGAAATACTCGTGACATCCAAACAACTTAAACTTGTTAACTCCTGAACCCCCTAGATTAATTTGAACAGCTGTGCTGCTTCATAAAATCCTTAAAATTTAAGTCTACCATTAAAGATGAGGAGGTTTTCCATGGCAGAGGCAGTCTGCACAAGAATCTGGGAATTTTTATAGGATTCGTATTGAAAATTGCGASTCCTAAAACTGTACAAAAAATGGATGCTGAAAATGACCACTGCCACATAAAATAGAAAGATACAAGTGCAGGATTATTACTGCTCTGCAGGATCAAACTGAGGCAGAAACACAGCTGAAAGAAGAGATCTTCTGTCTCTAACATAAATAACTTCAATAATAGCATACAGAAAATTACTGTCAAAGCAAACTGTGTTTTATATAAATGTTCTTTCTTTCAAAGGTCTGGCACGGTGTGAAAGTCAATCTTTAAAATTGTCACAGTCTGCAAYTGGCACTAATTGGAGCCCTCGTTGGCAGCCTCACTAAGGGGCCAGCAAGTGAGCGTGTAYGCAGGCTGAACTACTGCCTCTCCCTCTGATAGAAGGGGGCCATCAGAGCTGGTCTCTGGCATTTTTGCAGGGGTACATACAGGAGATGCCATTTCAGATGCCCCTGCCTTAAAGGCTTTGAGAATAAGAAGGCTTCCCATTCTCTAAGGCAGTCCATCTGTCTCACCTGCACACGCACCAAATCCCAAATTCACTCTGCTTCCTTCTATATCAGCATTGCAGACAGAAGCACCCTATGAAGTTCCTGAATTTCAGCAGTTCATTAAGACTTACACTCCCTTTCAGTCAAAATGTTCTTCCCCTCCCAAAGCACCTGCAGTTACTTATATTCTCAACTACATGCTTATAATCTTTGTAACTGAGTTACTAGCAAGCTACTCAAGCAATAAACACCTATATGCACCGTGCAAGACTATTTTGGTAAGACTGTTTGGAAACATCAACAGCAGTACTATGTCTCTGTCTAACTACTCAGCAATGCTACGTGCAGCCCAAAACCTGACCTGTAAGTGTCCTGTAAGTGCCTCCTTAGTGCATCGGACCTTTGTGAAGGGCAGTTCTGCACGTCAGTAACATACAGAAACACCAAATTGCTTGGACTCTTTTTAGACAATCATTTTCATACTTATACAGATCTGACAGTCTGTCAGCTGCTGAGAGGCAGCCTCAAAATTTATTATTATTTAAGCCTCRAAATGAAGCATGTAACAGATAAAGAGTTACTAGCTCTGGAGTCTTTTATTTTAAAAGAATTTGCCCAGTGCAAAAACAGAGAGCCAGATGGGCACATATGTGAATCCGATTGAATGAGACTTCCATCAAGTCAAACCACTAGCATGTTTCAGCCACTCTATCATCACATAAATGACTTCACGCTGCAGGAGGATGCTATACTCCCACAGAGAAAAATGGATGTGTTAAGTGTAGAACTTACTCCCCTATTAATTAATTGTTCAGCTGTCCTCTTCTAATTAGACTTTCTGCACATTAGCTTTAAAGAATCTAAGACAGATAAAGTGTGATAATATGGGTCTCTCAGGCCCCTCCTACAGGYCAAAGTTTCAGTGGTAGTTTTCTTACCATTAACTGCAAAAGCTTCAGTAGCTCTGTTGAGTTATTTCTTGAGGTGTAATACATAATGCAGAATATAAGCAAGCCTGAAGGAGGCATTTAGAAGACATCTTTAAGAGTGGTATTCTAGAGATATATGTTATAGTTATATTACATTATAAAATTAGAGATATACTATAACTATATAGAGATAACGTATTTACAGAAAACGGTGCTCTCACTTTAAAAGGGGCAGCTCCCCCACCCTTGAAAATATCTCATCTATATTTGTCAGGCCATTTTGTTTCCATCAGACAGTAATGACTTTCAGAAGGCATTTCTGTGGGTATTTTAATAATCCCTTTTAGATAGGACTTCTAAGTGAGATAAGTGCASTTCTATTTTTACATTCCGCAGCTGGCTACATGTGCAAAAACTGGTAGGTGCACAAATGCTGCCCACTGCAAGCACTACTCAAGCAAGTTAAACCCAGGCAATTAACTTGGTAACACATGTCTTTTGGACCAACATACCCAGGACTTCCAGAAAAATAGACTTTTCTATAACACCGGCATTTCAGAGCAGAACGTAAAAAAGATAGTATTCTACAAGTTATGAACCAACGCTGACATGAAAAATTATACTTTGAATCACTGGAATGACCTCACGTACTGATTTTCAGATCATCCACCAGAGATACAGAGATGCTTATAAAATCTACCTTGATTACTCAGTCATAATAATTCTTCATATTAATTTTAAAACTGGAACCGCCATGAGTTCATTATGGCTACATATGTGGTCACAGAAAATGGCATTAGAAAAATGCTAAATGGCATTACAGCAATCTCCTAATATACTAAATTTTTGAGATACTTCTGATGTGCCAATTGGATTCAGAATTCATTTTTCTAGGCCTGGAAAGCAAAAAGCTAGAACACCTTGAATGCTCTTCTGGACAGTTCCCAGGTGTTTCTCTAAATTAATTTGAATTAGATTAAGAGGAGTTTTCTCATGCACTGCTGAATTTTCAGTAACTGCTTAGACATCTTGATGCACTTACAGAGTTATGTGAATATTTGCCTTAATAGCTGAAGAAGAAAAAATAACCAGACTGGCAGGACTCTGGGAAATGCTGACCCTCCCAAACCCYGAAAACTGGTTGTAATGCCATTCATTTACCACAGTGCAAAAGTGAGATTCAATTAACAATTTGACTGACAGACTGAAAGGGATGTTCCAGAAGGTAAACTTGACTTTGACACCCACATACTGAAAGCTTTTGCATTGTTTTTTTTCTTTTTTTGAAAGTGAGACAATGTGAATTTTCACTTAAGAAAGAAATGCTCTTTGCTAATGGTTTTACATCTCTCTGTAGGCAATATATTACAGAGTTACAGTCATCCCTTTTACTTATTAACTTAGTTTCTCTAGTCTCGCTGCAGCTGACCTCTCATGCACCATTGGAAGTCAAAGTTTTGATTTCATCAAAGCTGGGATGCTGCTCTTCATTATAAGTGGAACAGCAGCAGGGAGTTCGCTTATGATGAGGACATCCTGCCCATGGGATAAAAATGCCTAAAAGAGAAATAACAATTCTCTGACTAGTCAAACAGTATCAGGAAAAAAATCAGTAGCAAAGGACCAACAGCTATGGTTATGGCTTGATAAGACTGTTTATCAGGCTTTCAGGGCATCAGTATGAGATGAAAATACTGTGTCCATATGCTGGGAAGCTCTGGGCCGGTGAGCCACCAGCATCCACCAGCTCCCGTACACCCAGGGACTCTCTGCTTTGGCTTCAGCGACGGAGATTTTACACTGGATTGGGTTATTAGCTCTCCTTCAGCAAACATCATAAAGTTAAAAAATGAGCCAGCACAAACTTCACAACATGTCTAATGGCTAATTTCACAGAAATGTGATTATATGCCTGGCTTATACTCTGCTTAAAATAGTATCAGTGATTGAACAAGGAAGACACAGAGAAGAGCTTTTCCTTCAACATCAACCTCCCGGCCTCTACCAGCACCCACTTCTGCCTACAAAAGCTTGACAAGAATAAGGCTGCCCATACACCGGTCTTCATATAATGAAAATATGGTTTTAATATTGTTTCCACTTTCCCAAGACTCTCCCTCTATTCTGACTTTGTCATACTTGGACATACTTTGGACAGGCTTGTTTTACAGCAGCATTTTGCCCAGTCCATTGAGATTGCATGATAGTAGAAGAACAACRAAACAAGTAATTCAATAAAATGCATCACCTAATGCCAAATACTTTGAATGTACAATTAAGACTATGAAYAAAAAAGAACRATGGTATAATCTTTTTGTTTATGCCTAGTTGCAAAATAAAAACTGAGAAACAAGGAAACTATGTACTCTAGAAACACATTTTAAAATGAATTTGGGAAAAAGAAGAAGTGAAACAAAGAAGTCAGAAACTGCACAGAAGAGATTCCTGCATCAAAAGATTGAAAAAAAAATCTATAAAAATTAGAAGAAAAGCAGAGGAAAGATCATTAAAAACGATAACAAAACCTTAAAAGTATTTTTATTGTGTGACRGATTACCCATAATCTTTTACTGTCAGAGCTTCATTTTCATTTGCACTGAAAGCAATAGAAATCTTTGCTGCTGCTACGCATAATTTGTATGGTACTGGTATTTCCACTGAGGTTAGGGCACTGTATACGTAGGAAGGTATAGTAAGCTGTTCATATACATCTTTCATTCCTGTGGCTCTTCTTCTTTAATGCTTTTTAAAAAGTAGATACATTCAGCTGATTAAATGCTAACCTGAATCTATTAAATAGTTTAGAAGCATCTTGTTTTAGACAGTTATCTGGGCTTTTATTAATAATACATAAAAATCACATAGGGATTTTTATGTCTGAAGTATTTTGTGAGCATTACTATTTTACTCTAAGTAACGAAGTCAATGAAAAAATAGAAATTAAGAAGAGGAAGACAAATTCAGACACAAATAAAGCTCTTGAATTCAGAAGCATATTGTATTTTCAGCACTGTATGATTCATACTTCTCTCTGTTCAATATTATTGGTTTTATTATTTTTCCTTAAGAAAAAAGAAAAAGGTTTATTCAAAGAGAAAATCGTACTTTTCTTTCAAATGCCTGAATGCTATTCATGGTGCTTTTAACTCTTACCTGCTTTTTAAGAACCAGGCATCTGATCCAATCTTATCTGATCTATTCCCTCCATTCTTTGCTATGGAACAAGTTATTATTGAGTATGTTTTAAATAATTATGGGCTGATGGAAATAGCTTTGAGAATAAATGTTCAAGATGCATTCAGTTCCTCATTAAAGAAAGTTTCAGTTGTCAGTGGCTGGGTTTTTATGAGTTTATTATTATTATATCTGCAAGGTTAGACAACTGGTGAGCTGCAGAGACTAATGAAGAATGATTTTTGCTTACAGGGTCTGGAATAGAAAATTKGTTGGTCCGATGCCAAAGACATATCCATGTGCCAGTAAGTCACAGCAAACGTGATTTTATAATGATTTGGATGAGCAGCCAAACAGGCAACTCTTCTTAAACTACCAAGCACATGGCACAGTAATTTGTACAACAGCAGGCCATACATTTAAACTCTTCAGTCACATTTGTGTCCCCACAAAAGGACATACTGCAATTTTCTTTTAAACTGCAAGAGGAYTTAAAAAATAGACTGATACAAAGAGAAAGGGATTCAGAATTGTTGACAGACAGTTAGCAACTTGTTTGTGTTAAACTGCRATACTTATTCAAAAAGCCCCATCATAAATACATATAAGAATTTAGAAAAATTGAAGTTTTTTCTGATCCTTTTCATTTTAAACAAATGGCCAAACATTTATTGTGCTAAAATCAATAATAAGATATACATTTAAAAATCTATTCCACTTAAATCTCTGTTCAAGCTTTCAAAATCACATATTTTGTTAATTTCTAGTTAATAAATCTAAAGTGTGTGTTAGTGGGCTTAATTCATGCTCCTATACCCTTCAGTTTGCTCCTTTTTGCATCAGCAGAAGTACTTAATATGTTTTATGTTCCCTTTGGCACAAAGGATCACTAATAAAAGACTCACTGAAAAATTAAAAAGTGAATTCAYAGTTTACACAAGCATGATAGTAAAGGCATAACTTGTATTTCACTTAAGCAGAAATCTTTCATAGAATCATAGAATCACAAAATCCTTAAGGCTGGAATGGACCTTTAGAGATCATCTAGTCCAACCCCCTGCACACACAGGGACACCCAGAGCACGGGKCACAGGGAGGCATCCAGGTGGGTTTTGAAGAYCTCCAGAGAARGAGACTCCACAACCTCCCTGGGCAGCCTKTTCCAGGGCTCTGTCACCCTCACTGTTAAGAATTTTTTTTCCTTGATGAATGCACCCATACTGCAAAACCTAAGGGGTGAAGGAGTGTTTGAAAATGGGAAAAGAAAATTATCCTGCAAACACAAATGAAGCACAAAATGAAGAAGGGGCCCATTTTTATATCTGCGTAGCAGATGAAAACATAATTGCAGTGCAGTTTGACTTACTGATGTTAATGTTAATCTAGATACCGTGGGTAACAATAGCAGTAAAAAAATACGCCGCTCTGCTCGGCAATGGTTACCCCTCAAGAAAACACCCACGCATGTCGAGCCAAGTCTGTGCTTTGTTATCCAGAACAGCAAAACTAAAATCCTCCTGGACTGGGACACGGGTGCTGCAAGCCCGTCCTGCCCTGYGGTGCTCGCTGGCAGCCCCAGCCGGCCGCTGCTGCTTGAGCAGAGCTGGTCGCGCTGCAAAAATGGGGAAAATCAACCCCTTTTGTCACTGTGTTCTCCCGCCCCTCCATGAGCAGCAGTCAGGACAAGAGAGAAGGGCAGTAAAACACATGTCGCTTCTTCAGGAGAGCGGTGAGCAGGTGAAGCTGCTCCTGGAGGTGGGAGGAGGCAAACATATAATTCACCACAGAGATGAAGCCAGAAGGTGGTATGAGGGAAGATGGATATTGGTACAGGGGAAAAAATAATAATAATAAAAAAGGACTGAAGTAGGTGACTTGCTAAATGGATTTTACAGGTATTTTGTAAATAATTTATTTGATACACTTGTATTTTTCAGCTAACCTTTATAGCTGATCAAGTATCACTCACTGAACACATATATTTGTAGCCCTAAAGAAAGTTATATGTAAAAACTGTTTGTCAAAGATTATGTGCTGTGTGGAGACATTAAATCCTTTGTGATGGTGGAAAAGAGTCAGGTTGTAGCACAAATTGAAAAGCCAACCTCAGAGCAACGACAGCTTTCTTGGGACTCAACGTAGGCAACAGTGCTGCTTTTCCAAGCAGCAGAGCAAAATTAATGACAATTCTAACACTAGATTTAGACTAGCATAATTTAATTCCCAGGGAAATGAATTCAGTTATTTTACCCTTTCCATTGCGGAGGCTCTGTGGGGGGAATGAAAGCAGGGACATCTCTCACCTTGGCTGGGCAGCACTTCAGGCATCGCTCTCCACCTTTCCGCTTTGAATTGCTTCCAGCACATATTGCACTGACTGCTTCCACATGGACAAAGTACAAAAGAACGCACATAATTTCCTGAATGGGACTAATATTGCCAGAGCTGTTCTTCAGCTTATTACTGCTAGTTAATACAATGGCAGCTGAAAGGTAATGCCATTGATGTTGTCCTTAGGGGTATAAAACATGTCTTTACACAGAGCTACCATTTAATCACCTTTCCAAGTGGATATACCCATAAAATAAACCTGCTTGAATAATTTGTTAAAAGAGTTGATCCTGAGCAGAATTATTTCTTATGAATATACCGAAGTGTACTTAAGTTACTTATAGCTAATTCCTCTAATACTAACTGTACACAGGCACCACAGGCTGGTGGAACCACAGGCTGGGCACACTCCCCATCTGAGGAGGTGGCAAGATGAAAGTAGATCCTGACTGGGAATCTGGCTAACAATGGAGGAAATGCTACATCTTCTGCTTAGGCAAACTGCAGGGACATCCAAACAGCATTAAATTAGTTCCCATCCCTCCTACCTTTTCCTTAATTGCATGCCGTAAATAACTGCATTATCATTCAGAGAAACTTATCCAGCCCAAGAATAACTTTAATTCGGAGAAAAGACATTTCTTTATCAACATTACAGATGAATAAAATAATCTCATTATAAATGGACCTCCACTTTCTGAATCTAAAAACAAAAAAGGGCGCGAGGTGCATAAAAGATGGAGAGGTTTAGTGTATAACACACCTGCTGGAAAAAGAAATTCTGCTTAAAAGGAGGTTTTTGTCCTCTGGGATAAAATGGGTATTCACCATTACTGTTGTTCTTAAAGGTTTTTATTCCACAGTAGAAAGAACTTCAGGAGCAAGACATTTCTCCCAATTTCATTTCACATTTTACTAAAGCATATAAAGAACAAAGCAATCTCAGTCAGATCTAGTAAGAAGATATAGTTTGGTGAATGTCCCAGTTTATAACAGGTATAAAGTAATTAAACATATCTCAAAGTCTTCCTGGGCTTCAGATTTCATAAGAGTTATAAAAAGTTTCTTACAGGTAATTTGTATAAGACATTAGTGTATAACTGCCTTGCTACACCTTCAGAGATGACAGAGAAASAGTAGATGCCCTTATTTCAAAATAGATTTAAAATTATGAAGCCAGTCACCAAAATCTGCCACATGGAACGTGAAGTGCTCAATAATTTTGTCTGTGTAATGAAACAAGAACCCATGGATGGATGAATCTTTCCCATAATAATTGCATCTCTCCTAGGAATGGCTCACATCACAGTCAGATTTTCTCGAAGACAAAAGCAGTGTGTGTTCATTCTTCTAGGATTAAACTTAAATGTAGATCTGTCTGCATATTTTACAGTTTAGCAGCAGGCTGAACAGGAAAAAAAATTAAAAATTTGTGCTTCGTAACTGATGACCTCTCCTCTGGAGCTGCAGACGACTGCCTTACCTTTGTATCAAACCGGAGACAACGTCACTACGTTCCTGGATAAAAAATTAAGGTATTTCACTTTGAAACTTGTTTTGGCTTGTCTTGATGGCTCAACACAGACTGGGTAAAACAGATGCTGAAAAGCATTTACATGCTGAGGTAAAGCAGACTTAAGAAAACATACATAATCCAATGGGCTGTTCCTAAGACTTGAAGGGAAGTGCTGGGAAGGACACCRGAGGCCCCAGGCCCAGCCTCTGCAGCTACCACGTGGCACAGGTCAGGCCTGGTAGGAGCCCTGGCCACCACTTCTGGCCATGTATGGGGAGGCTTTTGCAGCTACAGATGGATCTGCACACCCAAACACCTCCCCTCAGGCATGCGTGCTATCTTTGTGAGAAGTGCAGAGTACCTTGGACATGGTGTCTACCAGGAAAACAGGAAAAACAGAGCATGGTGCCAGCTGGTTGCAGCACTTTTCCAGAAAGCTGGAGATCATTTATGGCGTTTATGCCTTCTAGGGCTTGGGAAGGTTCCTTTCTCCCCAAGACAGCGCTGAGCCACCTGCCCAAAAGGCAGGAACAGCTGGGCCTGTATCGCTTGGTACAAAGGAATTTGTGATTCATAGCGCTGGAGAGGGAGCAGTATCATCAGAGAGGCTTCCCTGGCACGGCCCCCCTGCCCTCTGCTCCCAACATAGCCGCTCTGTTTTATATAATGATCATTTGACACAATACGCTTAAGCAGACGTAGAGCCCTCTTATGCAAGTGCTCTGAGCACAGGCCATTATGTAAGAGGGGTGAGGGCACACCACCGCGGCTGCCTCCGGCTGCAATACAAATAAATCTGTCGATAAACATCTCCTCTGTGCAGGATCCAGTGCTGTCAGGGTGGGATGCACTTTTCCCAGGCATGTTCCTGGGATTGAGGGCAGAGAAGCTCCCTCCATGAACTGTGGATGCACATGGGTGACAGACTGGGTTGCTCAGTCCAGCCAGCCCACTAACAACTCTGGGCACTCAAACAGGCAGTGTTTCAGTGGTGAGAGTCACCCTGTAGCTATTTAAAAGCATGATGTATTATGGCTTGAAATATTTCTCTGCACACCTTCTATAACCAGAGAAGAGAGACAGCCGCAAGCGGATTAGTTTCTCCAGTGTTTGGAACTGTGAGAGGCGACTAGCTCAGGCTAAAGGCCTGACTTCAAATACCCAGGAACTGCAGAGAGAAATTTTCACACAGACATGTGAGCAATTTTACTGCTGGAGAATTACCCTGGCCTGTCACATGCAGAAGTAGATCGGCTGCCTGTTCTGTGCTTTGTGCGCAGTGTTTCAGACACCTAGGCTCTGCTATGGACACTGTGGGGCTGGATCTTGTGGTGTGACACCAGTATGATGCATAAAAACATGCATCTCATGTACAAGCTGGCAAAAAATCTTCAGCCAATCTGAAAAAATGAGATACTGAGTCTTTTCTCCTATAAAAACTGCTATGATCGACAAGCTTAGAGGCTTGCAGATTTTTGTCTTAGGTACACATTCTTTTATAGAACAGTACYGAACAGTTGATACTGTTATTTCATTGTTATTACATTAAGGAATTCCATTTAAAGCTGGTTGACAAAGTCATTAGGCAGCACAGCTATCCCTCACCTTAGCTACAATCACAAGATAAGCAGAATAGCTTCAGAAGTCTTATCTGCTCACTTGTACACACTGACAGTGATCTATCTGTGCAAGACTAAATTCCCTGTTCCAAGGACACGTATTGAAATTTAATTCTCAAAGGGGGCACAACAGAAGATTTAGCATGCAAAGGATATACATCTTTAACAGCTATATTTCGAACTGCAAGATTAAAAATAGACTTTTCAAAATGCAGTCTGACAGAAATCATGGTAAAACCCCTTATGTTCCAACACACATAACTCTCTTCATTATGTGGCCACACAGTAATTTTTCTGAGTAACCTGAAGACTTCTCTGGAGTCTAATTAACTGTGAATATGATTTTAGAAAGCCAATTAAACCATTATTTTAAAATTACACTTAGTGCTGATGCAAAGTGCTAGACTGGAAGCATTGGCTTGTGAAGTTTCTTGACAACTACAGGTCAGTAGTTTGTGGCTGAAGATTAAGAGAGGAGTCTACCCTCATGAATAACTTTGGCCTGTAGGTTGATGCTCTCTGCTACAATGGCATGGGTACAGGATCTGAACAGAAAGGTCAYAGATCAGCGATAACACATTTTTATCACTTGCAATCCAGTCTAGACACAAAACTGCTCAGCTGATCTCATTAACTCCTCATAGTATATATGGCAACATAAGAATAAAAAATGAGTTAGCACTTGAAAATTAATAATCTCTGATTCTTTAGTAAGTGTTCTCAATAGGAAAAATCTCTTCTAAATCTTGCAACCCCATCTTTGTGCATTGTAGTAATGCGAAAAGATGTGCTTAGTACATAAGCTCCCAGTCTACAAAGGAGCAACAGCCACAAAACTACATAAAAGAAGGAGATAGGGTGAAGAAGTTTTCCTATTGAATCAGATTCTCAAAATTAAGCATATTCTACATTTAAAAAAAATAATGAAAGCTTGGGGGATTTTTGTTTGCTGCCTGTCTCTCCCCSACCCTCCTTCCATCTGCAGCTTCCCAGGACATTGTCCAAGTCCATATCCTCCCTGTGGCTCTTCTGCAGAATGCAAATATGATTTCCAGAAGGGAAGCTTTAGGAAGGCTGCGTAAGGAGAGGATTTTTGCTTGCAAAATCCAGCACCTCTGCATTTGGATGACGTACTGTCAGCACCTAGAAAATCCATTAAAAACAACAGCCTCTCTCAGCTCTTTGTTTCATCCTGTGAGACCAAATGTCTAACTTTTGCTTAGCTGTTCTGCAGGCTGCAGTTGCCAATGTCATTAACCTATTTAGTCAGCCTGGCGCACTTGGAAGTTTTACAAAATGCTCTGGAGGTAAAAAGTGACTCCTCACTTCATTCGCATCCCTGCTACTGCCTTGCCAGGACTGCATAGAAGCCTTAGGAGCTCTTTCTTTCCTGGCCTTGGGCAAAAAAAAAATGCCATGTGCTCCAAAGACGACTATGTATTTTGGCTGATTGCATGCAATCGATTGGTTATACAAAAGCAGCCATTGTAGAGATGTATGGATTTATGGATCCCCCGGGAGAGTGCAGCTCCTCTCAGCTACCCCTTGGTCTCCAGCTCCTCCTGCTTCCCTGGTGTGGGCTCCACGCTGCCCCACTTGGGAGAAGCAAGGGCAGGAGGCTGCACCTCTCCCACCTGTAATCTTTTCTTCCTATGCCTGGGGCTGGGAAAGGTTCCTGCTCCTTCCCATGCTGCCTGGCCCCAGCCCATCTACCACGAAGCAATGTAAGGAATTATAATGCTCCAGAAGTGGAGGATTTCTTCCAATTTGCACAGTGTGAGTGAGATGTGGAGGCAGAGTCATTCCCATGCACTCCCACACCACAGAAGTTGGAAGGGAAATGGAGAGAAAATGCTGAGTTCAACTGGGAGCTCCGCTTGAAGGTTCCCTATAGATTACTAAACTGATCTTTGAATATATATTCAGCCAGCAAAGGAAAGACAGTGCTACAGGCTGTGGTGTTGGAGAGAGGAACCATCAGGAAGGTGCACTGCACAGTAAGGATCTAAAAGTCCTGATGCAACATAGGGTACTCAGAGCTGCTATAGTACATTCAGAAAAAGGAAGAGAAGAAGAAGAGAGCAATGCCTTTTCTAACTAAAGAGATGGTATAAATAAATCTTCCTTGAGAGAAAAYATTCCTTAAGTAAGTCCTGTGTGGTCTCCCTGACCTTTCTCCAAAATGACTGGAGATCAGATACAAAATACTGGAATAAAAGGAGTTTGGATCTGATTTGGTCTGGTGATTCCTGAATTCCTGTGTTTCCTTCCAAATGATTAATTGCGTTCTAAAAAGCTTTTGATAATGCTCACATTCTGATGTGAGCTTTCAGCATACAGTACTGACATTTTTGGTTGACATTTGTTTTTCATCAAAGCTCTTGAACTTCAGCAATCACCGCTGGAGCATTCGTTAAACAGAATATAACTGTAAGGGCTGGATCTAATAAATTTGTTCTGTTTAAATTGCTTAGCCCAGGAAGGAAGATAAAACTGAGTATAATATATGCTGTAGAAAAGGTGCTATCAAGTAACTAAATATTTTGCTTTTCCTATTTAATCTCTATTCAAATAGATAGGAATTTTAAATTTTAACACTTCTGATTCAGTCTGCTTTGTGTTTCTAATTGCAATGGAAAGTTAAAACAGGAACATGAAAAATAATGAAACTTGATTTTATTTATTATTTTATTTTATTTAACTTCCCTATTATTATAAGAAAAAGTGCTGATGATGCATATAAAGGTACATCCTACAATCCAGCAAGCAAGTGGTTGAACTATGTAAGTCTCTAAGGAGAAAGGGCAGAAGAGATGTGGCAGGAGGGGCTCTCCTGGGCATGGTCTTCCTTCCTTCCTTCCTTCCTTCCTTCCTTCCTTCCTTCCTTCCTTCCTTCCTTCCTTCCTTCCTTCCTTCCTTCCTTCCTTCCTTCCTTCCTT
>NW_020454194.1:217567-292750 GCF_003342845.1 Nothoprocta perdicaria
CTTCCTTCCTTCCTTCCTTCCTTCCTTCCTTCCTTCCTTCCTTCCTTCCTTCCTTCCTTCCTTCCTTCCTTCCTTCCTTCCTTCCTCCTTAAACCTCTTCTCATGGTAATACTGCCTCAGGAAAGAGCACATTAATTGATTTACATCAGAAACCGTACTTCACTACTGTCAGAATTCATCCATCAAATAATGGTGCATCAAAGTCTACCATGACTTAAAATTCATGATTCTAGATATGATAAATTGAGGATCTTTTTCTTGGTTTTCTCATTTTTGGCCTTTCAGCATTCACAACTGTACCCACTCTTTGCAACCAGGACTGGGTTCTTTCTTTTAAATACGACTGGGCTTTCCACAAAATCATATGAATGCTACTTGCCATAACAAAACTGCCTAACAGTTTAACTTGGGCATGACAGAAATACAAGGAAAAAAAATCCYGACTGCTTTTCAGTAATTCTATCAAAAATGGTTACTGTATTTTTCCTCCTGTAGCTACAAACAGAAGTTGAAGGCTGCTGCTGCAAGCTGCGCATTTCCACTGTCCTCCACAACACTTTGCATCTGAAYAGAGACACTGGTGTGGAAATAGGACAGACAGATGGTGAAGCCATGAGAAAATGGTAGCCACCATGTGCAGAGACCATCCTACTGAGGTGAAGTCTACTTCTACAAAACTTTCTAAAAGCTGTGCTTGGTTTCATTTATTTCCACATGCCACTTAYTTTCATTTGTACCAGTCCATAAAGCAGAGCGCAGTAAAATACCCTTTCAGTGTCTTGCCCATCTCCTCTTTGATTTTACAACATATACCATAGATATTGACCTCAAAGTCAAGTGTGGCCTATTAGAAGCAGCTGATTTTCACCTGCTACTTTATGAAGCTCTTAGTAGGCACTCAAATCATGAGAAGGGGCCCCAAGAGGGGGAGAATGAGGCAGAGTGATATGAACTGGACACATGTGCAATGGAAAGGGTGCAACGGAGAGCCACTGGGAATGGCCTGTTGCAAACAACTCCTTGCACTGCCAAGGTTCCCCAAATCAGACAGGTAAATCAGTTCTTACTGTCTGCTATCTGCTATGATGATCTGACATCTCTGTTTTCCATAAATCAGTGGACTCCAGGTATAGCTGCTACATGTAATGCATGAGTTAACCCATTAAAATCCTGACTCAAATCCTCCTGGAAGGAGGATTGTAAAGGATTAAAGGACCTTTACAAAGCCTTAAAGAAGCAGACACTCCTTGCCAGATAGAGATAGCAAAAATTAAACATTTCCACAAAGCACAGAGCAAGCACTTTGGTATTTTAAGGTTATGGACACTTTGTTTACAGAGTGAACATATAGATTATCAATCACATTGTAAATTCAGAGCTGTCTCTGAGCTAAAAGTCAAATGGATGTTTTTCTTCATGTCTACAAAAACAAGCCTGTCATTTTTCTCAAGCAAATAAAAATAATTCACAAAGCTGTAGAATTGTTCTATTTTCACCTGGCTGTTTAATAGGCAGGTATTTTAATAAATCAGGCACTAGCAGAGCAAGGAAAGAGTACTATTACTACCACTGTTTCTTGTTTTAATAATTGAAAAATGCCACATTTTGTTACTCTGTTTACAATAACAGTACTGATTAAAAACAGATTATTAAGGCAAATATGTTATTATCCAAAATGTTAYGGAAGTTTGTCTCTAGAATGTAAAGTAGATTAAAAAAGTCCATGTTTACAATAATGTTCCCTTTCCTGCAGTAACAAATCTGTGCATCGCTACTGCAGTATGAGCAGCAACTAGTACTGCATCTTACTGGGAAAGCCATGTTACTCTGCCTTGTACCTCAAATATCTAAATGAGCAGTCTTGACAACAGTCTTTTTTCCTTCACTGTTATTGCTCTAAAGCAGGAGCAGAAGTAAAAACTTGTATGGAGATCGTGGGTAGTCTGTCATGAGAGGAATACTATACAGAAAATTCAAAATTGCACTATGTTTTGCTTGAAACAATTTAATTGTTCAGAAGCATCTACCAAACACTCATATAAGCACATACTGCAACAGTTTTTTAAAAGTTAACTGTTCACTCAACACACTCTAAGCAATCTATGAAGTATATCATCAGGATATTTTAAAACTGGACTGTAAAGGAGCTAGTGAATGTATTGTACAATATGTTTTAGTAAAAGGATGCTCTTTTTAGTCTAGATATTAAGAATAACTAATCTCTATTGTAAGTAAACTGCTACTCAACTAAAAACTATATCTTAAATGAGTAAATCTAAATCAGATCAGGGCTTCTCTGACAGTCTTTTCCACAGTTTTTTTTTTCTCCTGACATTCAGAATTTTAATTGCCAAGACTTGCCCAAATGTCAGTGCAGAACAAAAACTCATATTAAAAATTGAAGGAAATATACAGACACAGCAAAATACTATGTGCTCAGCACTATGTATCAGAAAAGTAAGTGCTAATCATGCTGCATTTCACTTCCACTCAAAAAAGAAAGGGCTTACTAGCCCAAATGCACCAAATGCATACCAAAAAAAAAAAAAAAAAAAAAAAAAAAAAAAAAAAAAAAAAAAAAAAAAAGAAGTGTCAGAAGTCCCACATAGCCTCAATATCTGGTGAGGTTGCAATATCTGAAGGAGAGCACAGACAGAAKATTACCACATCTCACCACCAGCTATGAGCGAGGCCCTGGAAGATGCTCCCCATCATGGTAAACGCATGCATATATCGTGATGAATAATAGTCTAAAAGCATAAATCTACCACTGTAAGACAGGGATACTGAATTTGCCACCTTATTGGGAAAGTGAAACACACATTGAGTGTTGTCTAACTGCAGATAATCATCCATATCAAATCAAAAGGCACACTTAGCTTTTTAAGCTACTTAGAATCAGAATTTTGCAATGAGATAGGACAGTGTTATTAGTCCTATGCATTTCAACGACCTCAAAGGCAAAATCTGTATCTGCCTTTCTGCAAAACACTAGCCTCCTAACCTGTGTTTTGTAAAGGTCATACCTACTACTTCAGCTACAGCACATTTCCAAATATGCACAAGGTCTTCATTCAAAGACCTGCAATAATGAAGAATGACTGCAGTCCTCTAGAGACTGTGCCATGGGACATTTGCCTCTCCCCAGAAGACACACTCTGTCCTCTGCTTCAATTTTTCTRGCTACCGCTAGTTTCTTAGGGCTGGCCTGCATTTTTCTGCCAAACCAAACACGTGTCTGCTAGCAAAGCTCTTCCTCATTCTGGGGTTCACATTCAAACTCAATTACTCTTACCTCGATCCAATTAGATCGAATTTCTTATGTCTCTCGCATAAGGGACCACTTTCTGGCTCATTTTTGCCACTTTTCCTTAACTACCTCCAATTATTAGMATACCTGTATGGCACTACAGACATTGTGTGGTTTTATATCCAGTTTATATTGTCCGTCTGTTCCCACTTGATATTCTCATTCTTTTTATATCCAACTCATTCTACCAGTTACACACCACACTATTCTGAAAGGTCAGATTTAATGAATTATTTAACTTGAGGCAAGTTGAGGTATGAAACGATACCTCTTGACTGCTACTGATAGTTTTACCCTAGGGTGAGCTTCAGGTGTGTGAACCAAGACAGGAACAGCCACAATAACAGCTCCTCGGGCATCTACCCCTTTACGAGAGTTGKCCAGTCTTCCCCAATCTTAAGAGTTGCTTTCTCCAAAGGCTCCTTTCCCTTTATTCACACAGCCCCTTAGCTGAGATTCTAGATACTCTGATCTCGTAAGTCCTGGGATCTACTAACCACCTTGGCCAAGTTATTACTGGAAAAATAGCACCTATTCCATTTTCTACAGTGTCTTCTCCCCAACAAGATCATTTGCAAGAGAGCTCTGAACAGGCTGGCATRGAAAAGGTGCATCATGGCAAAGGAGATGTGTGAAGCTGGCAAAAAATTAACAGATGCCAGATGCAAGCAAATTCTCTCCAATTGCAGAATCGGAGAATGAATGGGGTTGGGAAGGGACCTCTCAAGATCATCTAGTCCAATCCCACCAGCCTGGAGCAGGCTACCCTGGACCATGTCCAGATGGCTTTTGAATGTTTCCAAGGAGAGATTCTACCAACTCGTTCTGTACAACCTGTCCCAGTGCTCAGTCACCTTCACAACAGAAGAGTTCTTTGTGTTCAGATGGAACTGCCAGTGCTTCAGTTATGCTCCTTGCCTCTCATCCTATCACTGGATACCATTAAGAAGASTCTGACTCTGTGCTCTTCACACCTTCAGATCAGATATTCATACAGATTGAGCCTTGTGCCTTCTCTTCTCCAGACTCAACTCAACAATCGCAACTCTCTGGGGCTTTCCTCGTATGAGAGACGCTTCATCATCTTCATAGACATTTGCTAGAGTTACTCTGGTAGGTCCATATCTCTCTTAAACTGGAGAACCCAGATGTGGACACAGTACTCCAGGCATGGCCTCATGAGGGCTGAGTAGAGAGGAAGGATCACCTCCCTCCACCTGCTGTCAGTGCTCCAATACAGCTCAGGATACTGTTGGCTTTCTTTGGTGTGAGGGTGCAGGGCTGACTCATGTTCAATTTGTTATTCACCAGGATCCCCTGGTCCTTCTCTGCASAGCTCCTCTGCAGCAGGTCAGCCATCATCCTTCACTGGTGCCTGGGGTTACTCCTCCCCAGGTGCAGCACCCTGCACTTGTCCTTGTTGAACCTCATGAGGCTCCTTTCTGCCCATCTCACTAGCCTGTCCAGGTCCCTCTGAATGGCAGCACAGCCCTCTGGTGTAACAGCCAATCCTTCCAGTTTTGTATCGTCTGCAGGCTTGCTAAATGAGTGTTCGGTCCCATTATCCAGATCATTAATCAATAAATTCAATAGCATTGTACCAATTTTGACCCTTGAGGCACACTGCTAAACCCTGGCCTTTGACCAGGTTTTGTGCCTTTAATCACAACCTTTAGCCCTGGAACTCAACTGTTTTTCAGTCCACTTCACCATCTTCTCATCTAAGTATATACTTCAGCTTCCTTATGAGGATGTTATAGGAGACTGTTAAAAGCCTACTTAAATCAAAGTAAACAAAATCCAGTGTTCTCCCCTCATCTCCCTAGCGAGTCCATTCCAGTGTAGAATGTTCTCAAGTTGACTAAACATGATTTCCCTTTTATAAGTCCTATAAGTCCTATAAGTTGACTATTCCTGACCARCTGTTTGTCCATGTGCCTAGAAAAGAAGCACTAGCTGTTCCATCACCTTTTCAGGGATCAAGATGAGGCTGATCAGCTTCCTCAGATCCTCTTTCTTGCCTTTTTTGAAGACTGCAGAGACATTTCCTTTCTTACAGCCAGACGCTTCTCCAACCTGCCAGAATTTTTCAAAGATGATCAAGAGAGGCCTTTCAATGACATCAGATGGCAACTTTAGCTTTCCATGGACCCCACCAGGGTCCATAGATTGATGCAGGTCCACCTTTTTTTAAACAAGCCCTAACCAGAAATTCCTTCACCAATGGTAAGTCTTCCCCTTCTCTCTCAGGGTAAGAATTTGAGATTCCTGTAGATGGTCTTACTAGTGAAGACTGAAGCATGGAAATCACTGAATACACAAGGGCCCCTGCCCTATTCAGCAGTGGCCCAAATTTCCCCTCATCTGCCTTTGCCTACTGCTGTGCTTGCCAGAGCCCTTCTAGTTGTCCTTGACATTCCTCACCAGATTAAACTCCAGATGGGTTTCAGCCTTCCTAGCCCCGTTTCTACATGTTTGGATAGAGTCCCTATATTCCTCTCAGATTATCTATCCCTGCTTCTACCTTCTGCATATTTCCGTTTTACCTTTGATTTTTGCCATGGCCACATGCTTCAAAGTGCATTGCCCAGAACTGCTCAGCTGGCTACAGCAGCCCATGCCACGAAGCAATCTGTTATTAGGTAAAGCTTCCAGCACAGTGAGTCTACACGGCTGCTGAATCAGAACAGGCCTATGTAGCAAGCACAGGATTTCTGCAGCCTTCAGTGCCCTCAAATGGCATTGGGGAAAGCATGGTGAGGCAATGCTAGGCAGTGCTGCTACTTGTCACAGTGCTTGATTTTAGCCTGGAGAGCTGGAGCCACACACTACATCTGCCCCATGACAAGGGCCACATGCTCATCTCTTTCCAGTCCATAGCAGCAAGCACAGAAAGAGCTCCTGAATGGGCAGAACCTGCCCAGGAAGTCCCTCATGGACATCAGGGCATTTGGACAGCAAGACAGCCTCAGCAACCTGGCTTTCATAACCCCCAGCAGAAGCTTACCAAAGCATACAACCTCCAAAAGTGTTCCCTAGTAAACACTGAGGATTACAAGGGGGTCCACTGCACCCCTGTGTACACCACCATAACACCAGAAAGGCAAAGGACCGTTTTGCTTCATGGTAATGGAGGGCAGGGACTTGTCCTAATATTAATTTTGCTCCAACTGGAAGAATATATTGTAAAATACTGATACTTTTAGTTCGTCAGCTGAAGTGTCAATTATGCTTTGAATAATGCTAACATCCCAACTCTCTTTCTGAACTCCCCAGCATCTCAGCGAAGTTTGAGCTGCCTGACTGCTAAAAGGCAAGTGACACCCACAGTCTCTCTTGGGGCCCACTGCCTCCAAGGATATCTTATTTCTGCATTTCCCATGGGAAATACCACTGACATCTATTTTCCCTCGGAAAAATGTTCATGAAACCTCATTATGTTACAGCCCAGGAGATTAGATCTACTATATTTGTTATTTTTACAAAAATATAAGCTATTCAAACATATATGAGCAGCTAGATCTGTATATTCTATGAACATCAACATTATAAAAAATGTAAAATTAGTTATGTTTATCAAATGATAAGGGTTTAAAAAAAATCTATGTTCACATCATTCACTACTGTAAAATGTATTTTTCTAGTAAAATGGAAGTGAGACATGAGTTTCTACTACCAGAAAGAATCAGCGTCATTGCAGAATTTGCATTTTATTTATCACAATTTTAGCAACAGATAAAGGAAATATAACATATTTTAGAACTCTCTAAAGCAACTTTTATTGTAATAGATAGGAAGTACAAATTGCACATAATGTCATGATAAGAAAGTTTTGATTTAAAGGAGATGTATAAATTCAGAAATGCTATTATTTCTAAATAATGAATACATCCCAAATCCATGATGATAACGGCTTCATATATCACATTCCCTTCTTTCTGCATATATATGTGGACATATGCAAATGCATATACACATTTGCAGAAGACATACTGTGTGCTTATGGTATGCTGTTTGTCCAATAAATGGCCATAAAAATTACATATTCTCAGGATAACTTACATATATAATAGCATAAATACTACAGTCTTCTCATTCTCCAAGAGATATATTGCAGCACAAAATGTTTGTTGAGCTTTCCTTCACTCTCCTATGTCACTATGTAATATATTTCCTTCTTTAAACCCATGCCAGTTTGTATGAATTATTAATGAACTGAACAAGCCTGCTGGACAGAGTAACAAGATTATAATTGGTGTACAACACTAAGAAATTGCTTCAATACTTTATAAGRAAAAAAATGCTATCTTTACTAAAGCATTTGTTCTAATATTTAATTAACAGCTTTCAGTACAAACTGAAAAAAATGAAAAAAGTATTTCAGATAAAATACAGAACAAAGGCACATTTTTAGTTGCAAAATTGTAATTTCCACGTAAAACTGGAGTAGTGCGGATGATGACATAAGATAAGGGATTAAAGAGAAACCAGACTGTAAACTCATTAATGAGTAGTTTTAATTTTTTACTGTCCTCTGAAAATAAGAGTTAACAAGAATTACTATTCTTGTTAAGTAATTAGGAACATGATATTTTCCTTTTAAATTTCAGACACATTATAAAGATGCACAGAAAATAATMCTAAACAGGAAGGCAACATATGGAACAAAGACTTCAGTGTAGTCATCAAACCTCATGACTCCTATAGTTGTTGCAGAACCTCAAATTATGCTTCTCTCACACTTTTACATATGCTGCTTGCAATAAACTATCATTGGTCAGTTATCACATGTGAAACTGCCATTTAAAGCACTTGGTATTTTTAAAAATTAAACTTATTTTAGCTCTTTATTTTTCTACCTGTTTTAGAATTTTTTGTTGAGGGCGATTCAGCCTTCATAAAACCTTTCTGATTGGGTAGTAAGTCTAGACATCTTTTTCATTTGCAGTCAAAAAGAAGGTTTGGACCAGTAAAGTTTTGTCAGAGTAGGATTCATGCACATACTTCTCAACTCTATATCATTTTGATGATTTCCCAGCTACAGAGGCAACCATAAGCTACYGAGGTCAAGCACTGTCACCCCTGTGCAAGCTGACTAACAGACATTAATGTCTGAGCAGTGAGATGACACAGAAGTTCAGAAGAAATCATTGAAGCTGCACCCTCAGGGAGTGGAGTGGAGGAGGGAGAAGCACCTCAAACTCAAAAGCCGTGCCTTTCTGGACACAAAGAGCTTCACAAGGCACTAAATTAAATTTCACTGGATAAATTAAATAGAGTCTAGTATGTAAATAGCATATACGTTACTAAAAAGTAACTCTTGAGTTTCAGGAAGCCAGGAAAACAGAGCCTCTACAAGCCAGAGAGCAGCAGAAAGGTCCTCCTGCCTTCAAGAACTCCCGAATCAGCTTCCCACTACAGATTTCAGATTTCACCTTCACAGCATGGTGAACTTGACCAAAAAAAAGAGAGGGAGCCTGAAAACATGATGAGAAATAATATGCAGAGGTTTAAGTGAGTGAGTAAGAAAGCAAGGCRGTCAAGACAGGAGTCACTGCATTAAGTAGAGAGCTGGCAGAAAATCCCCTCTGACCACTACACAGTACACTGCCAACAGGACTGAAAGCTACCATACCTCTCCATGACACTGCTCTTAGGAGAGGTTTACCTGTTTCCCAGTCAGATTCTCTCTCATTTTCCTTCTCCCTTCAGACACTGCTAATCCTACCTTCACAGGGAAAACACTCTCAACATGCCAAGTTTCAAGATTTTTTAATCCATACCATGAGAATGGTATCTCCTTTTCCATGAGAAAGGCCTAGATCTCCATTTATTCCTTTCCTCTTTTCCAATTTCATGGGTGAAAATATTTTAAAAGCTATTAATTTCTGCACCGTTCATTCTTCTTGTGCTTTAAAGAAGACATGGCTAATTTTGTCTTCTCCAATTTGATGAAGAATGAGTTTTTGCAAAATGCACAGAACCCTTTTAAATACAGACAGACACTGCCAGGAGCTATTCTGCAACTAACAGTTAAACTCAAAGAATATTTCAAATCCATGAAGATACAAAACACACTGCAAATCGGTCACAATCCTTTCACCCTTCTCTCACAAYAGTTTGAAGTTATCTTTTAAACTTCCTACAAGCTCTGGTGCATATAAAACTGTCATCCCCAAACCATCATTCCTTGAACAGAAGATAATCTTTTCAGCTTTCCATGACACAAGGTACCTGCAGCAGTTACAACCCTCCAGATATGACCTGCAAAACCATCAAACGCTCATCTATGCCTCCTAGCTCATGACACCACCTTTTGCTGTCTCTATTTCAGAAAACACAGTGTTTGGGTATAATTTATAGTAAATATAAATTCTGCTTCATACTGTCATCTTCCTTTCAGTCTCCTAACAACACATTTCACTGCCATTCAGAAGCTATTTAGATAACAGATGCCTGGCTAATTTATTTGATATTCATGCCCAGCACTGTCTCAGGATAAAAGGGAATGCTGATACTACCATTGCCCATATTTTGTTAAGAAAATCAGTTTAAGAATTGCTGAAAACATCRTGTCCATCCCAGTAGTCACGAATTGTGTAAAAATACAAATAATAAGACTACAGCTTTGATGGTAGACCAAGGTACTTGGAAATGCCTCAGATTTAACTCAAGCGTTGCACAAGTCATATCTTCTCAATAATAGCAATGTTTTCCATGGCAACTGCTTCAGCAGCTGATGTGCACATACTGAATCAGTTGACAACCGACCAGCTTCATGAGGGATCTGCAAACTTCCTGATCTACACACTCCTTCAAGGACAGATGTGCTCCGTAACTTTTGTGCACATTGTCATCTTCACYCTTTATGGTCTCTCTTTTCTGCCATTCCTAATTTCACAGCATGATCTTCTCCTACCAGTCCATATTTCTTCTCCAAGCTAGAAGTCATTCTGCAGAAGGCAACACTACCCAAACAAGCTCCTGAAGCCCTCACAGTCTTTTTGTTTTCCTCTTTGTTTCCTTCTTTTTGATGATTAAAATGCTCCATATCACGGCACTTGCTTTGATAGGTGTAGCTGTCCTGTATGAACCTGYTCAAGGCATTTACACAGCCACAGAATATTCAAGGACCAACAGTACGATGTGGAAGGCTGTCTTCTCCAAAATAACCATTTATTGATTTGGAAATAGCATCCAAAAAGAAACTGATAATGAAATCAGAAGAGAGAAACCATGAGATGTTTGTATTTTGACAACTCTTCTTTTGCATTCCCCTCTCAAGCACAGGACATGATGTTTTTAGGTACCTTCTGGTATCATCCCTATAGGAAACAATCCTGTGGTGTACGCTTCTGTGCATCAATCCTTTGATGTGCAAAGCACAATGTGGGATCAACAGGTATGGCAGAGTATGCAGTGTAGAAGAAATCCATCATGTGGAAGGATTAATTCATAATAATATTTTTTAATCCATCTTGGACATCCATCTTGGTAAACCATCTTGGTATCCATCTTCTTGGAAAAGAAGCTTATAAATTAAATACTAAGCCTATAAATTAAGTGCTGACCATTCTCAACATTTGAACTATTGAGCTCAAATCTGTCTTGATTAATGACTAAAATTTAAAGAGATCTGATTTAGCTCTAAATAAACTAGCTCAAGTCTAAAAGCACTGCCACTTCACGACTGCAGCCAAGAACAAGTGTAAATTAGACAAGGCTGAATGTGAGTTTCTGTAGTTAGATTGCAGCAATTAGTTAGTTTAAACTACCTAAGTTGGCTCTAACATGTTGTAGAAACCACCTCCCCTCCCCAAAGTAGAAGATATATATTCAACAATATTCCTTGAGTCAGCCAGGGATTGAATTCCTGTACTCTGACTCCTGGTTCTACACTTGGGCCAGCTGATTCAGTAGCTATTGATGTCACTGGTAAAAATCCTACCACCTATAGAGAATTTGGTCTCTCTGTTCAGCAATATGTATATAAACAACAAAAAACTACTAGGTCACAGTGTCAAGGCTTGAAAGCTATAGCCGCTGGATTTATTATACTGAACTGGAAGAAGCACTGTTGAGTTCCTTCAGATGAAAATATCTGCATGTGCATGAGTGCCATTTCAGGAGAAAGCAGGTTTCGAGATTTTTAGCTGCTAAGCAGTTTCATGGGTAATAGTTTAATATACTTGTTTTTTCACTCGGAATGTTGATTAAAAAAGAATGTCTTTAATACTAAATTCACCAAAACTGCTTGATCCAATAKGTGAAATACTTTAAATGTGAAGGTAGAAATTACATTTGAAAACTGATATTTACAGCTTCTCTAGGAAAAGGAAGATGACAGGCACTGCCACTGAGCTGATTTTTGTTCTACATTTAGCTCTAATGACAAAAGCACAGCAGGCTGGTCCCCTGAAATACATGGAGTCCAACAGCAGCAAATCCACTGCAATGGTGAGAAGGGTCAGTAATGATTAAAACCATGTCAGCACTTACAACGCAATATGCAGCCTGACACCCTGAGGGTTTTTTTTCTCTTTAGTCTTACAGTAACGCAAAATTAAAACAGAAATGCTACTGTAAAACTGAAAGAATCCTCCGCCTTCATGACAAAAAGACTTTTACTTGCCAAAGCAAGAGTTATTTCAGATTTTTTTTGAGTCATTTCTCTTAAATAGAAAATACAGCCAATAAGAAAGTATACCCCTTGACGAATTTCATGATTTTCGGTTCAAGCTTTGAAATTAAAGTCTTTCAGTGGAATTCCACAGGAAGCCAAACACTAATTTACAGTTTCAAGGAATGGGATTACTTTATCCTAATTTAGCAACCTAGAAATCAGATTTCTATTCTAAGCAAGTTTTCTATGCCCCTTCCATTCTCAATGCATAGGAGGTTTACTCYAAAATAAGACAAGTGTCCAAGACAGAGGGGATCACTGTTTTCACGTGTCAGTCTCTCCCCATAGGTTGCAAAGGGAGTCTAGACAACTACTTTAATTGAAGTATGACCAAAGTATCACTACTTTACTTTACCCAGACTTTATTTCAGGGACTAACCAGTGAATCTGTGTATCATCTTCCTAAATAAAGGCATTCTAAAGATACTGAAATCTTGATAGTCTAATGCATACTTATTCCAATCTAAGRTCATCATATAAGACATTCATGTTGTAGAGATTACTTATAAGCACACTATGAAGCAGATTATACATTAAATATATTTCTTCATGTRTTTTAAAGGAATTTTGAGTTGATTATAGTTATTCTTACCTGTGAAGATGAATTTTTAAAATGACCAGTAACAATGAAATAAAGGAACATCTGAATATTTGGAAACATTTAATTGATACAATGATATACTTTATAGGTTAGTTTTGCATTGATGCTCATCTTCACATATGCAAATATTGCTATACTGTGAAATGACATTAATGTTATCTCCAAGTACTAATTATAAAATATATGTGAAGAGCTTTAAATCACAGAATCTGTACTGAGAATACAATAAAAAGAAGATAAGGATCTCCTGCTACAATGCTGAAGAGCCCATACTTCAAATAAATGCATCTTTTTATTGAATTTTTATTGAATTATTGTTTGCTTGCTACATGTCTTGATTTTAATGACGTAGTTTCAAAATTGGACTTTTTTCTTCTTTTCCCCACTTCAGTAACCTTTCTTCTTGAATACAACACCTTAGTAATGCAGCTATCAGTGACTCTCATAAATGTGACCTGTCTTTCTAAGGGAAACCATAAATATGACTCCTGAGTTTCTGCTTGAAAATAGCTCAGTAAAGTACAATACAGTGCAAAAGCCATTGAACATTACCAGAAATAATTAGTGTTTATGTAATTTGTCTGCAAACCATACTGTATCTCTGCAACCTTGGCTTTCAAAGGACAACTCAACTGCTAATTAAGTGTTGCCACTAAAGCAGGGCYAAAAGAATTAGATGGAAGAGAATGACCTACAGGTGATATTTATAATGAATAACCCTGATAATCTCTAGACCTCAGACCTCCTAGGATAACAATAGTCTTAAAAATAGATCGTAAAAAAAATAGGCAAAATATTCTTTTACCAGGTTCCTGCTCATTATTACTTGGAGTCTGCAGAGATGGCTTTAATACAATTTTCTGCTTAAGGAAGTTTACTTTCAGTAATAAGTAGTAAAAAGGCATGCTCTRATTACAGAGTTAAAATATTAGGAAGTAATAAAAAGATAATGTGAAAATTTCTGTGTTTTGTGTTCCCTTTTATCTTCTAGCATTTTCATGTATTAAAATTGCTAGTTTTTAAGAAAGGGTCTTTCTTAAAAAAATGGTCTAACTGTTTTTAACTCTGTGAGTTTAAAAAGTTCATAATGAACTAACAGGAGGAATACTGAAGCAAAACAAACTGATGTGAAAAAAATGCATCTACTTATTTTATTGTCAGTTTCAGACACATTTTTTAATGAAATTCTGAATCTTTTCCTCAATCTGATCTTTTCTTGGGGGGGAGGGGAGGCAGAATTAAAACAGACTCTAGCAGAAATTTAATTTTCCATTTTCTTTTCCTTTAACATKGAAAGCATGACTGTTCTCCTAAGTAAATTTCCTGCTAATGGGTTTTTTTTTTTTTGGCAATCAATTAAATACTGTGTTGCACTAAAACTATGTTTAACATTCAAGGCTGGCTTATCATTTAACATTTGTGTACAAATGTTACATTTTGTTCAAAATTCTCAACTCTTGCTCTGCTTGTTAAAGTGTGATGTATATGCAGTAACAGGATCTTTTATTTTCTCATCTATTTCATCCATTTTTTTTTTCTCTTTTTCATATCCTCTGGTCTTTGTGTCTGTATTTTGAAACTAGATTAATTTTCCTCCCTACTTCTGCAATTATAAAGACAAAAAGATTTGAGAGAAAAACTGTGTAAAAATAGCCTCAGCACTTCATGTTGTGCATGTGAAATATACATAATCAGCAAGAGATAATACAATCACAGAAAACCATATTGCATTGGAATATCAATTGTTCATTGATTTGCTGCAGTGACCATGAAATGGTACAATGCTAATTCCCGAGGGAAAGAAGGAAAGGGAGTCTAAGCTGAAGAGGAGGTTTCAGCTCATTCAGAGAACTGGTAGGCAGGATCCTGTGGGAAGCAGCACTGAAAGGCAAAAGAGTCCAGTAAAACTAGTTGCTCTCCGAGGAGAGTTTCCTCAAAATGCCAGAATGGCCCACTCTGATCTGCAGGCAAGTATAAAGGCACAGCATGAAACCAGCTTGACYCCAAAGGAAGTCTTGCCTGAGACCCAGTACACAGAGACATTGCTCAGGAGACAGAAGTGAAGACAGGCTGACCAGGGGAAAAAAAGAAGTGCTGCCTGGGCATGCAGGTTGTGAGCAAAGCCAAAGATCAGCTGGAACTGAAACTGGTCTGGATGTGACAAAAGAATAGGCACAACATTAGTCAAAGCAAAGCTAAGGAAAATAAGAGTTTGTTGGCTGAATGTGATGAGCAACTTAATGAAGGGCCCTGAAAAGGCTGAGGTACAAGATGCCTTATTTGTTTTGGTCTTCACTGGTAAGGTGGGCTTTAAGCGTCCTCAGCCTTTGGGCTTAGTGGCAGAACTGAGGGGAGAGATATACTACCCATCGTAGAAGAAGACTGGATAAGGGATTGCTTAGCAAGATGGATGCAAGCAAGTCCCTGGGCCTGGATGGGACACAGGCAAGGATGATGACGGAACTGACCAATGTCTTTGTGAGTCTCTACTGACTTTGAAATGTCATGCTGATTGGGGAGGTTCCTGAAGACTGCAGAAAAGCAAATGTCATGCATGTCTTCAAAATAGCAAGTGAAAGGATCTAGGAAACCACAGTTTAGCAAGGCTCATGTCAGTTCTGGGAAAATTATGAAATAAATCTCTCTGGAAACCATATGCAGGTACAAGACAGGAAGGTATCTGGAAACACTGAGAATGAATTTACAAGATGCAAATCATACTTCAGCAACTTGATTTCCTTCTGAAATAAGATATCTGGCCACATGGAAATGGGAAGAGCAGTGGATGGATGTTGTTTACTCTAACTTGAGCAAGGCCTTCAACACAGTCTCCCATAGTACTATTAAAGCTCCATTGAGATGCTATACTTTGGATAGGTGGACTATGACTTGGGTGGAAAACTGGCTGTACTGGAGGCTAATAGGGCAGTTTGAGGTCCAACTGGCAGCAGATTCCTGGTGTCATTACTCTTACTATTGTTTACTAGGGTCAATACTGTTTAACATCCTCATCAGCCMCCTGATCAGTGGGACAGAGTGCATCTTCAACAGATTTGTAGGTGTCAACAAACTGGGAGGAGCAGGCAATACACTCAAGTCTGTTGTTCAAAGGGATGTAGACAGGCTGGAGGAGTATTTGACAGAATGGAAATGAGATTCATGAAGACAAATGTCAGSTCTTGAACCTAGAATGAATGGACCTCATAATAATGCTGCAAAGTAAGGCCTGACTGGAACAGACAGCAGCTYCACAGAAAAAGTGCTTGGTGCACTGTAAATGGAACATGAGATAACAGTGTACTCTCCTAGTGGTGAAACTTAACTGCATCCCGAGCTGCACTAGCAAGAACATAGCCAACGGGTTGAGTGATTATTTCTGTTGACTCCTGACGAGGCTGCAGCTTTACCACTGACTCCAGTTTTAGACTCTGCCATTGACAGTCATCTATTGGCAAACTTGAGAGGCACCTGGTTGAGCGCCTCTAAAAAGGCTGAAGGGCTTAAGCACATGAAAGAGGAGAAGAGACTATGGAAATGGGACTTGTTTAACCTGAGAGGGCTAAGGGAGGAATCTATGTCTTCCACTACCTACTACAGGTGTTACACAAGACAGAAAAAAAACCTTCTCAGTGGTGGTCAGATAAGGGATAAGAGGTAAATGTGACAAATTCTATCACGAGATATTTCAGTTTACACATACCATTTACATGTATCTATCCATTCTCAAAATCATCCCACTTGTTTTTTCTTCCTCAAACAGACCTGACTCTCTATTGTGACATGTGACACAATTTTATTTCTGGGAAAAAAAAAAAAAAAGTAATAGAGCAACAGTGACTGGAGCTGCCTGCTCCAAAAATTATCCCTTCAGCAATCCGTACCAAAAAGGAATATAAGGCAAATATTCTTGCACTTTTGATACCCAAGTATTTTGGAGCTGCTCTGATATCAGCTACCCAGAGGATATTTATGAGGACATCTCATTTCATTACTAAAATATTTCCCATTCTTCACTATAACTAAAGTAACATTATTTTCTATTTTCTTCATCATGTGAAGGCAAGACTGCTAAATTAGCAAATGATTGCACAGGCAATAAGGCACAGGGCTCATAGTTTAAATGACAGGATATTAAGTACCTGACAAGGTCAATGACTCTCTCCCTTGGAGCAGTGCTGACTGGCTCATCATTAATCAGTATGATCTGATCTCCTAGTACAAGCTTTCCTTCAGAGGGGCCGCCTACATACAAATAAAAAAAAAAAAAAAAAAAAAGACACAAGTTAGTAGGCCATTGTAAATGCACAGACCCTATTTTTCAAATGCTATGTGTGAGCTTTTTTTTTTCCTTCAACTAGTGGCATATTTAACACTTAACACCTTTTCTGATAATGACAGTACTTCCTCACTAGCAAAACCTTGAAAGATAGTGGTTTATATGTTTCTAACAAAATTCTTCTGGTTAGGTTCTAAAATCACACTTAAGTATCTAAAAATAAAGAYTTAATTTTCTGGGTTAATCACAAAGGAAAAAATAAGCCAAACAGTGACTATAGGTCATCCAACCCGTCCTTTATGGCCATTCCTTACTCATTCCTGATCTACCTTATCTTCTTGTGGCACCACCTCTGTAGATCATCCTGTTGTTTAACTATTGTTCAAATTAAGAAGTCTTATCCCTTTTGTCTAGACCTGATCCTCCTTGATGCAACATGACTTTTTGTCTTTGCCAAAGTAGCACCATGTTATTCCCCTTCTCTCTGAAGCATCACTYTATATACATTTGAAGGCAGTCTGCAGGTCTCTTCTCAGTCTTCTCTGGTCTAGTAAAACAAAACTCCTTTTTTCATATTAAGACTGAAAGTTTTCTTTATCTTAGTCATTGAACCTGTTTTCCTCTGGACTCTCTCCACTTGGTGAAAGGAATTTTTAGTAATACATCCAAAAATATTGCTACTTCTAATTTGGTAAAGACTGTCAAATTAGTATAACTAGATAATCAGATACATGTGCTTTGAAGTCAGATACTATTAAAATGCATATTAAGTGTACATTTTATAAAATGCACAAAATATTTTGCTTTCCAGCATGAGTTTAAATGCCGAAAAGTGTGCATAAGCCTTTTGTCTTTGCAGTGATGTTATTAAAAAAAYTATCACTGCAAAATTAAGGTCTTAAAACAAAATTTATCTGTGCCAGAAAGAATTCACTCAATAATCAGGCATATGCTGTTCCTTTTCCTCTGTTTCATTTGGTAACTTTATTCACAAATGCAGTGTAAATGGAAATAGATCCATGTTTAAGAATGTAGTCTGAATGCATCTTTCCTGCTGTTTGTTTGGAACAGATATAAGCACCTTTCCCAAACTGAACTTTAACATAAGGCTGCATAAATAAAGCTAACCTGGGAGAAAAGAACAGTGTGAATCTAGTTCAAATATTAGTTACAACATTCACTTCATCTGGAAGCAGTACAAACATAATCAATGCATACACGTGGGTAAATGACATCTGAATTTTACACAGTCAATTTTGCCTCTTCTCTGCTCTCCACGGGAGCTCTATAGAACATATTGAATAGGAGCAAAGTCAAAGTCCTGTCCTTAGCTGGAAGGCAATTTTACATAACATCTGAGCTTTGAAGCATAAAGAGCAAGAGCCTATTCAGAAGGCTGAGCATTCCCAGGTCTGATACCCCATAAACAGAAACCTCATTATTTTTCACTACATACAGGAAATTTAAGACTTTTGAATTTTTTTTTTCTAATACCATTATACAAAGGTATACATTCAGAAAGAATCAACATCACCACCCTCTTTCTCAAAAAAAAAAATTGGTACCCAAGTCTCCTCATGGGAACCTGATGATAAAAAGAATGATGAATACATATGTTTTAACCTCACATCTTAGTACATCCCCTTAAAACATTGATTTTAATCGCARTGAAGGTGGCATCAAAGCCATGTAAAACATAACAGAGAGAAAAACAGAGAGAAAGCTAAAATTTGCTTTTTGTTAATGAATTTATATAAAAGCCAAAAATGAGTGCAAGCAGGAAAACTGCTCCATAATCTAAGGCTTAAAATCCTACCTAATATTCATTATTACCTTTTCCACCTGAATATTTTAACAGGACTCAAATTTGTAAATGTCTACAATTTTAGTAGATTAAGTCCTTAGTCAATATACACGCAGAATAATTTTTAACASAAATAAATTCATTGTCTTTGAGGTGAACAATAGAAGCTGTTATACTTTGTTAGTAATATGGCCACACCTATTCCCTCATTTGGCAGTCCAAGACAGTGTTTGACACTAACAAGCACCAAGACTTCTTCTGGGATCAGATGGAGAAAACATACCTGGTGTTACTGAGCGCACAACAACTGGCTTTTCACTACCAGCCACAAAACCAAATCCTAGCACTGGATCCCTCCTCATTTCCACTTTCCGAGGGGTTGGAGGGGTGATTTGGCAGCTCTCTATTCGAGGGTCTTCAAATGTGGCTGATTGTGTCATGTGACTGTGAAAAAAAAAAAGATGAAAAAAAGGAAAAAATCATTAAAACATGATTTTGTGGTAACTACAATTTCTGCTATGATATGAGATGAATATTTGAAATGTTTTTTCTGTAAGAACTAAAGCATGAAATTAATAATTTCAATTAGATTTTCTTATACACAACATGATACGTTTGTTAACGAACTCAAATAATAATAAATACCTGTAACATAAAAACACCCCTCTTTGACATCGTACTTTTAATCATACTCCATATACGAAAGAATAATAGTCTAACAATGAAGGCATTGCCATCTGTGTTTGAATTTTTCATCCTTCATTTGTTGGAAGGGAAAAATACTAGTGACCTACTCTTCATATAAAGCATTGCAGCTTGGTAGGTTCTAGCAACTTTTGGCAAGAAGAAAGAGCATACACTTAAGTTTGGTTCTCTAAATTATTAAGCACGTTTCAGAACTGAGTCCTCTTGAACTGACTGAAAGCATATTTTGTCTCTTTATCTTCTTATCTCTGTATCTCTCTATCTTTTTGTTCATTTAATTCTAAATCATAAACACACGTTTCTAACCAACAAAGTGAAAAGTTCAAAACAGAAGGCAATTCAACAAAAAGAAGCAAAAGAACCAGTGTCCCTTGCTGCTTTTATGATACTACTTGAGCTAACTATCTAAAGTTTCCCCAAACTTCAGTCTAGTGAAAAAAAAAAAAAGAAAAAAAATATATTAGAAAATATGGTTAAAAAATATGCTCTGTATTTGCCCCTGCATGACCTGCAGCTCCCTGCTCAATTGCTGCTCCCTGCTCCCTGCCTGCTACCAATTTCAAGGACTGCTAGCAGAGAGAGGCAGACCCTTCCACCTTCCCGCCCTTCAAAATGCCCTCCCTGATGCCACATGCTTCGGGAAACCTCAGGAGACGCCCGCACCTCCGCACCAGCCTGGCCTCACAGCCACTGGCCTCCTCCATCCATCTGATGAGTGCAGATGTCCTCAGGGAGCCGACAGACTCACATGCGGACAGGCAGGCAGCAGGCAGCGCTGCCTCAGCTCTGCACAACGGGCACCACCGCACCGAGTCATTCCTGTCTCAATGGAGCAACAGGGGCATTTGTTGAAAGCTGCCTGGCCAAAAGCTAACTCTTATTGTCAAGAGACCGTAAATTTGCAGGTGTTGAATGAAATGCTCATCCTACAATCTCCTGCCCTGAGAGAGGTGACAACCAGATGCCTAAGCTAAGCAAGCCATGAAGACACCAGAGACRGGCAGATACCCCTACAGCAGCAAGCAGTCTGTTTGAACGTTGGTCTCCCCATAAATAACTCTAATTATGTGAGAATTATGCAATGCTCTTATCACTGAAATCCCTTCGTGGGATATAATATCTGATAGTATGACATTTTGCAGGCATCTCAGAGCACAGAGTCAGCCTTCTCTAGCCTTTCCCAGGACATACACACTGGGCGCATGACATGAACTCGATTCTCTCCATGGACTGCTTTTATTTTTTACTGAACAGCCACACAACCCCAGCATGGATTTATTCCTAAGGTTGGGTTTTACTCAGGGGTTTCTTCAAAGAAACTCTGTTCCTACCACTGGATTCAGTCTGCTTAACAGTCTGCAACAATGCTGTATTTCTTGACACATGATCAGAGATCACTGAAGCTACTTCCTTGCAAAAATAGTGGGGGAGAGAGAAAACCCCTCTGTGCTGTCCTAGAATTTGCATTAGGTGGAGTCAGAAGTTACATTTTCTTTTACACAGAAAGTATCACATATGACAATTCTCTTTTATCTGTGTTCTGCTCCTACAGTACATGTCAACTAGTTTAGGTCATTTTCTATTAGGCTTATTCAAAAGAACCACTAGAAAATAGTTTTATACAATATCTTCACTAAATCTATCTTCAGAGCTTTCAACCTCCTCCTCTTGCCCCTGCCTTCCCCAGGAACTCCTACTACATTCTGGGCTTCCAGATATTCATGTATTTCGTCTTTAAACTGGGACACTTCCTGAGGTGTTACTGGTATTTCAAAAACTATCTGCTTAAACTTGTGAACTTTGCTTTGGTAGAGAAGACAAGGCTCTGCATTTGTCATCTCTTTCAGCTGACAGCCTTGCCAAACTTCCTAAACGTTGGAATGTTTTTTTTTAATGATTTTTCTTCCAACAGCTGTTTCCATTTTTGTAACTAGGGCGCTACGAGCTGAGGCTGTCTCCAAAGAAGAAATGCAGTATTTGAAAGCAACTTGAAAATACTGCTTAAGCCTTTGAGGACTACTTTCCTGCCATTGCATATCCTCCTTCATCAAGCTGCTAGTTTAGTCTCTATTGAAGCCTAAACCGAGGAGACAAAAAAAAAAAAAAAAAAAAAAAAAAAAGACGAAAATTGACCCCATCCAATCCAATTCAGATAAATTCTAGGAACAGATCTAAGATTTGCTTAAAACAGCAGCTCTGCTAGTAGATGCCTTGCTCCAACCAGTGTATCATGTACACAGACTACAGCAGCAGCAGTTATTCAAAACCTAAGCAGGGAGCAGTCCATCACGACTCTGAGCGATGCAGTAGGTCTTATTGATTTTTCAAGGTTATCCGCCCACTGATACATCACCTAAAAAGGCTTGTGCATCTTACACTTCCACAGACTGCTGCATCACATATTCTTGTACCACTCAGTATGTTGGAACTGGAGCCAGACATATTTTAAGAGAGCAGCAAGATATATGGATATGACCCCAGAAGAAATGAGATGAATACTCCCAGAGCTTGCTGGGAGAGTAGGCTGACACAGCCTTTTCCTCCTCCGATTAGTTCATTATTGAGATGTCAGCTGTAGCACCAGAGTCGAAGACTAATTTGAGCTTTGGATTAACAGGAAATATTTGGTCTCTACCTCACCAGTAGAAAATATTGACTCCTGAAATAAAGACTAATTTTTTTTAGGAGTTCTGAAATAGAATCGAGTAACTTTGGAATTAAAATTATTTCAAAACAGGCACTCCAGGGAATCATATACAACATATCGGAGGTTTATTTTAAACAGTACAAGATCTTAAAGAATAACTCCAACACTGCAATTTTTCAATTTGTTTCTAACACAGTAAAAAATGCATTCAGATAGTACTGTGATTAGGTCATACATAGAAATTTATTTTGGTAAAGGAAAAAAAGAAAGAAAAGGGAAAAGGTTGGTATTTTAAAATATAAACTGTTCATCCAGTTCTTCCACACACAAACACATGTTTGTGATCTAACTGCCCTTAGATCACCTTCTCAGAAGAGCTGCTTATTTCCTACCACTTTCAGTGATGGAGACTCTGAGGTGATCTTCTCTGATGTCCTCATACTGTGAGTGGTGGGGGACAGCTGTCACTATTCAAAAGAGCAATTTTTAGAAAATTTCTTGAACAGTACCAACCTCTTCCAACAGATGAACTACCAGCAATGGAAAAATCATAGCAAGAGTGTAATTCAAAGCAGTTTTGCTCAAAAGCTTTCTGGGGCAGCTATTTTATGCAAGAGAGAGGGCAAGAGGGAAAAAGTGAGAGAAGGCAGCGGAGTCTGTGTGTATCTACACACACAAGTCAGAGGAAGTGTCGCAAGGTCAAATAAAACTGTTGGGCACATTCATCCACAAAGGGGCTTACAGTGAATGAAAGAGGAAGAARATTAGGAAAGAGGAACTGGGAAACACTGATCATCTGATCCAAAGTAAGATAGCAACTGCAAACCCAATTCAGCTGCCCAGGACACTGTACGGAGACTAATCTTGCATATAAGTTTCTGAATTCATGCTCGAAAGTCTGAGGTCTGTTTTGTTTTAAAGCTAGCATTTTCAATCTTCAGATTATTAGCTATCTTTTGGCAATGTCTTCTTTGGAAATCTTGGTGTTTTTCTCACTACAGATTATACACTAGATAACCCAAGCAATATGTTTCAGTTAAACAAAGGCTGAAAACAAAATGAAGGCTTGATTTGATAATGCATATTAGAATTAAAAACAAAGCATTTTAGCACAATACTTCCTCAACAATGGTTTTGCAAGCTCTGGATTTTAATTCATCGTTCCCTGACACCTGAGGATCAAGTGAGTTAATTCTAAGAGGTTTGCACCTTGACAGCTGAAAGTCCCTCCTCAGCAGACAGAAGTTTGTTATGCAGGTGCTTGCATTTCCAAAGGAAAATGGTTATGAGTCTAATGATTCAGTAAGAGACTGAAAACCATTGCATGAATAGAATGACACCGATGATCATAAACATTATTTTGGAAATATTCAAAAGCATCCAAACAGCTTTAGCTCCATTTGGCAGTAACATCCACAAGAGAAGCTGAATAGATGGCCCTTCAAGATAAGTTTTATACAGCTCCGTGCTCACAAACATTAAAATATCTTACATAACCAAATGATTATTGCATCATATCATCAATGTATGGACAGAGACATTTTCATGTTTCATTTCCATATTGCAACTTGTTTCAGTTACTTCAAAGGTTAACATCAACTCTCAATTTTGACGGTTTGTAATGTTTAGCTTTTAAATAGTTACTATGTCTGCATTGCACAGATTGATATAGCTACAAAATATTAAGAATTTTTATTAAGAAATATTGAATTAATATTATAGTGATTCTGTTTGAGTTCACGGCAGGTGTAATCCTGGTCAATAATGAGAAGAGAGTTTGCGGAAATGTCAAACCACTCATGGACTGAATGAGTGGAAGCTGGCTAGAAGGATGGAGATAAGGACATTTCTGATGGAAAGAATTAATTCATAAGTAACAAATRGAAAGAATTAATTCATAAGTAACAAAACCACTTCAAATTGTTAAGCACTGGCTGTTAAAATCCTGTCACATTAATTAGGTGCTGGAGGTTCCATTTTGTCGACTGCAGTTGCAATTTTTCAAAAAGACCTATGGATACTAAGGACACATAAGGACACAAACATCCACTCACATCCGTCCATCTGAATCACTACCACCACTGGGCTCTGTCCATCCTGCCCTAGAAACTGCATTTTGGGTCCATCCTCTATTCAAAGCCTTTCATACTCTATTCAAAGCCTCAGACTGTGTGCTCAAAATTTCCTTTCCAACTGGGAACTTGTCGGAGCTATTACAGCAACAAAAGAAAGTAGATTTGATTCTCACTCCACCACCTGTCTATGGGAATTAGCTGCAAGTAAAATGGCCTGAGACTTGAGACAATATTACGGGAACTGATAACTGCACGAGGGCATTTTATGATTTTTGCTGTGTTGTGACTATCACAAAAAGAATGACAGTTTAAAGGAATAGATAACAGATAAACTCTCCACATGATGATAACTTGTCATATTTATTTATTTTTACTGGTAGCAAAACATGAAAAATACCCTGCTTCCCATCCTCCCCTTTCCTCGAGCTCCTGGCAGCTCTCAACTATACCTGAAGTTAATTTATTTTCTCTCAGAAATCCCACAAGAKTTATTAAGAACTAGGACAGGTGTCAAAATCATGCATCAACTGTATCTGTCTTCCACTTGGAAATGACATTTTAGAAACCAAGTGCCCAAATAGCTATTGCATTGTTAAGTCAAATTGCTGCTCCCACGGAGAATCTAGTGCCTTGACAAACTCTTTAAATGCTCTATTTTGCAGCAAACTGGATAGTTGCTCACAGCTGGAGAGTTCATTTTACATATATTCCACAGACAAAAGTTGTATATCCAGCTGCTCTAAAAGGAGTTAATTTTTAACACGTCAATAAAACAAACTATTCCTACTATTTCCACTGTTTTTGTGGATGTGTTCAGTTCACTGTGTTCAGAAGTCAGTATCATGGATACAAAATATAATAGGAAGGTATTACYGGGTTTTTTTTCTTTCTAGGACTGTTTTTCTGTGCCAGTGTCAATTCTGTTTTTTTCATAAGCTTCTTTAGCAGTTAACTTCTCTAAAGTCAGGTCATTTTATAGCACCCTAGAAAATACTGGCATATGCCATCTGGATGAACATATGGTAAAAATGTAATTAGAAAGAAAAAGGTTTGCTGGTTTCAGAAGAAGTTGGTGACAGCTTTCTGATAAAATTGGATAGAGGGAAATCTCACACGTAAAAAAAATAAAAAAAAAAATCAAAAAAATAAATAAAAAAAATAAAACCCTCTTCCACTGCCAGGCATGATGTACAACCTAAAGCAAGACAAAATGAAGCAAAACCATAGTGAAAAACTGACATGCATACAAATTTAGAGGGATAGAAAGATTCACTTTCAGGATCAGAGCAAATACTGCAATGGGAGGTAGCACTCTGCTGAGGCTTTACATGTCCAATATRCGAACACCTTTATTCTCATACATGTAATACATGTGAATGGCATATATGGCATATATTGTGAAGAAATCAAACTTCCCAACTGAACCCTACAAAGRCATGGAAATGAGCCTAAGGCTCCAGCTATGGACTATCAGTTGCATTTGCATGAGTTTTGCATGCACGAATTGCCAGAGAGGCTTTCTTTGTCTTCTCTTCTCTCTGGACAGGCACAGACATTTCGAGAGCTCTGTTCACAATGAATTTTGAGTTTTCTGCCTGCTGAATTGCAATGGAGCTTTGGGGACCTGAGCCAAATAGCAGAAATTACACAGAAATATCTCAGTGAAAATTGGCCATGGCAAAGAAGGGGACGCAAAAGACAGGAAGGTAAAATATGAAGGAAACCTGAAGAGAGAAGTTAGAAATATCAGGAAATGAGGGACAGCACACAGAAGAGGACACTCTCCAATGGGGGGGAAAAAAAAAAAAAAAAAAAAAAATAGAAGGGAGGGAATTTTCAGCATTTGATTACACTAATAGAAAACCTCAGAGTTGTATCTTTCATAGGAGAAAGGAACGGAGAAGGGGAAAGGGAGGTGGGAAGGAAGCATCCTACTCATATCAGTGGGATTTTATGGCTCCGCGCTGGGGCTTGATCAGGTTTTCATAGGTGAAGGATCTCTGCAGGCACGGGATGTTCCCGCTGTGGTAGGGAGGGAGGGAGGGAGGGAGGGAGGCAGCAGAAAGGGCCGGGACGAGCCCGGCCTTGCCTCTTCCCAGAGGCACCAGGCTCTGGGGTGTGTGTCCCGCGCGCAGCCCTTCGGCCGCGGCTCTGCCATGTGTTTTGTGCTCGTGCTCCCACGCGTGCCAGCGCTCGTGGCACAGCGCCGGGAAGCTCCGTGCTCGGCCCCCTGCAGCTCCAGGCCCTTCCAGGAGGAATTGTGTTTTTGTCAGGAATCGGGATTGCTGACGCTCCTCCAAGGCAGCCGTTTTGCACGTTTGCAGGTGCACAAATGAAGTGCCCCTTGCTTTTCCCCCCAAAGGTATTTTTGTTTATGTGATCTGAGGAGCTCCACTCAGAGTAGTAAACTACACCGAGTCCTTCAAAAGCGAGCTGCAATGTAGCTTCTCATTATCCCCTACGCATGCACCAGTAACCGTGCTGCAACTGAACACCCAGCGAGGGAAGGAGAGAGGAGATGTACTGAACTGCAAACACACAATAAATTAATTTGGGTTGCAAGTGTCTGCTGAAAAATGGAATGAACAATTCCTATTTGTTCTGCTTGTGACAGATTTAATTCCAACTAGATCAACAGTAATTTGTCTGYGCCTGCCCAGCCTCGCTGCGCAGGGAACAGAACGGGCCTTCTCGGAGGGCCGCGAGCATTTCTCACTCAGAAAGGAAAAGGAACTGCGATGTCCAACCTGACGTGAATAATTTGTCTAACTGAAAGGTTAAAAAAGGAAAATGGGAAGAGAAACAACCTTAAAAATAGCTTTTTATGTGCTTATTCGATTACGAAAGCTGACAAAAATATGGTCTGGTGAAACTGCGATGAAATTAGACTTGTTCTGACATGCACATGTCAATCTTGGTAAGCACTAAGTGAAGATACCCTGGTAACATGATGAAAAGACAGATTTAAATGCGTCCATTTTAACACTTTGGTACAGTTGGTCTTTGTGTGAACAAACAGCTGAAATCCCAAGGCACCTGTTCCACCTCCCTGTTCCTGTCGGCAAACACCCAGGAAGGAACGCAGTGTCAAAGGATGGTAACGCAGCAATAAATAATGATGCATGCACACAAACCTCTGAATGCTGAAATGTATTAATTAATTTTCTGGCTAGCTATAAAGACATGTAAAAAGAGAAAGAAGATGTACCACACTACTCAATTTTTCTTTTTTTTTTTTTTTTTTGCATTCAGTCTTCAAGTCTTCTATAAATATTTTGGAGAAGACCTAAAAGACAGAGCTAGAAAACAGAAGAATGATCTCCTTCCTTCCCCTGTCTTCTACCAACATCCAAATACAGAAAATTGCTCTTCTTGACTGGTAATTTGGTCCTCAGCAAATGCAAAATGAGAAAGAGAACTTAATTGAAATAATCTTGAATGACAGATTGCACTGATGGGAGGTGAGGCTGCCAGATAGAGCTGTCATATGAAAATTTAACTCAGGATATAGAAAGGAAATAAATGAGGTATGTTTGATCCTTGAATGTATATTTGAGTCCTGACAGATTATCCCCCATACTTCAGCACAACATGGTTGAATGAATTCCTCAGTCTACTTTTTCATTTCAAAGCAGCTAACCTTTCCAAAGGACAACACTTCTGGTAACCACATGGTATTTCCTGTTTCTTATAATTAAGACTGTTGGTGATCATATTTCAATTTCATTACATCCAAGATGCTGTCACGAATGCCTGTGGAAAATTTTTATTTACTCATTTGTAAGAACAAATGCCCAGGTAATAACCCATTACATTTGCTAATATCTATGTAAATACCATTACAGATATTATATATAAGAAAGATCAGGCTACTGATGTACCTTTTACAAGATACACAGCCCTTTCCATAACTGCAGGCAAAATTCTTCAAAAAGGGAGTTAAAAGGCAAATATTAGGCATTTCCAAACAGATCTCAAGGGATAGTTAGGTTAAGCTAGATTGACAGGTGCTTGAGGGAAGCCTAATCAGACAGAAAATCCCTAATTACAGGTAAAGAAAAAGGTCAGCCACCAGTGTCATTTACACTGACRTCGGATAAATAAATAAAAAAGACTTGCCATAACTTGGAGTTATGACAATCAGGACATCAAATCCTTCTATTTAGCTCCAGCAAATTAAAATAATTGTAAATAAGAAGATATTGGGCATTGCACAGTGAAAACTCATAATAAGGTAGGTAAATAAAGTCTCCACATGAAGAGTTCAGACATCATGTAATGAAGGTCATCAGTTTTGCTGAAATGCTCTGATTTAAAAGCGGAAGGCAAGAGAAAGAAAATGCTACAACAAAAGATTCAAAAAGGAGAAAAGGGAATAAAGTTTAACACAGTGGGATTGTGTTTTCTTCTTGCAGAAGAGAACACACCTTTATCTTTTGTACCAAGAAGGCAGGAAGGAATGAAGGAATTGGCAAAAGAAATCGTACAGCTCTTATCTACACAGTAACAACTGCAGACCAATATCTTATCTGCAGAGCAGAATGATAAAAACAGAGATGAAAGACTTTGTGACATTTCAGTGTGTATGTGTGTGTATATGTATATATATGTATATACATATATATATACATATATATACATATACACACACACATATATATATACATATACACACACACATATATATATACATATACACACACACACATATATATATGTATATACATATATATACATATACACACACACATATATTTATATATATACACACATATATAGTATATATATACACATATATATATACACATATACACACACACAAATATATATGTCTTTTGTTAATTCTTTATGTTGCTTCTCTACTGTACATCATCTATCAAAGATTTTATAATTTTTAATGACAAACTTACTATGTGGGAACACTATAAGAATGAGTGAATTGGAGAGGAATAAATCTTATTCTGCAATATAGCCAGCACATTTTACTTAGCCCATGATTTTGTCTTTATCCTGTTGTAGATAATGCAGAGTGAAGCTTTAGAGGGTTTCTAAATAAGCATTTAATTTTGTTGAGGCATACAYATGAAGATTTTAATACAGCATTTTTGCATTTTAACAAGAGTGCATAAAACTCAAGTTTAATTATCATCACATTATAATTGGCACAGTCTTACAAAAATGCAGCCTTTGTACATGTAACAAACATTTAACAAAGAATGTAAGACAGTTAATTTGCATAAATATGTTTTTTATATATATATATATATATGACTTCCTATAGCTCTATTGATGACTAACTTCTACAAGCTTCACCTTTAAACTCTGATCACCATCTTAAAGAAACATTTACAAAAATAATACACTATTCTGCAAGGTGTTGAGAACTCACACTTCCTTCAGCTGATGCCACCAGAAAACCATCTCTATCTCAGCACCATCAGGCCCAGTATAAGCATAAATATAGATGACAGTGAAAACCCTGACACCTGCAGTGGTTCCAGTGCTCTTAAAAATAAAATAAATTAAAAAACAACAACCAAAAATTAAATAAAACAAAAGACCTTCCTCTGTGCTTATCACAAATGTCTGTCACATTTGTATTTTCCAGTTAATTCCAAGTCTTCACTTTTGAGTTCACTGAAATTCTACAGATTGCTTGTCTTTACTGAAATGACATATATTTCACTCTCTTTTAGAGTTTAAAAGCTGTTAAACTCTGCAATGCTCAATCCCATAAAAAATCTCATTAAAGGCCTTTAAAGTTGCCGAACTAAAACCATCCAAAAATATTTTGGAAGATTTATTCTCTGATGAAAAACAACAATGCACTTCTGACATCAAATAGAGAAAGAAACAAAGACTTTCAGCACTTAGACTTTAAGATAACCAAGTACAATTAAAGCAAAACCAAGGGTACTGCGTGGTGAAACCTTGGAGTTCTGAAATATTTTTATTTCTCATCCATCTTTACAAGACTGAAAAGCCCTGAGAGATTTAGGCTATCTGATGTGGATGCAACTTGATCTAGTGTATAAGCATCAGGTACCTTCAGGCTCAGGATGTGCTATGGCTCAAGGTTCAAAGGCCAGCAGGCTCTTCTGTAGGTCCACTACATTCCCCCCGCTTTTTTTTTTTTTCCCCTTTATGGCAAAAACACACAAACCTGGAGAAAATAAGACTGCACAATTTCATACTTGCTTAAGCATCTTCTGTGACATGATTTGACTACCTAGCAGTAGCTAAATTTAGGCCAATACTATCCTCCCCATTAAGCAGCAGTCATTATCATCAGGATAAATCAGCTTCATAGCAAATGTTCCAGTGAAGAAGTCCACAATTTACTATGTCTCAATTAAGCAGGGTATTCTATAATAACATTTTATGGTCATATTGCACTTTTTGGCCCAAAGCATTTTAATTTTCACATAGCATCAGTGAACCATAGTGTCCTTAGAAACATAAGGCAGAAGTTAAATTGCATGGTGCAGCACATGAAGGRAAAGAGAGGGGCCTCTGGGTAACTCTATCAGTTAAATCCTGGGCTCTCACAAAATATATTACTGTCCCATTTTAATGTTCAAATGAAACACAGCAAACTTTTGTTTTTAAATGTTTGCTACAAAAGCAAATGTAAAGAGCATTTTCATCCAGGAATGACAAACTGAGTCTGACCTGTCTATTTACGTTTGAGCGTGCTGCTCCGGGGAGGACTGCAGGCCTTTAAGGCCTTTATTCTCATTTAATTGGGCATATAAACTCAACAGATGCCAGAGCAACCTAACAGGCTGCAGCTAAAAGGACAGTCAGGCCCTGGCTGGTTGCACGTTGCTAGAAGAGCTGGTCCACGCCTGCCGGCTCTCATGGGTTTTGCATGAAAACATTTGCAGGACCAGGTGCCAGCATGAAAACATTTGCAGGACCAGGTGCCAGCTAAAGGCAGGAGCCAACACCAGCCCAGGACCGCGACCAGTGTGTGCAGAGCTCGGTCACCAGCATCAGGGGACACCCCTTTGCACCACCACGCACTGCAGTTTGCCGTGGGCATGGGCAGCCCTYGCCACCTGGCTGCCTCCTTGGCTGGCAAAGAGCCTCCTGTTCCAACTGGCTTCATGGTGCTCGCCCGTTCCTTGAGCATTGGGATAATAAAGGCACCCAGCTCAGGAATAAGAAGGGAAGGGGACACATATTCCTCAAAAGAAAATAACCCTGTCACACCTTTATTTATTCATACAACCAACCTTTATATTTTCAGAGCACATAAAGTCTAGCCTACAAATGGAACCAATTTTCATCATTTAATTATATAACATATTTAACACAATATGCAAATCAAACTGTTACTATTCCAAAAGTGAAGAACTCAGAGAGATGGATTAGAAACGTTTGACCAGTTTTCACAAGGAGTTTAATTTCAAAAACTGGTAACTCACATTTGGGCATGGGAGCAAAGATAATGTCTRCCACATCTGGAAATACAATTACTCTAATTTCTCTTTTGAAACATCACACTCAATTTCATGGACTCGTACCTACTCCCACTTTGTTTAAAACAACTGGAACTGAAAAAGGCAAGCTCACTTTACTATTTTCTAAAATTAATCAATGCATCTGGCAAGAGAAAATGACAGGTCTTCTCCAATGGTGGATAAGTATTCTACTCACTGTTACATCCACATCTCTATAAACATCAGGAATGTTTCCAYCCAACTGATGTTGGAAACCTTGAACACCTACCAATCGTATTCATATCTTTGTAGGACATGGTTTACAACATTTCCTTTGGTGTAACATCTCCTAAAGGATAATAAAAAGAAGATCTAAAGTTTAGAAGAATTTSCATTTAAGATTCTGCAACCACATTCTGTAGAATAAAACTCATTTGTTTAATACTGTATTGCCAGTTTTAGAAAATGTATTTCTATATCCTAATTTTGCAATGATTCAAATACATACAACATAATAAAAAGAAATWACAGCACAAATAGGAAACATTTTGCAATTCAACTTTTCATTACATCTCTTCAGTGAAAACTCAACTACCAAACCACAGGCCACATGTTTCATATTTGAAGATTATTAGGAGAGAGAAATCCAGGGAACTTTGGGACAAAATGTCCAAAATGACTTTTCTAACCCTTATACCACGCAACAGGAGGAGKAAGAGGAAAAGAAGGAGAGCTTGTGGCAGGTGAAACAAGAAGGCCATGTGGCAGCAAAATCTTCAATCCCTGTCAATTGCGTGGAGCATGGGAAAAGCATTCCTACTGCCTAAAGCAAATACRCACTTGAACCTCTGGACTAATGGGAACACTCAACAGGAACACTCCAAACCACACTCGTGACATTAGAGTCCTTCAGTCCTTTCAGTATTTCGCAGAGGCTGACAACAAACAATTTCTCCATGACCAGCAGGCTTTCCCACAGCTAAGTACAAACAGCAAGCAGCATTTAATTCCTTGCCAAGCCCACCAGCAGCCTGACTTGCAGCAATACCTGAATGAAACTCAGYCCAAGGAAGACAGAGGTGGTGTCTATAGGAAACAAATGTCTGGTGGTCTTGCAACATTTACTATCCATGAAATATTCCTGTCTTCAGGTTGATAAATCAACCCATTCCCGTCACTCCCCATACCTGTGGTCAAACTCAAATCTGTGCCTGCTCAGCTACAGCCCAGGTAGCTGAGGCCCTGCAAATTCACCATAGTAAGWCTGAGGTAAATTCTTAGTTTGAAGGGCTCCAACGAGCTGAGCACACAAAGCCCAGGTACAAACATGCAGAGCCAGTAGGATCCTCTCTTTAATGACTACCATGACTGCTCTCTGCAGGAATTCTTCTACATCAGAGCTCAGATCCTCAGAGGGAAAAACAGCACTAAATGAGCCCTAAAGCTGCATACAGCACATTGCCAGATGAAACAAAACCAAGCACAAATTGAATGCCTCCGGGAAGAATAAACTTGTTCCTTCCTCTTGCATTTGCTCACAGCTGCAACTAAAAGCAATCAGAAGAAGGAGGTGATGAAGGCAAAGAAAAGGTTGAGCCAGAATAGTGGCAACAGTGAACCTGCATGCAGGAGGGCACACAGGGGAATATATGACTTGCTCTTCAGGAAGAAATGGGTATACTMAAGTTTTGCTGTAAAGGCCCACTGATATTACTTTAAAATAAAGCTGACATTACTTTAAAGTCAGATTTTTTAAGTAGTAGAGTCAAAGCAATTCCATGATTAGACAAGGACCAGAGCCTGTTTGTAACAGGTAACTAGGTAAGCTTGATATTAACTGTTTGTGTTTTCAAGATTAACTATCTCGATCATCACTAAAAAAAATCCACCTCAATTTCCTATGTTACAGAACATGAATGTCCRTATGAATCTCCCCTGCTCTGAACTCTTTCAGTTCCATTATGTACAGTTTTAACACAACGACCACGGCAGACGTCAAAAACATTTGTGGTTGCTGTGCAAAGATGCCTTACCTGGGATTCACTGGTGATTTCTCAAAGCAACACAGTAAGTATGTACAATTTAGCACTGTAAACCCTTGGTTTGCATCCCCATACAGATTCCACATCAAATAACTGTGCAGAAATATGCATTTTATATGTCGTTGTTTCAGTCTACAGGGTGATCTGACCCCAATGTGGCATGACTCATTTGGGGGAAAAAATGCACACCTAGACCCACTACCGGTGCTTCCCGGCCTGGCCTTCGGAAATGCTTTCCCTTCTCCTCCCTTGGGCAAGACTGTACTTCTAGCACAATCCTTTAGAGAAATTAAAATTAGTCATGCTGGAAGTATTTGTTTTCTAAGYCATGATTTAAATTCTCTTTTACTGGAAGTTGGAGGGAAAAGAGAAAGGGAGGTTTGGGACAACTAATCCATTCCAGCAGTGAGACTGCTATAATGGCTTGATCAGACTCTCGGAGTTAAAAAAAAATATGGCATGTTTGGGATTCAGAGCAGGCAACTCTCTGCAGCAAAATTAGCTATTCATCTCCATTCTTCTGTATATAAATGTGCAAACAAGTTACAGCCAAACTGTCTGTCTGCATGGTCTGCTTGGTAATTCTGAATGCAGGACTATCCACTGCACAGACACCCGGAATTAATGTTGAAAATACCCTGGCAGTCAGTTATTACTACTGATACATATTAAATTGGATGAGAGAAAGTACCATAAAATTGGGAAAAGAAACTTAAAAAAATAACTGCCCAGCTCTCCCGCAAAAAAGAAAGAAAGAAAGAAAGAAAAAGAAAGGGGGTTGAGCCAGGACGACATGTCATTTAAAAGGTAAAAACAGAACTCTTCCATAGGTATAGATATGGAAATGGCTAACAATTGATCAGAAAAAAAAACACTTTCAAAGCAGGTGAGTCTACAGAGCAAAGACTTTCATTGTATACATTAGAATTCATTAATGAAAATTATATTCAAATTATCATACCACATTGATGATGCTGGTGGATGAGCAAAAAGCAACACAAGCAGCATTTACTAAATAAGGTAAACAGATGTTCTCCACTTAAAATACCTCTTGTGTAAAAATTACATCCAGATTTCTTGTATRCTATTAACCTTGCTAATAGCATACTTTCGGCTTGGATAGAGACAAGGATTTTTTACAGTTGTTTCTCCTAATTTTGGACTAGCTTCTGAAAACTCAATTTAGTTAAAAGTTCTTGTGACAAAAAAAAAAGTGAAATCGCAGACAACTGACCTGACCTCATAAAAGAAAATAACCTGGATCCCAAATTATGTACAGCCTTAGAAGACTACAGAAGAGATTTCTATTTCCTGGGATATCCACAAATGCCACAGTCAGCAAAGAGAAATCCAAAATGCTCCTCTCGTCACCACCTCTTCCCTACCCACCTCTTTCCACACATCTCGACTGCGCCACGGTCCGATACCCTGTATTGCTGTGGTCCTTTGCAGGTCGCCACAAACTCGCACTGATGAGTCCAGAGCACCATGCCAGAGTTTAAATCCCTCTCTCCATCAGAGGGCATGGGAGATGGTTCTCCCCAGGGCTGCCTTAGTCACGTTTGAATCCTGGGCACCAAACATAAAACAGGGTGTCCTCTGAGCTTGGGCAGGGAGTCTGATCTGCCTGTTATTTGATGTTCTTGGCTTCATCAGGAAGCTTTCCAAGTCCTTTCAAATTAGGACTTCCCAAGGAGCTGGTGCCTAAAGTGATGCGAGGGCACATCAAGCTGTGGAGAAGGCAGAAGACCACTTCTCACCTTCCCGTGGCTTCTACCTGGGGAAAATGCAAACCTTGGAAATGATTTTCACTTCCTGCCAAAACGAGCCCTCAGTTCGCGTGCACATCTGCACTGTGCCAGGGACCACTGCAGAGCACGACGCCTCTGTGTGGGCTCGTCCCCAAGGAAGCATGGGGGTCCTCAACCCAGGAGCAAGAGCCAGGGCTTAATGCACTTCTGGAGAGCRCTCAGACCCTTGCGAAGAAACCTCTTTACAGCTACTCTATAAAGAGTGACCTTGCCTGTAACAAGTATGTCATCCTCTAACCAAGCTGTAGGTATGCTGGAAGGAACACTGCTTTGGAACTGGGTTTTATGTACCTTTTTATTTAGGCAGAAGTATATTTTGCTAGAGAGTTGCAGCAACTGAAAGAAAAAAAGAGGCTTCTGGGCACAAAAATTAATTTGATTACCAATTTGCCTAATAGCAAGTTGTTAGTAGAGCAGTTCATATCGATGAAAAAAGCAGGCATATGTTTTAACTTGAAGATCTTGTTGCCCAAAAGCTTGCCTTAATTTTTTTTTTAATTACCTCTGTTGCTCCAGTGAAAGATAACACTACTTCTAACAAGCACTGCTTTATAGTCCTACACCTGACACAGATACAGAAACACTACTAGTAAAAATGTATTACATATTTCTCAGAACAGGCCTTTCTGACACATAATTTTTAATTTCCTGGATAGTATACAGGCTTATCTTGCCTTATCTTAGATCAGATAAAATTCAGTCATAAATATCTAAAAGTATCAACTGGAAAGTACTGCCTGGCTGCTCTACTCAGTAAATCAGTTACCTATCATGATAAATCAGACATGAGACATGGATGAAACATATGTGCTTTTACAAAACTTTTTATTTTTCTCAGCCTAGGGTGTTACAAATGGTTTGGCTACATGCRTAAACACAACGTAGGAAAACACAGAGTGGTTGAGGTTTGCAAGGACCTCTAGAGATCATTTAGTCCAAGCCTCCTGCTCCAGCAGGGACACCCAGAGCACGGGGCACAGGGCGGCATCCCAGCGGGTTTGGAAGATGTTCACAGCCTCTCTGGGCAGCCTGTTGGCACAACCTTGCTCATGGGGAATAGAAAAATCAAACGCAGGGAGCCCTAGCTTGGCCCTCCCCTTTAATACAAACAGTATCAAACCAGAAGACACTTCAAGTAACTTCTAATGGTAACAAGTAATTTCAGAGTAAAATTTATGCCACATGCTTATTGGAAACATAGGATAACTAAACATGAGACTAAATAAAAACCTAAACAAGTTTGAAAGATATAGAAAAATTTCTTAGAAAATTTTCTAAGGTCTTCTAAGCAACTTTTAAGGCCTAATTCATTGTAGCAGTAAGATGCCAAGCAAGGCACATAAATCAACCTTGAGAACAAATCCATTCATTGCTTCGCTCTCCTATGTGGATGATAAATCTTTCCTTTAAGTATACCTGCCCATACCAGCACTGTTGTTCTTATCTGCCAAAACCTGCCACTGCCACCTCTTTGCAGGTGGCTACAGGAGCAATGGGCTGCTACGCAATGTGCAACCAATATAAAACCCTGACCAGCTTGGTAACAACATCACACGTTGTACATTGTGCAAGATTTAATATTTCCATAGTGCATCTTTTTGCTTTTACACAGCCTAAGTGTGTTTAAMGTGTCCTTTTTCAAGCCTTGAACGGAGAGGACTCTTTACAACCCCCACCTCCCCGTTACTCATTTCCAGATAATATGCAAAGCAATATTGGCCTGAGAACATTTCTGTCACTATGGCAATGCTAATAAATTACTTATGCCAGAGGCTGTTCTCTGGCACTGAAAGCAAGCAGCACAGAACGGCCTGTGCCAGTATTATCACCGCACGGTAATTCTCACAGTAGTTACTCTCTTAACCCCCACAACAGAAGGGGCCACATCCAAAAGCCTTGTGGGGGCAGACCGCAGCTCATGCCAACTCCCATCCCATGGCCAGGAGTTATTTGGGAAAGTGTTAAATGGCACATGCAAAACTGCATGCCGAGGTCCACTCCAACACGTCAGCTGCACGGCCCCATCCTGCTGTAGTCACTGCAAACACGGCCTGGGGCTATTTAAGTTACCATGACTTCCAACTCAAATGTGTCTAAAGCAATAGGACCTCGTGGGAAAGACTGTAGTAGCCTCAGTGAAAATTAATTATTGATAATGCCAACAAAAACATAGATAATAGAAGCAAAAGCTTTGGGGTTTGAAATCTATCATCACCCCATATATCATTCTGTACACAACACTATTAGAAATACCATCTGTAGAAAAACCTGTGTAGTAYGTGGCCCTTTAAATACCTTTGATAAGAGGCATCCTATTTCTGCTCAAAATAAAACTTGTGTCATGGGCTATTAATCACATCTGCTGCTTAAGAAACCTCATGCTGCAGGACAGCAAGGTGCMTCAGGGAAGTTTCCATGATAGACTTGTACCTCTCTTTTACCCTTTCCCTAAGCACCTGCTACCACTGTCCAACACCATGGATAAGAGTATAGCCTAGAGAGGCGTCTAGTCTGAGCCAGCAAATTGCACTTACACTAGACCTTTACTGCACAGAAGATCATTACACAAAGCAGTAAGTCTTTTTTAGACAAAATAAACTAGGTAAAACTAGAGGTTTGCACTGCAGAAATATTTCTCACGCTGAACTTAAAAATGACTGATCTATAGCTCTGCTTCTTTTTCCCTACATAGTCTTATAATATATAGGCTAAACATGGGGATAAGCAAATAAAGAGTACTACAAATATTTCTAGTATATGCCTTTAAGAAATCTATCATAAAAACATTCAGATTTCATGATAATGTTAAAAGCTATCAGAAAAGAGAACTACTGAGGTTTCACACAGCAATCTGATCCAAGGTGTTTTTTAACACAGCCTTACTGCAAATGATATATCAAACACTACAGTATCTAATAAGGTTTTCATCTCTAACCTTACATATATAAGTATGTAAGTAGATATAAGTAGCTTGCATTACGCTATGTGAAATAAACACAACCCAAAGTACTTTCATAATATGAACACAACAGAATGCATTAAACCACATGGTTCAGTTGAAAAACAAGACAGCATAAAAGCTGCTGCTTATATGCCAAATAAGGTTTTAGATAAATTAATTTTATAGTTAAGTACCTCAAAGAATTGCTCCTTACAAAAACCATGCTTTTTGTACAAGCGAACATAAATCAAACTCAGTATGTGACCTCATTTCCCAAATATTATATTCCCTAAGAAGAGATACACTTATTTTTGTTGCCAGCTTCATATATAAGCAATTTAGTCACTAGCTTTATACATCAACTCAGAAGAGGAAACGAAAGTATTATGTCATGTGATACTGCACAACACACACAATGCTGCACAATATTCCAAGAAGCGCAGCTCTATTTTACTGCATCATTAAAAGTAGAAGGAAGTATGGTAGGACAAGAAACAGCAAGGTCCCTTCTCCAGTTTTGAGCACTGAGCTGTATAAACTTAATAATGCAAAGGCACTTAAAAACTAAGTGCTTTGAGACACTGTACGAGGCGAGTGCTTTCATTCATCGCGAGCCTCAAACAAGAAGGCTGCCGTATTAATTTCCCAAATTAAGTTAGCTGTGTGATGTGTATTTGTCTTTTGGTAAGTATGCAAAAATGACTTCAGTAAAATCATGCTTGCATGTCTCTGGACACTTTTTTCAAGTGGTCTTTATACCATCAGATGAAAAACAATTTCAATTGGAACACTCAAAAGCCACTTCCACTGAGAYTGTTTTCTCACCTTACAGCTTTCAGTAACAGCTTTTTGGAACATTAAATCTGCTTTAAAAGAATCACAAATAAATTCATTTGACCAAAGAGATATAATCTAGACTGAACTGGTCATGATGTTGTATCTTTTATAAATGACATGGAATTCTAGGACATGATCAACTTCACCGTAAGGCAGATATATAAAAGAGACCACCAACCTAGGGTAAGTATTTTGTTCCCCTGTAGGCAACCTAAAATAAATAGCTCAGATGTAGTCATTTTGCAAAGAGGTGAGATGACTCCCTCCAAGGTCTGCAAAACATCACGTCAGGAACCTTACAGTCAACTGACGCAGGAGTTCAGAAGGTAATATATTATGGGTGTACATGCTGTAATGAAAAAGGTAATGAGAAAGGCTAAATACAATTGCCTTACTGAATCARTGTTCAGATACTTACTTGTGAAAACTATTTAAAATGTCTCTCAAGTATTTGGGGTCAAACTGACTCATGAAACATTCAGAAAAAATGTTCTTTGGATTTAAATTTTGAATAAAGCAAAGAATTGTAAGCTATTTCACGTGAGAAATTAAAAACTGAAGAACTTTTAATGCAATTCAGAAGAAGATTTATTAAAAAATATATTCTATTGCAAGGAAGTAACTTACTATTGCTTTACTTTAATCATTTGAGACTGTTCTCTTGCCTTCACTCTAAAAGGCAATTTCAGTTCCACTTCATTGAATGGAAAAATAATTATTCCATTTCCAGCAAGAATTTTCAAAAAATAYGCAGAAGACCAAGTGCTTATTCTGTGGTAAAGGAGGTTTCCCTAGAGGTCAGAATGGATCTTACTGCATTTTCATATTCACCACATTTGTACAACACTGATTTTGCTTGATTTATCAGCATCCATAAAAAGTGAGGCAGTTTCTCTCTTTGCCCCTATTATTCTCTCTAGGAGAGGGCAAAAGAGTGGACAATTGAGATGCAATCTTTTGGTTCCTTACAGAAGTCCTAGAAAGCCAGCCCCAYTTGTTTGAAGACCAGTGTTTAGTCACTGTCCTTAAGCACTAGAATCTAGGCAGTGGTCGGGTAAAGGGATGCCCACACAGGCAATCTCTTGCGTTTCAAGAGGTGCWGGACTGTCTGGTATCTCCTGATCCAGGGAAGCTTACCAGGAATTTGCTGCAAGATTCTTTAGCTACTGGAGGTTTTGATACAGTAAAAGCATTAAACATTTCAGAGTTACTGTCCTGGATCAACAGTTCCAATCAACAGTTGAGGATCCAAGAATTCAAGACTACAAAAAAAGAAAGGTGGCTGGACCTTGGACTGGACTCATCCCTGAGGCTGGAAAGGACAGCCACTTCCCCAGCTTTCTAACGTGTGGGCACCAAGCAAGCTCCTGCAGGACCTGGGGAAGACACCTACTTAGGATAATGCTGCATTGTAAAAGTCTACTTATGGGTGGATCTGACAAAAAATGCTACTCATAGRCAAATTGAAGTATGGCTAAATAACTCCTTTTGATTAAGGGCCCCTGAAATCTCTCCTTTTGCCGACTTAGCAAGGAGCTGCTGAGGTACAATGCTGGGGTACAGAAAATTTGCATTCAGAACTTCTGTTCAGGACAACAGAGGACAATCACGATCTCAAAGTCTTTACTTTAAAGTGGGATTTATCTCAGAGCAGCCGATTGCCAGGAATAAATTTTGTTTTGGATCAGACACACTGCCACTTTGCCAGAGCAACGGCTCTCCTCTCTATCCTGAAAAGGGTCAAAAAGACATCTCTGTTATGGGATACGTAAGAATGGTCAGTATTTGGATGCACGTTCATACTGGCTGTGTCTTGACCGAAGTCTGATCGTCTATTATTCCTTTCTTTTTTTCCCTGAGTCATAATGGAATGAGTTTAAAAGCAGTTTAGCTCCAAAACCCTTGTAATGTATTTTTTCCCCACACTTTGCCATTTTTATTGCAGTGTCTGATACTTACCACAAAGATCTCCATAGGTTTCACTGATCCTCAGAATCTGTGGAAGGAATTTCTGACTAGGTCACAAGTTGACTGAAATTAGAATAGGCTGTAGGCCAACTGAAGACTTCTCCACTGATACATAATCTGCAGCTTGCAAGACCCTATTAGAACTTGATGAAGGTTCTCAACCCTCTTAAGAGCCTCTTAAGCATGAGCAAGTTTTACAACAAGGTCTTCTCAATCTTTTCTGATCATAAATTCATAACCATAAAATATGTAGTCATTGAGAAAAGGAAGGATAGCATCATATGCAGATCAAACACTTATCTGAGAAGTGACACACTGGATTCCAGGCTTTGTTTCAGTGATGTCATTCACATTTACTCAAATATAAAACAGCATCACCATGAGTGAGATCACCCCAATGCCCACTGTTCTCACAAGGAATTGCAGGTTTACCTCACCAGGTAAGGGACAAAATTGACTGAAAAAACACAGACATGAACCACTAAGAAAAATGGATGCAGTTTCCTTGGGCAGTTTTGTGAATCTTTCTCCAACAGTGTTATTTTGTGCTGAACAAAGTGTATTTTAGAGAACTTTTTGTTTCACTGTGGGTCAAAGCAACCAGTAAGAAATGAAACAGTGACACATTAAATTTTAGTTGATCTAAACCAGTAACCAAAGACAAAAAAACAATTATTCACAGAACAAAGCTGTGAGTTCTTACAGACACTGTAAACAKTAACAAAATATATGAGACTGTGCCACACAGAAGAGACTACAACGCCTTTAGAAAGTATTTCCATCAGAAGACAGGTCAGTCTAAAATCTGAATCCATCCTTCCATATTGATAAAAGTGAAGATGTGACTACAGAGCTGTGAGAAGCCTGAAACCTATACAGCTTTTGGCTAACAAGCTGGGGTATGGTGGAAAGTCCGGCTGCTGCATTGCAGAGCAAAGTAGAGCTCAACTTCACATTGACCTGAACTTCGTGCTGCTGTGGCAAGATTTCTACCCATACCTGAGGTAGCCAAGTTTAAAGCTGTCTGGGATACTTCAACCACAATATTCAAAGTGACTCYTTCTGTGACTGCAATGTAGGCAGGTCCCTAGGCAGCAGGTACCCCAGAGCAGAAACAGTGCCTACCCCTTATATTTACAAAATACCTGACACAATAGTAGCAGTAACTGCAGCAGCCTCCACACAAACCAACCTGCTAGCTTTTGCTGTGAAAAGTTATACTTCATATTTCTACATATAGTTATTATTAAAATTAATATATATATTAATATAAAATCATTCTATGATTCTGTATAATACTTTATAATTCAGAATTCTGATCTGACTGGGGTTTCTTGTTTTGAAAGAGTTCTGCCCAATTCCATAACAACTAGATCAATAAATGCTATTTTAACAGACTGGTATTTTAAGAAGAAACTACTTCACCTCCAGACACCTGCTTTCTGTCTAGGTCGTTCTCTTCATGAATAACAACTTATTCTGAAACAAACATACCTAAGAGAAGCACATCAAGATTCCAGGGCTGAATTCAGCTGGCCTTACTAAGTAATATAGGTGTTTAATTATTTGCAGTTTGGGTTCTCCTGTGGCACTGAAAGAACATCTCTTCACATTCATAAGCATTTAAGTTTGTTCTGTTACAGAACTAAACCAGAAAGGTTACATGCAGGTAGCTTACAACGCACAAAACCTCAAAACACACTTTTGACTATTAGCTCTGATTATAAAGCAGAAATCAAAACATCTCAGTGGCAGCTACAAATACTACAACACTGAACCCTCTTTTACACTTATTCAGACTAAGGATATTTGAAAGCTCAAGCGGCTGACAGAACGATGAAAGCACAGAGAGGGCCACGGAGGGGAAGRAATCAACTGTTAGTGTAGGAGTCATTAAGCACTGCAATAGCACAGCTCATGTGAAAGGCAGTAAAGTATAACAAGTGCTTCTGTGTCATCTGTGTTGGCGTAAATCGGTGGCACTCTGCTCACATTAATGAAGCTAAGCTGACTTACGGCAGGGTATCTGGCTCTTTATTTGTTACAATGATTGATAATCTCTAAATTCACACAAAAATGTACTCAATCAGAAATAAAGGTCTATAGTAACAGATGATATACATGTAGTCTACACATAGGACTGATCTTCTTGAATTTGTTTTGTGGTCTCATATTGCCAATGGCACTGGTATGCATAATTAAAAAATGAAAAACATCTCTGTAAAAGGTACCAACGCAGCATGAAATGAATGCTTCAGAACATGCAGCCACAGTTTAGGACAACTAAATAATAATATTTTACAAGACAAACTTTGATCCAGTTATCATAAACTGCAATATTTAACTCCTCTAATGCCACTCCTGAACTCTCAAATGTTTTAATAATGTTGACTACCTGCTTATCACACCTAACTATGTGATTTGGAAATTCAGCAAGGTAAACATTAACAGAGCAAATGGCACTATCCATTGGACAAATATAGAAAATTTATAATCAAGAAATAAAAACATATCATAAAAAACAGGACAACATTCAGATCAATATTCAAGAGGAGAATCTTGCTGAACTATAGCAAGGACTGCTGTGAATCATAACTGGATCATGAGTCACTTCTGCTACGTTACAAAAAAAAAAGAAAAAAGGAACATTTGTTATTTTCTCAGTCTTTCCACATCTCAGCTCTGTCAGATCAGTTCCTCTCCATCTAATTTGTAATTTTTTGTTCTCCCATTTTGCAGCCATTGTCTGGTATTCAGTTAATCTATATGTTCTCATTCACACTAGCTCCTCCCCAGTTTTTGATGTSATCATTGGAATAACTTCTTTCTAGCCATGTAGTATTTGGACATGTAACATTGATGCTTTTTTGGAGATTTTAGCCTCTATGCTCTACTCAGACTGGAAAGTTCTAAAATTAAAAAAAAAAAAAAAATTCACAGGAACATCAGAAATGACATCCTTGGCTCAAAGGTCCAGCATAGGTCAACTTTGAAGCATCTGTTTCAAGGCCAGGAGCAGCACTTCGTAAGGAATACYGGTGAAACAATGTTTCTCTAGGGAATGGCTCATGGTTTCCAATACACTAATTAGGTCTTGAGAAAGCAAGGAGAAGGAAAAATTTCTGCTCACGCAGTGAAAGCGTGGTTTGGCAGCACAAGAAAAGGGAATGGGACCGAGGAATGCCAGGTACGTGCATTCTAGTTTTTCTGAAATTCTGAAACATGAATAAGTAGTGAAAACTTCCAAAAAAGTTTGGTTTAGATAGCAATCCACAGTTAGGGCCTAAGATGGGAGAAAACACATAAAGACACTACAGTTCCTGAAATACCATTAGAAGGCATTCAAATGTAACAGCAATAATGTAAAATCTGAGTGTAAAAACAATTAAAAAGAATTCAAAGCTTTCTTCTAACTTATTCCATATTYTGCTGCTGTTTTTTTCAGAGTTTGATGGGCTAAAACTCCTGGGTATTCATAGAAATTTTAATGGCTGCCACCTACAAGAACACAAGTTCATTTCATATTTCATAATTTAGCTTTCATATTTCATAACATTAAAAAAAACAGTATTTTTACCTGTAATTAAAAAACAAAACAAAACTCTTAATTGTTCTGATTGATAGACAGTCCTGGCCTGAAGATTAGCTAATTGAAGAAACCATGAACCGTGATCTGGTGTACAGATACTGGACATGTCATGAAAAACTGATGGATATTGGTAGGCAAGGCAAGGAATGAAAAAAAAAAAAACAGATAACGTTATAAGGGATGGCTACCTTTTACAGGTAGCTAAGATGGAGTGATGTGTGAGATGACCAAGTTCCACAAGGGTTGGAAGGGAGCACTAAGGACCTATTGGGAGAAGAACTTACACAGTGCCTAAGTGACACTGCCTAAGTACCAGTGATACTGTGCAGGCTGAAATTACCTAGAAACCGGTATTGGAAACATTAATTCCGGTATATATTTCACAACTGCTACTGGGGAGGCCACGGGCCTGGGCCAGCTGCGGGCCCCTCTGTGCTGCATGCACAGCGAGCATGTGAGTGATGAGCTGGCAAGCTTCAAGCCCGATGTGCTGGTGCATAAGCACAGCCTCGGRCTGTTTGTATTGCTCATCCTCGCGTGCAAGCTGCTTGTGCTCACKCGGTGCCTGGGCAGGTGCTGCCGGTCTGTACGTGCGGCTCGGGCTGCATCTCTGCACACGTGTATGTCCATGAGGAACATGTCCATGAGGGCTGGGCCTGCGCACAGGGAACTGGAGCTGCCCAGTGCTCCCAGACCAGGGCGGGGGGAACTCCCCAGGCCACGGGGCTTGCCAGTTTGCCTTCCCTTAACAACAACATCTATATTTGACTACGGTTATTTCAGGTGCAGTTGAAAYGGCAAGACATCAAACACATAGTATGAAAAGTCATAACAAGGATCAGCACTGTTTGTGTTGAGATAAAGAGATAAGTAAGAGACTGGCTCATTTAGAAAACAGTGAAATATACACCAAAACCTGAACTCCCTTTGGAGTCTGTTGCTTTGGCCAAAAGCATCACTTTTCTACTGTTTCACATCAAAGCCAACAGTTAGTTACCTCCTGCACTTCCTTGAAATGTGTGCTAAGTCAAGCCCTTGCTTGGGTAGTTGTAGGCACTGTAGGGCCTGAGCTGCAACATCTGAAGCTGTTGATGGGCCTGATTTAAGAAAATTACTGTCTATAAGCATCAAGAAAAGTATTTTACTGTTACTGAACACTGAAGGTAAAAACAAAAAAAAAAATCTAAAGACAACTTGTAGCTTTAGTTGAAAAAAAGAACTTTTATTACCACACAGGATATCTGAATTACAAAGGCTTTGGCAACTTGCACCATTTAACTGATAGRTGAGCATGAAATAGTTTTTTCCTTTGAGTCTCTGAAGAACTGTGAAACTACCACATTTTCAAAGCACTAGGGTTTGGCACTAAAAGTCTGCTTATTCAAAAATGTCACAGCCCTTACATCATTTAGTATATTTACCACAGTTAAGAAGAAATTTTCAAGAGAAACCAAATTCCCTAAATGCTAGTTAAAAAATGGTATCAGATACTAGCAATTACTTTGTTATATAAGTAGCCAGAAGAGGAAGCCAACATATCCTGATGAAATTAATAACTCATACCTGCTCTTATCTGGATAACAGCATAGAATTCAAAGATGCCAGCAAGAAATATGCTGATGCACTGAACTTATCATTATATTTGCAGCACACTTGAATTTTTTCACTTTAGGAAGATGGAAGATAATGCATTTTTTCCAGATTTTTTTTGTTAATACTAATAAACACTTAAGGAGAATATTTCCTCATTTATCTTTCAATGAAACCGTATTTTAAGAGTTAAAATTCATAATTCTGCGACATCATTTAGAAAATAGTATTTAGACTGTATTTAAAAGCTCAGCCAAATCACACAATCACCCTGAATATCATTCTATTTAAGTACTTTTATTGCACATATTCTTACCAAAACCACTGATCTTTATTTCACTTTTTATGGTAATCTAAATTGCCTTGAGTAATCTCTGTATCAGAGATAATTAAATGTGTTTCATTAATATCTGCAAAAAGTTCTAAGGGTATGGTGTGGATTAAAGCCCAGTTTGCAAATATGATTCTACAATTTCATAATCTGCATACCAAAGAAAGTAAAAGTAATGTGCCAGTTGATTCAAAGTAAAATGGAAATGGATGGGATCTCTGATGGAAAGGTTCGAAGGGCTTCCATTGCTCTAACACTTAGTGGTCTTCTCCTTTATGGCCTAAAAATATAGTTCCCCTAGTTCTTTGCCACAAACTGTTCTTTGGTTTAAGCAATTCTCTTTTTTTTTTTTTTTTTTTTTTCTTGCTGTTTATTTTCTCCTTTTAATTTTGCTATATTAGACAAATCTGTTGTCTGCTATCTTCTCATAGGGGCTTTCTTCTCTAATCATCCCAACACCATTTTCGGCATGTTACACTTTGAATCTGCCCTTCTGAAAAATGCCTGGCCACAAACATTTTCATTATCTCAGATAATATCATTTCAGGCTTTGCAGTACTCCAACACTCCCCTGTTTCTAAAATGGCATTTGCCACTGACATGTAGATGACAATACTTTGATACCTCTCATTTTTTCAGCTAATAAATCAAGGTTATTCTCCTCAGTTATTTTAAACATATGCTTCTAGATCACTAGAGAAAATCCTGTTATTAACCCTCAAACAGAGCTGAGCACTGTATTCATATCCATTCTCTACAGAGAGGTCCATACCCCTCCTTTGCTTCCTTTCATTTATAAGAAACACTTGCAATAAATGCATTTTAACACTCCCCTGTTAAAAGCAACTCAGACTGAACATGTGAAAATCTACCTTCAGCCTTCTAATTTATTTTCTAGTATCTTTTCAAGATGCTTTCTGTGTYTTGTCAGTCCTTTCAACCTTTGCCTGCAGATTCTTTGCTTTTCTGCTATGTCTTGATTGTTATACTTATTAGCTAACGACATCTCTCCCCCAATTTGCAGGAATATGAAAAACACCATAAGATTTGGGACCATATAAAACATAAACATACAACATAAAAACAGTTATTTAAAAACTGTCCTCTGTAAAATCATGATCTGCATTTTACAACTGTTAGTGTCAGTACAAAATCATCATATAAGACTTGTATACTTTCGAGTATATTTATAATCATACACAACACTGCCATGTTGATACTTTGAAAAATAAAGAAAAAAAAAATCTTTCTCCTCTCTCCATCTCAAGTTTTTCACTGAGAATCCACATTTGTCTCATATATCTCTTTGATAAAAATAAATTTCAGACTATGAAAAGTAGTAGTCTATAGTCTATTATAGTCTATGAGCCTATAATATATTCCTAAGACAGTTTGAACCTGTAGTCTTGCATCTATTTTGCAAAAGTATTTGAAATAGGGAAATCAAATGCCRGTAGCAGTAGCCATAGAAGACGACAGATTATCTTGAGTTGTAAAACATGCTTGAAGGTCCAAATTAATCTTAGAACAACCCACTCTGAGCTGTGGGATAGCCTGTAATGACAAGAAGTCTAAGTAACTTAAAAGCTCATTAAGGCATGTCTACATTATACYGGGTGTTGAGTGCAGACATATACTAGATTCCTTTTCCATATAATAGAAGCACCTATATGCTGACATCTATATAAAACAAGCCAAGGACTCCAGAGAAAGATCATTTTTCTAACATTAATATTTACACGAAAACATCATTATGACTTTCCAACATTAACTTGGCGCGCCGCTTAGCCTGGCAATGTGTGGTCTCATTAGCTTTTTCATTTGTCACTGAACGGTAGTTAAGAAAGAAATCTGCATGCGCTTCTTCCATTTTGACACAGACTGGGGAGAGACGGAGAAACAGCCTGTCTATCCTTGAAACAACTTGTTAACCTTACCATATTTCAGTATTTCAATCAAAGAGAGATCAGTGACACGTTCTTTCTACCATTTGCTGATTAAAATACAACTGTAAGGCACAGAAGGACTCCAATTACGTAGCGGACTCCATGCACCCCAGTAGTACAAAAACCCACACACAAATASAACAAACCAAGAACATGATCCGCTGGGCAAGTTTGTCCAGAGGTTCATCTGGTCAGTTCTCTGAAGTAGAAAAGAAAGCCAAACCACTATCYAGCTAGTTCATTGTAGACTGCCAGGTTTTGAGCACAAGGATATGAGGTATCTTTTCTCTCTAAGGATGACATGGAAATGCCATGCTACTCTAAGCATAGACTGTGGAAGGGTCTTGCCTTTCAGACAAGAAACTCCCAAAGAAGAGACAAGACAACCAGGCAACCTTCTCACTCCAAGAGGCTCCACAGAAAATCCTGTCCTGTTCTTCTTCCTAGCTAGGCACCATCAGCACACAGCCCACTGAATTGCCTATGCAARGCACAGGACAAGCAGCTGTGTCGCTTTTACACATTATGTTCAGGTGAGAGGGTTCCTCCTTCAGGAACTGTATTCCTGAATGCTTATGCCATGAAAGCAGCTGGTCCTCTGATCTGCCCATTAGCTCGCACTTGCTTTAATTAATTCTAGTCAGGAAACAGGCAGGAATGGTTTTGAACAGAGTATGAAGATACTGCTGTTTTGACCAGTCAATGTCCCTTTGAAATTCCTGGCCACCAATGGTATGTACTGTAAGTCCTTAGTTTTGCTAAGTCTTTCTAGGGCCTACTCAAAATCCTCCTCCCCCACATCTGAAGGCTTGGAAATTCCCATTTATGTACACCTATATTTCAAATAAAAAAAAGTCCTAAGTGGAAAGTTTTGATTTTTCAGTGCAGAAAAGCTATGTTAAGCTTTTGTATTACTTCCTTTTCAAAGATAAGCCATTAGCTCATCTTTTCCCCATATACTGTTAAAATGGTGGCATATATATTTTTATAGGATGCTGGCAGTAAGAATCACATAACAAAATCCTTTAAATGTCATTACTATGAGCTGCCAGAATCAGCCCCTGATGGACCAAAACAAAATGTCTTTTATCAGGATGGCCTTTATCCAAGTCTCTGCTGTCCAGCTCAAGGCACTAACTGGATTAAAAAAGAACAATAAAAAAAGCAGCAAAAAGAAATACTGAAATAAAAAGGATTTTAAACAAGAAGAAAATCAGTAAATATCTCTCTTTAGATGACATATAAAATTATGTTCTCCATCTGACCAGCCTAGGGCAATTACACTTAATAAAAAAGTCTTAAGAAATGGTCTCTGGTATAACATGAGCTGTTAAGAGACTTCCCCGTGTACCCTTGTCCTACTGATTTTATCTTGTATTTCATAAATATTTTATTACTTCTTCCTTCTACATTTGCTGGATATTTAAACTAGGAGCCAACTTTTACAGGACCTCTGCATTTTKGTATGAAGATAGAATGCAACTTTAAATACATACAATCCACACTGATTCCTACCAAATATTCAGCATTCAGTACTAATCTCTCCCTTCAGAAACTCATCTGATGCAAGGACGTTAGCTATCAATGCACTATTTATCATGAATCTTCAACAAAGGCTCTTCAAAATGAGATGAGTAAAACAAATTGCACCTCAACAGCCAAGGGAAGATACTTCAACTTAAAGGGAACACATTTGGACTATCAGACAGCTACTAAAACTGAAGCAAGTGTTTTCATAAAAGCACAGATGAAACAACTGTTTGTTTACACACAAAGACCTAAGCCTAACCAATCTAGCTCAAGGTGAACAGTCGGTAGCAAAAAGAAAGTTCTGTGGTACTAATGATACATACCACATGCAGGTTTTATATTAATGAGGAAGCTGAACTATGCTTGAAATGAGCAGGGAGTCAAACACTTTAAAGAGTGTATAGCCTTTCACGATCAAAACAGGACATTTTAAATGCATTCTGGCATGTTTGGCAATTTCTGATTCCCACAGAAAAGACATGGTTGTGAGCCCATCTCCCCATAGGTCTCCAAACACAGTAGGTCTGCCATGGACAACCCATCCCAACATGAAGAATAAGAACAGCATGATCCCAATACTAACCTTGGGCAAACATGTACCGACAAGAAGCACACAGCTGGCTCTCAACGATGTCTGAAGAGGTGGAAACAGTGACCAAACGTTTATAAAGCAGAGGCATTACAGAGGGTACACCTGCCTCCTACATGATGAAGAGCTGCAGGACTTTTGGGCATTAAGGGCCGTTCAGTGGCACCCCAGCATCACAGCAGATGACAAAGCGTGACAGAGGAAGGCCCCATGTGGTGGAGAAGAATACTTCGAAGATGGCTTCAAAGGAAGCATTGCTCAAGAGCATTGGCAGGCATTTCTTGGACAGAGATCCCACAAATAAACCATCCCACATCACACCAAACAGTTTCTGATAAACCACAGTAGTGATTAATACTTCTAGTTAAGACAGAATACTCAGCTTTATGCAGTGTTACAAGACCGTTCCAAAATTACTGGAATAGTCCTATAACCTAATCTAAAGCTAACATGGAGGGGGAAAACACACTCATACACAGGCAAAGCTAAAAATTCCAAACACCAGCAGATTTGCCCACACCATCTTTTACATAAATACACATAAAAAGCTAAGAAAAAATAGAGGACAAGCAGAAATACATTAGAAGAGACTGATCAGTGCATCTCCACTAAGTATCAGTATATCTATTTGCACTGTAACTTTATATGTTATGTATATATATATATATACATTATAATCATTGCCTCACAGAAGAGCTGTGAAGAACCATGACTCCTCATTATACCTAACATCATTAGAAAGTTAATTTACAAATTAAGAGAGAAATGGCTCTACTCTTCTGTTGGATTTCTTAAATTATGGCCAAGATTGTTCTTGCTATTTGTACCATAAATAATATGCATCTCCAAGTTTTAATTATGGAACTCAAAATAAATCCCATGAGCAAACACTTACTCATATCTGTCTGCTGAGTTCCTATTTGTAATTCCAGCTAATTACTTCCCCTGTCAGGAAAATATTCTCTGAAGTCCCTAGATGCCACAGAAGCGCTTCAATCTCTTTCATTTTTATGCCTCCCCATGTTTGATATAGAAAATGTAAATTCATTTGACGACTGCTGGAGGAGTAAGAAACTTGAAATAATCTCTGCACTGTCAGCAGGTCTTTACCTTAATGTGTGCTTAATCCCTGTTGCTATGGTTATATTTAATTGAAGAGCCACACAGTTTGATTGGTTTATTTAAAATTGAAGTTTTCCTATAAAACCGTACAGGATACTAGTGAACTCTGGAAAAATGACTCTAAGTAGATTGCAGTGAGTCATAGCGTTGTTAGTGACTAGATTAATTTGAGTGCAGCTAAACTATTTCTTCCTCTTAATCTTATACGTATATGACATGAGGTATACATATTACAAAGATTTTTACCACTGTATGTGGAAATTCAGCATTTTGAGAATAATCAGCAGTATTTTATTGTTTATTTTGTAATTAAAACCTAAAAAAGAATTAAAATTCAGTAAGCTTTTGTTGGCCATATCAACTTGTCATATTAAAACAAACTACCTTACTGTTCTACAATAACAATCCAGATAAGTGCCCTTTACAGTAGGATTACTTTATTAGACATGATTTTCTCTACAGAAAACTGTAAATATAATAAAATGACAGAAATGAAACCAAAGGAAAAAATGGAAAAATACAATTTCTTCCAAGTCAGCATTTATATATCTCAGCATGCAGTTCCTTAGAAGTAGATTAATGACTGTTGGAAAGACATCATCAATATGATATTTCCTGGCATGTTACACTGTATTAGACAACTTACTTTAAATTCTACTTATGTGTTTTGAAGAACTGGTTTACTTCAACCGTACCACTTAAAACAAAAGCAATACAGTTTGATAATTCTCATCCCTTTTTATAACACAGCACCAGTAGATTTTCTTCAAAGTTTGTAATGCCTTAACTGAAGGCCTGCAGGGAAATATCACCCAGCCTTTGCTGTAACTGGTCCCAGTTCCACCGCTAAGAGCTCTGGAAAGCTTTATATTATTTATCTTTTTCAAGCTTGGGGATTGTTAAGGCTGCAACATACAGACTGCAGTATCATGCTATCTTTATAGTGTTTTAAATTGCCAGTTTGTTATCACAACGCCAATATGACCCTTATAATACACTTTTGAGGTCTGGCAGTGACACGAGTACCAGAAAGTTTTGAAGTTTCTGTCTTAACTGAAAATGGAAAAAGTCTATTGGCTCTAAAATCAGAAAAGAGCTCTTATCTTTACAGACAATCAACTTCATTCCTCTTCCTAAAGTTTCCATGTTTATGTCAGCAGGAAAATTAGCACATAGTCAGGTTAGACTTAACAGTTTCTTAGAAAATACTGCTTCTTTCAACGACTTGCTCTGCAGACCCAAAAGTTGATGCTTCTATAATTTAAACTGCAGACCCAGAAGTTGATGCTTCTATAATTTAAATTGTGTGAGGACTTTACTCTGTTTATAAAGGAGGTGCAGGAAAAGCAGACTCAAACAGGGCCTGGTATTCTTATACGAATGGTTTACGTTAATTATTTAATTTGTTCTACGCTCCCAGGAATATCAACATAATACTCCTGCAGATGCACACTCTTGCCACAATGCCCAGATGAGGTCATGCTGCATGAAAGCTGTAGTCTGAAGCATGGCAACTCAAAGAGCAACCAGAATTTCATCTTCCCACCTCCAAATCTTCAAACACTGTGACCCCGGGTTAGGATATCCTGAAATTTCTTCTATCTGGGTTCTCTTCCAGAAGTTTTACTCCACTTTGTAATTCACCTTCAAACACATAAGTAACTCTTTTTCAGGATGAAAGACTTCTCTGAATTTCACAGTATCCCCATCCACTTATGCCGGGTGAAAGCACTTGCAGTGTTGCCAGAGAGGCCTAACGTGGTTCCCTGTTCTCCACTGCGGTACAAACACATCAAGGCAATACACACTATCAGTTAAGACCTTCCTGAACAAAAGCTTCTCCTCTTCTGAATAGCCATACCTTCATCCACACCTTTTCATTCAACTCTTCTCACCTTTTCAACATGAACTACCCTCCCGGCTATCACATTCAGCAAGTGATCTTAGTGCACGCAGGCACAGACCACTTGGAAGGGGCAAGTCAGCACTGATGAAATGAGCCATGCTGTTGTGGCTAGTTCCCGAGGTAGTGCACATAAACTGGCTCAGGTACAGCGCGCCAGTGAGGCTCCAGTGACACCCTAGCGAAGTCTCCACTTTTCCTTGCTCTGGTTAAAATGAAGAACCCCACAAATCAGCATCTCCTTGTTGTTATTCCCTCCATTATAAAAATGATATATCCCAGGGAATATTAACATTATTTGGTCATATGCTTGAATAAATCAATGCTTTCTGTAAATGCAGGACGATTGTTAAATTATCTTCTCAAGAAGTTCAACTGATTTAACAATACTTTTCAGCATATGCCCGAATTGCCCCTAGGCAGACCACTGGCACAAACAGTTTGCTCTTTAACAGTTCTCCTTCTTCTCATTTCTAATTATTCAGATCTCCTTTAAGCATTCACTTGGGGCTGTGCATCTCTTTGCTGCTTTTGTTGTCTATTCCCACTCCTCCTCCCACCAAACAAGCCTGTCCTTGAGCAGGTCAAACCACTAGCAATCAAAAGCAGACTTGTACGCAGCCCAGAAGAAATACCGGAGCACCCTTTCTCTACTGCCATACCATTGACATGAACAGACTGAGTGAGGAGGGTTAAAAAAAGAAAAATAAATGAATAAATAAATAAGAAAGAGAGAGAGAAAGAAAGAAAAAGAGAAAATCTGAAAATCACCATACCAATCAGACCTGTTGTCCGTCTGGTCCAGGATCCTGTCTCTGGCAGTAGTCAGTACTCGCTTCAGAGGTAGGTGCAAGAAATGTTGTAATTATAGAATAACCTGATTAATACAGGAAGCTTCGTCCTAGCCCTAGGCTCTCGGCAGCTGACTCACTCGCTTGTCTGAAACATAAGAATTTATATCTGCTCTAATTTCTTTTAATTCTATCTAATTTAATGGTAGACGACTCATTACAAATGTGCATTTCTCATCCTGTTTTGAACCCTACTAAGCTTTCGAGCCTCTACTGTAACCTGTGRCTGAGAGTTATATTTGCTAATTATATAGGTTATACTATTTTTATCATTGTTAAACTGATTGCCATTCAATTTCATTGGATGTCCTTTCTAATGATGGAGAATAAGTGGGCCAGAGAGCAGATTTCCACAACCTGTTTACTCAGATACTCACCTGGGAGAGGTGATGCCCAAAGAAGCAAACTGCAGAAAGCCTTTGGCTTAAGGCACTATCCTGGGATGTAAGTCACCTTTTTCATTCATATCCCTCCTCYGAATCAGAAAGATTTGAACCCTCTATTTTTTAACATCCTACAGAAGTGTTGTCACTCCTGATGGAAGGAGGATGAAACAGCAGCAGTGGAGCTGCTCATATTTTTGCGAATGCCACATAAATCCTCCAGTGAACCTAATCCACTTTTTTTCTATACTTAGAGATGAAGGAATGTAATGCATTCAATGAACTGCTATGTAACATCATACCTACAGGGTAAAAGGTAGCTCCTGTGGGCTTCCAACTTTCATTACAGCCTTATGTACTTTAAGGTACAAACAGCAGCAGCTTTTTCAGGATCCTGGAAGATGAACAACACTGTAATTACAGTCAATGCTTTATATCCTTTATATCCTTTGACTGTTTTCAGAATCTTCCAACAAAGAAAACTCTGGGGAAATATTCTCAGAAAGGAATGGGCTAACAATAGATATATACATCCTGAGGAACATATGGACACGAGGCTGGAATCAGGCTAGAGATACCAATACAGATTTGGACAATCTCTGATCATCTTATGTGCTTATTTATTTTGAAATAAACTGATTAGTATGCTGTGAGCCTCCTTTTTGCATCTGGTATGCATTAGCGGCCCTTAATAAGCAGGATGCTTGATTGATATGTCATTAATATCATCAATGACTGTGTTCTGTCCTTCCACACTGCTAGCAGGCTCCAAGAGCTGTAGGTACACGACAGCAGGAGGAATGGAGGGACAGACAAAATTCTGCCACATACAGAAGAACCCTAATTTTAAGAAAAAAACATAAATGAGTTTCCTGTTTAAGTGGAGCAACTAGTAAAAGAATAAGAAGACTACTAAAGGAAAATTTAGGTAAGTATTTGAGAATAAAGTATATACTTTATAGTATAGAACAGTATATATGGCTTTGCTGTTTTGTTAAGAAATACCATACACTGAGGTATTAGGATGCTGCACTAGCTACTAATGAATGCAACCATGCTACCATGTTTTATGCATGGGACAAAAACTGACATTTTAGAGTTTCATAATTTGGGATTATCACAAGTTAATGATTTGACATGTCAGAACTCTGACAGCGATAATATTATGTGCAAGATAATATAGATTAGGAAAGACAGAATTAAGCTTGTCATATACATCTAGAAGAAGTCAGGAAGAATTTAGTGTTAATTAACACAAAATCACAGGTAGAAAACAACAGCTGGCAAACAACATAAAAACGTGCTGTGACATGTTTCAGCCAGTGTAGTAACAAAGTCATAACAATATGATAAGATTTGGAAGGACTTTGGAGCAGTAGGTCTCAATGAGCTCTCCTGTGTGTTCCAGGGGCTGACCTGGGATAGTTTCAAGCCAAATAGTAAAGCTGTAGACTTTGATCTTGGGATGAACTTGATTTTATTTCGCGCCCGGGGTCTCAGCAGCTTGCTCAGTTTGTTCCAGACTGGAGCACAGAAGTAAACTAATATGCATCAAGTACAGATGGTCAAGGTCCTTGGAGTGAAATAGGGAGCAAATCAAACTGATAGCACAGACATATTCTGTCATTTCATCCAAGGCAACAGGAAGAGCTAGAAGTGAACATGATCAACAGTATGTCCTGTAAACAAAAATATGGCAACGACTTAACAGATGGCTCTGAAATTTTATTTTGAGAGTAAAATATTTAACTGCACCTTACTGGAACCATTGATGTTTTGAGTTCACATAGGAARGGTTACACTTTTTCCATTTATTCTAACTTTACAGCCCCTGACTTTTATTTGAATGATAGAAACCAGAGCCAAAACATACCAAAGTGCCTAATTCCTAATATCTTAAGAATCAAATAGGAATAGGAATCAAAAAAAGTAATATGCCTTCCACAGCAACCCATGTTTCTGGAACTTGCACCTTAGGGTGCACCTCTAGAGCAGCTCAGTCCAATCCAACACGAGTCTCTTGCAACCGTCCTCTCTCACCAGTCACATATTCCTGGTCCTTGCCCTGTATCAGCATTAATGCTGCTGTATTAGCCCTGCTGTAAATAAAAAGCTAGACCATCTAACTTCCAAGAGTCTCTTCCACCCTAAATTATTCTTCAGTGGTATGTGACCATGCAGAGAACTGGCTAAGAGAGCTAAAATGACAGAAAATTCATTCCTTTTCTCAGGGGACTGATTTTTTATTAACTTTTGCCAGCTTACTTCCCTTCAATAATTCCCCTCCAGGTCTGTTGAGCAACAGGCTTGATATGAGAAAAATGGCAAAAATGTACACATTGGAAATAGACTGTGGCATTGGCAACCAGTTTCAATTGCTGTGAAGCTAAACCTTTTGTGGATAAAATCAGACAAAACCTTCCTGCCTTGCTTCATCTTGCTCAAACCCTACAGTCACATCAAACAGACTTTTAATAATAATCATGTTAGTATTCTAGTTAGTGTTACAGAAATTTCATATAATCACGTACTACACAGTGTATATAATAAACGAGAAGAAAATAGGCCTTTAAAGCAATTAAATATATGCTGCAAATTATTTTGTATTGAAGGTCTGGCTTAATGCTGCTAGTACTATACAGAAATACGCTGAAGGAATACTAGATTGCCATTTTCCCATACTGAAATGTATTACTTATCTCATAAGGCTATTTCAAGTAAATGCAGCAAGCTAAAAGGGGTGAGTGAAGTTCTGAAACTTAAATTTACCATAGCCTAAACTTAAGAAAAGCATTTTACAGGTTTGCAAAATGACCCCAGTTGTGTCACCTGTACAGAGGAGATAATGAATCGATAGTGACATCTCCAAATATGCTGGTAAAAGGTTCTTCTCACAATTTTACAAAAGTGCTGTTTGGCAAAGGAAGCTACCACTGATTAGCTCAGGCCACAGGGGCTTTCAAAGATTTGAAAGAAACCAAATTTGCTTCAGTAGAAAGAATAAACATCTCTTCACATTCATTCCTTAAAAGCTCTTGCACTGACACTATATAATTACTTTTCATTTCACATAAAGATTCTCTATTCATTCCACAATCTCAAAATTACAATATGTCTACTTGCAGTTGAGTGGATATGCACTTGTGGCATGAAGTAAATTATTTAAGTAAAAAGTAGTTAGTGTTACTATGAATTATCTTATTTGCTTGTACAGAACTCGTGTGCATTTCATCGTGGTAATACCTGGTTTATAMATCTTTAATCAAGAGCAAATGAAGCATCTGAATTGCTGTTTCTCCTGCAGCATGATGCGATTTGAAATCCGTAGGGCTATAGAAAGCCCCTGAGACAATGCGACAAGCTATCTTGCTCTTCTTCCTCTACTGACATAACTGTCAACAATCATCTCATTATTTAATTCCTAAAATCCAGAGGTGAAGAATGAAAGGAAGAAAATTAAGTATTGGTTTCATTTACAAGTAAGATCAGTCCTAGCAAGTGAAGCCATTTTGAAAGCTAAGGAGGACTTTCCCTTGGAGAAGTAATAGGCACTACAAGGACAACTACTGCATGCCTCCAAGTAGGAATCACTATACATATTCATTTCCTAGTCTTTCTGCTAAAATGAAGATCTACATCTCCAAACTAAATGCACACATGTTATAAGCAACCAGGGACATCACTGCAACTGAGAGATGTAGATGAGAGCTGGTGAGTCAGTACAGCAGTGCACACTTCCATGTGTTTACATGGTTACATTCCTTTCTCTATGCATCCTTTTATGCATCCTGGTGGATTATCATTTTGTTTAATGTGCATTACTGTTCTGGAGACATAACTGATGTACGTTTTTATAGGCAATGTTGTGCCCTTTAAAACATTTGATACAAAAAGATGTACTGTAAGTATGCTCATGCCATGTGTATATATGCAGCACTGTTCAATTTGCATTCAAAACTGCTCAGAGGCACCAGCAGGTAAAAAGTTAGACATAAAATATCAAAGAATTATGTACGCCAGCTTCCTCAGAGTCCTCATTCTTTCCACTTCTTAGAGCAGCCTATTATTTTTCCACTTACTATGATAGCATTTAATTTGGATATACACAGCCTTACTAGAAAACTTTACATCAACTTCCAGCAGACAGCTGCAACATACCAGGATGAAATAATTTAAGGGGGTATAAATTTGATGCCAAATGTTGTCTTGGTTCTCAGGTAGAATCAAGAGACCCTGCAAGTCCCATAAATTCTTGGTTCTGTATTAGCTATGCTGGAGCTTCTGGTCAGTCCTAAAAGCGAGACTGAGCTACAAACAAACAAGCTAGAGTACAAAGCTGAGATTTTATATCTTTAGGTTCTTCTGACACAAAGAAAAAGGAAATGATACCTCCCTTTGCAGAGGAGCTCCTCACTGCAAAGCTAGTATAGAAATTATTTATCTGTCCATGGCTCCCATAACCCAGTGAGGCTCTTTTCCTAGATATTAAGTATGTAGAAGATATCTGTCCCATGATCCATCTCCAACCTGAATGCCCTTTGATTAACGTCCTTGTGCAGCATGAGTGCTCCGACTGCAATTCTGTACCCATGCCTTAGAGTTCAAACAATCCTCTGCTCCTCAGCTACCCTGCAAGCAGTAGGGAGCTCCCACTCCATCATTTTGATACTACTAAGCTTTGCAAATAATTAAAGATTGCATTTAGTAGGCCAAATCTATTTAGCTATTATACTAAAAGTAATATGTAAATACAGAGTAAAAGATGGCTCCTAATAGGAAGAGAAAGAAATATATATGAAGAATGTTAGAATATATTAATTCTTACCTGTCAGTCAAACCTTCAACACCTTGAAAATGGACTACAGCAAACCTCACTTTGCTTAATCTTTTTTTTTTTTTTTCATTACATTCATTTTGCAACCCAGAGCTAAGATCTCATCAACACATTAAACTCTACAACCTTTTCCTGCTGTCCCTTGATCCTGAGATGCTAGTTTGGCTCTATAAAATTCTAAAGGATCATCAGAGAGAGAAGGCACTACAGAGATCCACTCTAGAATGACTGGTCCAGTACAGCCAGTGGAAGCTTTGGCTGAGAGAGAAACACAGCAACTGTTTGGATATGACCTGGCTTAGGAGAGTGGCCCAGAGCACCAACATTTGCTCTTCTTTTGTACTCTGAAATGTGTTTTCTAAAGTTGATGGGAGGGATCAGGTAGATCCCTCAGGCGCTGAGTCTTGATTAGTTCCAGCTGCATTTATATATTTAATTTTAGACAATTTATATATTTAATCTCAGCAAATAGAAAAGCAATGCATCTCTTCACTGTAATGTAACTTCACAAAATATTGATGAAGCACCCAGAAAAGATGGATTTTTGTTTTTTTTTTTTTAACAGCTGCGGGAATCTATATGCAAGCAAATGGAAAGAAAGCCCCAAAGAGACTTAAAAACTATGGCCCCAAAGAGAATTGGAAACAAACACTTTATAAGAGCATGRAAGTTAAAAGAAAACAAAAACAACCACACATGAAAACCCTCCACAAAACAGACATCTTCCCCCCTGCCCTGTAACGTTTCTTAAGGCACAATTTGGCACTGTTTCGCATGAAATTATATTCCTCAAATTCAATATCCTCAATTTCATACCTCTAGGAGAGCTGTGAGAAGATACGGCACTTTAGTGTACTAAAAGGCCATCCAGAAAATAAACAAAATGATCGTTAGCTATTCCAAGTTAGCAAATGTTCTCAAACTACAAAATTAATGACTCCTAATGCACTGCATGCTGCAAGCCACAGCTGTTCATAGCTGCACAGGAAACACAGCATCCCATTACGTGGGAAAGGAGAAGGCGAATGCGGTGCCCGTCCTCAGAGGCCAGTGCTGCCGCTCACACACACACCAGCCCTACCCGAGAGCCCCTCGCTTCCACGGAGGAGCCGCGGAGGGAAGGCCCAGCCCCGGCGCCTGCTGCCCGCATGGACAGGAACCGKCGCAGCCCGGGAGCAGTGGCAGCTCTGCCGTCCGTCTCCAGGTGAGGAGGAACTTCTTTMCTGTKAGGGTGACAGAGCMSTGGMMCAGGCTGCCCAGGGAGGTTGTGGAGTCTCCTTCTCTGGAGATCTTCCAAACCCGCCTGGACRCCATCCTGTGCCACATGCTCTAGGTGTGCTTGCTTGAGCAGGAGGGTTGRACTAGATGATCTCTGGAGGTCCCTTCCAACCTTGAATATTCTGTGATTCTGTCCTCCTCCCGTGGCTCCCAGCCCTGCGGGTGTGCGCGGTGCGGGCAGTGTCGCCGAGCCTAGTCACGGGAGCAGCCCAGTCGCAGTGATACCCTACCTGTGAGCCTCACACGTTCTCTTTGGCAAGGCTCACAGCTTCAGCCAGAAAACCCACGCTAATATACCCGCGTAGTATCTGGCTTGCAGCTTCACGCTGCCCAGCCCCGTGCCCCATGTTGTGCAGACGTACACAGGATGGCARACACTCATTCACAGGAGAATGCAACACCTTTGAGCCTTCATTAACCTGGGCAAGCAAGGTGGACAGGTCTAAATATCTCTCTAAATCCTGAAATCCTTTCCATGGTTGCTTGCAGGTCGCCACACTGCTCCAAGCCTGCCTTCTGCGGCTCCAAAAGGACAGCCCACCTAGCAGGGTAGGGCAAATGCCCCTGGCAAGCAAGGAGGGTCAGACAGGAGAGGAAAAGGGATCCTCCTTCTTACACAGCACAATTCAAGTTTTGCAGTAGAAGGATCTGGGATGAATTTGGGGCTTTAAATGGTCAATTTTAAATAATGTTGATCCTTCTCCTGTTGCTCTTATAAGAAAGGATTGTGATTCTCATCCAGGACATCTTAAGTTTCCATTCAGACTGATGAACATAAAAAAGGAAATAATGAAAACCTCCAGCTTTCCACATGAGTAAAATCATAATGCTTGTCTTAAAATAAAATGTAAGCTAAAGCAACTAACGCTTTAAAATGCTATTCTGATAACTCACTGCCACCACTCCTCAGAAAATAGGTTTCAAATCTGCAATAGAGTATATTTGCAAGGATATGAAACTGTATTTTATCCAAGCCACTTCAGTAACTCAAAATAATAATTCTGCATGTTTTTCACTGGGAAAAGGAAATCCTGTTTGGTTTATAATCAAATCATTCATATTGACATTTATTTTGAAAACTTTTAATTTCAGAGCTAAAGAAACATGAGAAATCTGGAAAGGATCATGAGAAGAATTCAAAAGACAAAAACTGTACAGGATCAAGACGTGTACTTTCCCTTTACCAGTATAATGAACTTATTAGGCAAACTAAAAGAGCTCACATGGCAGAGACGGATGAGAGTTATTAGTCCCAGTCAGAATCGACCTTTTGCCTTATTCTTTAAGCAAGAGGTTTTTTTTTTTTTTTTTTTATGACATCTGCTGTAATTCCTCAATGAATAACAGGTCCTCATATTATCAGTGTTTTCTTGGCTAAATGAAGAATAACCAAGGACAAAAACAAAGTTTTATAAAGAACAAGGCACAGTCAAGTATGGACAAAGGTGTCTCTGTGCAACAAACCAAAACAGAACAACATCAACTTTGCAAGACTGAAGCTGTTACTAGGATTCCAAGGAGAGTCTTGTTAACAGCAGTGCTGCAGCGCTATTATAAAACCTGAACCTAGTGTCTGCAAAAGCTCACGCCACCACTTACTTGAGGAARTAGTCTCTTCCATCTCTGTTTGCCGTCATCTCCCAGCCATAAGGTGTTCCCTGGTTCAAGCTCCAGGTCCCTGAAGGATGTGGCCAGCCTGAGGACTTGTTCCTGTGGCTGCAATTTCAAGAAAGAAAAGAAAAAATGTGATTTTTCTATTCTAATTGTTCGTTTGATTTACTAATTTCATGTCATCCACTGTGGTATCCAAGTACTTTCAAAGCTGTGAAATACATAGCCAAAAAACAGGCAAAGAAAAACAGGTTAGCAGTTCCACTTGTATTTGTAACATTCACCTAGGAAGCATCGAGATACCCACTTTTTAATGGTCTTTGAACTCGAGCCTTTGAAAGGGGCATCTACCAAATGCCACCAGCCTTAGGCCTCCTTTTCAGTAATGTACAGCACAAAAATAGGCAGTGTTTCTGTTCATTGTCACTCCCTGTTTAAAAACCTATTTTCTATACAGCTTTAGCAAAAAAAAACCCTGCTGCACATGGATGTGTTAATTGGCACGAGAAGCAATATCAATCTCACTAATTGCAATCATTTTTTGTTTTCAGGTGTCTGTTTCATATGTGGGAATGAAGGAAAACTATCATGCTAAATTAATTCAAATTAAATGAATTCAAATTCAAATGTTATTGTGCTTGCTCATTTTCCCTTCCTCCRGATAATTTAGAGGAGGTGCATATGCTCTAACATGTCTCTGCTCAAACACTCTCTGCTAGTACCCCGAGGGCAGAGCAAGGGCCAAATCAGAGCATCCTAAATAAAGGAGTAGTTTATGTCATTCCCTTAACTAAGTGAGATTCAGCAGCACTTCCAAATGACACTACTCCCCACTAAGCCTAACATATTTTGCAAGTGTCATCTACTGCCCCCATATACAAAAATTATATAGTTAGCAAGAATTCCCCATGGATTCCAGCGTGGAAACCCAAATTTTTGCATTCACTCTTCGCTTCAGAAGCTCAGCGTGAACAAATAGTACTTCCAGCAAAATTAACCAAAGCATGAGTATCTCCAATGTACAGTCCAAAAGAGAAAAAAACAGGAAAAGGAGGCAGAGATGCTAAAGACCAGCGAAGGGTGCTCCACAAACAGGCGGAGATGGACACTGCATGACATCTGAAATTTARAAATGCAAAACAAAGATATGCAGAATCAAGGTCTCTCTTGCAACAGCCTTCTCTTCTTTCCCGTGCCTTTTCTGCCTACCAAACATATTATTGATGAGTTTTGCTTCCCAGATTTAGGCAAGTTCAAATGCTAACAAGGAACTTACATCTCAGTCTAAGACAAAAGATAACAAGAACTTATTTCCCTTAGAGAAACACAGAGTAATGTAACCTGGTGAGCACTCCTTTCAAAAAAAGAAATTGCTCTCTACAGACAGCTCAACAATTCATTGCAAACTGCTAACCTCAACAAAGTTGTACATAGTTAATCTTTCCCACTGGGGGAATGCACCATTTAAAACAAGCTAGCAATCTCCCTACGCCTTTATTTCAAGGATTAATCACCACTGAGAGAAGATACGGTGCTTCAAAATATAATTTACATGTAAAGTAGAGAATTACAATGAAGTGCTAGATATCATCTGATTTACCAATTACATTAATACTCTATCATCAAGGAGTAGAAAAACATTTCTGTTAGCATATTCAAACACTAGTATTTGCCATAAGAAAGGGCTTAAATCCAATATTTAAACATGCTAGAGATCTTAATAAAATTAAGGGTACTCATGATTAAACAAATAAATGTCAGATATGCTTCATCACTCTGGATAAATGCAACTAACTTATTCTTAATCAGAGGAGTGCATACAAAGCAGTATTTGAAGGAAGAAAATAAAGTTTGAAAATAATTATTTTCAACATTTTGACATATATGCAACGTTTCAACATTCAGATTCGTATAGAACTGAGCTTAAGCATTCCTGTGCCTCTGTCCACGCTTGACAGAGGAAGAAAGAATAAGTGAACTGAAACAGCCTATACCTAGGAATAACAAGGTAAAAGATATTAAAATGGAAAATAAACTGTATACAAAAAAACTCCTCAAACAATGACTTTCACAGCTCACAGTTTAACTATATTCATAAACTTTAAACTAGAGATCATCAGGGATCTTAATACTTTGTAGTTAGCTAAACCATGGTAGAAAGCAACCTATTTTATCTGGTTTATAAAGATATACCCATACATTTAATATCTACTTTTCACTTCAGTTAAATATGTTTTCACAAATTTGTGCTTCAGTTTCTCTACACGTAAAATGGGTAGAGCAATATTTAATTTCCCATGTAAAGAACATCGCACAAATCGGCTGACAATGTTGTCCAAGGCAATGATGATCAGTACCATTCTTCTTCATGTTCAAAATGACACTTTATCCTTGTAAGGATTCTAACATCAATGGATTTTAAGCTAAATTATTTTTTTCTGAAAGAATTTTTTGAGCCCTTAAAAAATGCCTGGTGACAGAACCTCATATAATGAAGGGTAGTGATTGCCTCATTTGGGCCTACTTACTATAAATATCCCTACATCTGATCTAATCTTCCACACTTTCTTATAATTAATGGAAGAGCAAGTAGCATTTTAAACACTGGGCACACTGAAGACGCCATCTGAGGTACTGGATATGTGCAAATCCTATGAGGTGGCTCCAGAGCRGGGAAAAACAAAGGCCTATGGCATGTTTTCAGTGGTCATTTGTACAACTCAACAATAAATGTTCATGTTACAACAAAACAAGGTTTTTACATTCTAGCATAAATGAAGTTCAGAGGTGAAATGAATGAACTGCACTATTTTCTTTTAGACACTTTCATCCACTTGWCAAGCACTGTGCTGTCGGCTGTAAGGATGTGACACAAAGGACATTGCAAGGCACAAACAGTGGCATGGAAGAAGGAGAAGGCAACCATGATCAGGTCGGGCATTTCACCTGGGGGAAGCACAGCACCATTCAGGCAGGCATTACAGGCAGAAAATTCCTCAGTGGTGAGGAAATTAATCATGCTTTGGGAAATCCCAGTTTAAACTCTGCAGACACCCAGGTGATCTTGGACAAATCCTTGGCTGTCTGATCACTGTCATTCCCTTCCCTCAGGCTAATTCAGAGGAGGAGCACTCCCCAGGACTGCCCAGGCCCCCACTTCCCAGCACAGCTGCCAGAAGGAGAAGGAAAGGCAACTTGCACCTCAGCAAGTCCTTGCAAGGGCTGTAACTTGCTGCTTGCTGCCACCACCGCCTCTGCTCAGTGCACTCAGACCAGCTGCTTGTCAAAGTACTGTTTGTAGGTCACCCACTTCAAAACCAAAACCTTGGCCTCGATCGTTCCAGCAGAGCCTCGGAAACAAGGTGTTTTAGTCAGCTATGATAGCCCATACAACCTTGTTTTGACAACCTTGCTGCAAACGGAGAACTGACCCACTGAATTGCTTCACGTTGAACAAATTCAGAAAAGCATGTAAGCAGTGAGCAAGGCACCAAGATGTCATATGGTGGCACCTTTGTATTGRGAATAGTATAGCTGTGCCCCAGTTAACATCTTAATCTCAGCCTATTTTCTGCCCTGTGTTTGAGGCAGAACTAAAACAATGTGTGTTCATGTGTCAGGTTTCCTGGGCTCCATGTCAGCAGACCTCTGCAAGCCCAGTGTGAGCTGAGCAATACACAGAATATATTCAGTATAAACTAYTGTAGTAACAAGAGGTGAAAGTTTGGTAACAGTTTCCTTCTCGTTCAATACCAAAACGAGAACAGTTTGAATTTTTAAAGTATATTATTATAGGCTACTGTCCAGAGGATTTTAGTTAGCTTTAAAGCTTCTACTAAAAGTGGAAAATGACAGTATTTGATTTTTAAAGCTTCCACAAAGAAAAATAACATTTTCTATAAGATTAAATAGAAATAAAAAGAAGTATCTACRGATTCGGACTATAAGCATGCAGTTTTACTCCAAGCTTATCCTTTTAACCTGCAACTAGGGATTTATCTGCAGGAATAGGYCTTTGCTGTAGAAATCATAACAAACTCTTTAATTGCATCACTTCAATAGTTCAACCTCAAGTTTTGCTACAAATAAAATGCATCTCCAAGCTAAGTGGAAATGAAGCTCRCGTGCTGTAATTTTAAACAACATAGCTTGTCAGTGACACCAAAACCAGCATTCCTATCCTCCCAATACTGGACAACCCCACTTACATCATGTTGCTTTTGTGCCAACACAAGTAAACTGGGTCAGCTTAAAGCTAAGGGCTGGTTTCTCATCAGATCTATCTCCATCTATTGCACCTCTGGCCTCATGAAGACAGGTAGCCATCTGGCTCAAAAACGAAGGGCGGCACAAAAACTGCCTGCTTGAAACACTGCTCAGGCAAAGACAAAAAATGTTGGGCTATAATGGAACGTCCCAACTTCATTTAGCATAAGTGGCATCTAGAGGCATAACACTCATTGTGTAATAAGAGGATGGACATGTTTAAGTCGGTTCTTCTCCACAGACAAGGGATGACAAAATTTTTGTTTGCTTGAGAATAAGGCTGGACAGASAGTTAGGAGAACTGCTCTATCATCAGGGTAGTTTTCACTCTCTTGCCTGTCTCAGTTTCAACTGTCTCAGTTGCAACTCCAACTTGTAGTTTGTTGACATATTGAAACTGCTACAGAAAGCAGCAGGACCTTGAAACGCTCTGTTTTGTTTGTTTTCTAATCATACGAAGAAGTTAGAAAGCTGATTTTGAGTCTCAGTCAGTGAGGAGCTCACCCTCAATCAGTCATATAAATTTGGCAAGTTTTCTACTAGTACTGACTAGCTCTTCACAATCTAATTTGGAGCTTGGACAGCCCAATCACAGATACTAAATACAGATACAGATACTAAAATTTGTATTATAAGCATGTTAATCTGGAGAGTAATTCTGTATCACTCTCACAAGAACCCTTTGCAATTAATTTTCTTTAAATTCCTGTGCAACTAAACACCATCAAATTTAATTATTCCATTATTTATTCTCCATTCTATATTGCTTTCAAAACAGCTAAGAACAGCACCAAAACAAGCACAAATGGAAGGATTACATACTAACCTTTTAAAGCAATCCCTTGAACAACACAGTTGCAAAGAGCAGTGCACAACTAAAGTTACAGAACTTGTATTATAAAGATTTGTAGTATAATGCCTGTTTACCACTCAGATATTTAATACACTGGAAGAATCTTTTTTTAACATGTTGATATGCTCATGGTAATTATTTACAGCATTTTTTTATTCCTGAAAGTAATACAGGGAGAATCAATCAGTGACTCATCTAAGATTGCCCTTCTAACACAAGTCACTCAGCATTCCTACTGAAGTAATATTGGACACAACTGGCTTCCTTTACATTACCATACTGAGAAAAACGTTTATATTTTGAGTCCTGGCATGTGCCTTTGCTTCATCTCAAGGCTGCAGTGGTACAAAAGCCAGTCCCTCTCCACCTTATCATAGAAGGAGGTCACATAACCCTTCCAAAACTTCATTATCAGTGGATAAGGATTCCACAGCACCCCCCTGTAGATGATCAAGTTGCAGTGATCCCTGGGAGGTACCAATAGAAACACTAGAGAAACAGAATTTTGTATTGCTATTCTTTAAAAGCAAAACCACCGTATCTAATGTATGTGCACACCTGTCACAGAGGAAGAAACATGCTCATGAYTCAAGCAGAGTTCTATAATATTTCTGTGTTTTTTAATATTTCATTGCCTCTAGAATAGAATTCTGCTTTCTTAATCCACTTCGCACCCACTCTTGTCTCAGAAGACTATATCCTATGCTACCATTATATTATATTACACCATATATACCTACCCTACCAATATGAAAAATGAGGGAAGAAATACTTTTAAAAGACTTTACAACTATGCTATCAAGATTCAGTCATCACATCCTGCTATCAAAATTCTTTTGAAGTGCACTAGCTTTATAACAGGAYATGCTGACAAACAAAAAATGCCGGATGCTTGATCAAGGACACCGAAAGTCTCTGCACACACTGACTCCTGTGAACACTCACATGAGTAGTTCCAGCAGAAGCACGAGAACTGCCCCAGACTCATCACACTATACTGAAAATGTGCATACTGGGACTCCTACTAATAAATAATCTGTATATGGGAGGGCACTTTACTGSCTATGTGGAGAATGGCTCCTCTTAATCTGAAACCACAACATAATCTTACTTTGTCACAACTTTTGTGCTAAGGAGCTATCATTAGATGATATCTATTATGTATCTTGCACACTTGCACTTTTGCCTCTCTCCTGATGTTCCCCTAAATGTGGCCACAGATGTAAATGTGCAGATAGTGCCACGAAGAAGCACCTCGGGCCATGCCTTTGCCTTCCTCTAGCTACGCAGATCCTCAGTATTGTGGGGTGATGCCCCAAACAGCCTCTCTTTGCCAATATATTCCTAGGACTAAAATCTACAGGACAAGAGGACAAAGGCACAAATAACAAATTGGGACAAGGAATGAAAGAAACCATGTGTGGCAACGACAGTGTATTTCAGATGCGAATAACAACTTGCCCCAGGCGAGGGACAAAGTGAAGGTCTCGTCACTCCCAGAGGCACTGTGCTTATTCCAGAGCAATTCCTTTCTCCACTCTGCTTCCACAATAAGCTTTAAGCTGCTCTCCAACTGGATAGATGTTACTTGCACTGCTCAGCAGCAGCTGAGTTGTTCCTTATTACAAGAAGCAGTTTCACATTGTTATTCTCCACAGCCACCACTTCCCGTTAACTTCACTTTCACTTCTGTTACCTTTTCAATTCTTGATATATGTCTTATCTTCATTTCCCTCTCCTCTCCCTCTATATCATATTTCCAATGTTATTAAAGATGTGTCTCCRTTACACAGAAAACAAAAATCTCCATTCTATTGTCTTTTAAATTGTCATGACTTTGCATCTAAAGCACAGTGACCCCATTAGAGATCCACAGTGCTGAAGAAATTACTTTCCTCTTCAGAATCTTGTTTTGCAAGAAAACCATGAAGTATCTTAAAAGGAAAATAATGTTTTGAATTTGGATGTTTGTAAAAGGCATTTTGACTTTCTGTTGCATAGGCTGCTTTAGTTTCATGCTGATACGCACAAGAAAATAAAAGTCTCTAAAAACTGAGGAGTGCATCATGGATTTTCTATTTTACTGGGGTTTCTGACCTTAAGCTTTTAGGTTTACTCCGTTTTTCAAAAACAAACAAGCAAAAAGAAAAAAAAAAGAAAAAAAGAAAAAGGAAAATCAAAAAGTATATGAAGTATATGAAACATTTGGCTCTTTTTCACTTTATGGGTGGATTACTGGTACTGCTTTCTGGTTTTTCTATAAAAAATAAAAAGTTTTTTTTTTTTTCCTCTCAAAGTAGTGCATATTGGAAAACCTTACTATATCTCATTTTAGATACAATGAAATCTTCAGCATTTACCTGTAACAAAAAAAATCAGATGCTGAATTATATCCTGCATAAAATTTTTTGCTTTGCTATTGCCATGTTGTTCCCTCTGAGTCTTTGTCCGCTTCCCAGTGTTGCAGCTCCAGWGCAGCCATGTGCTACTGCACTACTATTTCAGAGAACAGTACAAGAGCTCTGCCTTTTTTGCCATTCCTTCTCAACACCTGCAGTATAGATGCTTGCCTAAGTTACTGAATGTATTCTTATTAGTATTTGGTTTATGGAGAACAAGTCTGTGAAGTTCAATTATATTTTAGATAAAAAAGACATGTAACGATGCATCATATGCTTTCTTAGCACATATTACATGGCTGGCCATCTCTATGGTATAAAAAAATTGAGATGCACATATTCATGAAAATTTGACTGTGCACACTGCATTCTGAAAAGCAAATAGGAATTTCATCTTTATACATGGCAAATTTTATATTTTTGTCAGTAGCATGAATGGRCATAACAAACGAGATCTGAATACAATCCCATGCAGTCAAAACATGCATGAAATGATTCAGTGCTTGAAAAATCTATGCAGCAAAGAGAAGAGCTTTTGAAAATGGGCAAAATTTAATGCTTATTCATCAATTGGCCYGTTTACCTGTCTGTCGAAATGAAAGAAGTCATCAGCTCAGAGTGGAATCTGCAGATAAGTGGAATATTACGCAGAGCAGCCGCATGGGGAGGGCATAGATAGCAGGGGAAAAGGCACAGATTTGAGATGAAGGAAGAACTTGGCACTGGAATAAGCAATGAAATGTAGAAAGACATCAAGCTGTTCTACAACATTTTCTGTGAGCAAATTTTCAGTAATCATACATAACAAAAAAGCAGCTCAGAAAATGTTCACACACTTTTGTGGACAGGATTTCCATGGAAATTTTGCATTTCTGCAATGATGTTGCAATGATGTTGCCCTGTGGTCTAAATGTGTATCGAATTGCAGTGTTTTGGGCCACCTGAAAATTCTTGGAGGAATGTTCCTGGCATAGCATGACAGTTTAGCCTGCAGGAGATTGAAGCACATCAGAGGAAGCTGCAAACAAAGCCCTATTTAACCTGTAATTGCCAAAAAGGGGGCAAATTTGTTTTTCTGAATTTGACCTAAAGTCAAAGTCCCTACTGATTTATTTTGACAGTAATTCTTACTAGGTAGCAAAATAAAACAAAAAAACTTACTGAATCTTCAATTTAGTTAAGCAGCAAGCATGATGGAAAAGACAGAAGRGGAAAAGAACCTTTACACATGTACTAGTTCTCCAGATTTCAGTTATAAATAATATTCCCCTTCTCCCTTCCAGTGTCATTGAAAATAAATGACAAAAGAAATGGCGGAAAAATCAAATAATGATAGTCTAAATTAAACCTCTTTTATATTTGCAAACAAATAACTCCTATGTCTTAATACTGAAAAGATAATCTGGATCAAGATATAGCCACTGATCACTAGCTTAGCTCATTTCCCATAAACCATTAAAAATATTATTTAGAAAAAATGTTTACATCTTTAAGAGAAGTATAATATGGCATAAATCAAGAAATACAGGAACTAGTTTCTGAGGTCCACTCAAATTTCAGTACTAAGGTAATCAGAATCTGCTGTCTAGACTTCACAAGTTTTGAAAATACTGTTTTTAAACAAATAATCATGGTTCATGGTAGTTGTTGAGCCCATCTCAGTATTCACATAATCAGAGAACAGTTGAGATCAGATGTGATCTCTGGAGATGATCTAGTCCAACCCACTGCTCAAGCAGAGTCATCTAGAGCAGGATGCCCAGGATCATGTCCCCAGTGARTATCTCCAAAGTGGAGACATTCAACCCCTATAGGCAGCCTGTTGCAGTGCTCAGTCACCCTCACAGCAAAGAAGTTTCTTTGTTGTTCAACAAAGAAGTTGTTCAAGAAGTTTCTCTGCTGTTCAGATGCAAATTCCCATGTTTGGGGCTGTGCCTGTTGCCTCTCAGTCTACCTCTTGGCACCAGTGAGATGAGCGTGCTCCCGGCCCCTTTACACCTTCCCATTAGATAYACACTGATGATGTGTATATGTGCCTATGATGACAAGGGGGACAGTGTTGAAATCCTTAGTGAAGTCAATGCAGACATCATCCATTGCTTTTACCTTATCTATCCGGACAGTCACCTAATCATTACACTTGGCTTTAAGCAAAAACATTCAAAACCTGAAAACATGAAAAAAAAAAAATCCTCCTACTATTTAAAGACTAACCACTTAGTTTTCTAGATTGCAATTTGGGGAAAAATCCTTGGAAAACAATGACAATAGATATTGTGTTGGGTAATCTGTTTACATGCTGAGATGATGAAAAATTAACTTTTTATCACTGTAAGAAAACTTTTTCTTGAGATGATATTTAAAGTACTCTGGACATAAACCTGCTTATGAAATCAAGTAGATTCAATGCAGCTGCACTCTTAGGAAACCCTGAACATTTGGTGTTAGCAAATTCTAATTTGGAGAATGATGTTGCACACCAGTAAGGTAGGCCAAATGTCCATCTGCTGTGACAGACCCCTCTTCCTTAATCTTTGATCGAGACTCAAGCCCACAAATGATACTCAAATGATTCTTTTCCTTGCACTCTGCACCCTTCAACAAAGTACAGTACAGATATATCAGGACAGGCTGTAGCACCCTGAAATTCCATGGAAATTAAAGTCTTCCAGGCTAAGGGAYAAAATAAAAACTTCTTGCAAAAGGGGGAAAAGTGCAATGGAAAGACAGAAGGCAAAGAAAGATATATATTTTGCTTACAACTGRTCTTTATAAAGAGGAGAGGAGATTAAACTTCAGTATTTTACAAGAACCCTATTTACCCTAGAATACATGGACAAAGAGATGGAAAACAGGATGGAGAAAATCACTTTTCTCATTCTTTCAAGTAATCTCAAATGTCCATCAACAGATAAACATTACAAACTTGCATGTGCATTTTAAATAAAGTAGTWTTTGTAATTACATCTTGACTTCAGAGTACCGTGACAGAATATCACTTATTTGTTATTGTCAATATACATAGTAGATCACTACATTTTAGGATTCTAGGCTTCCTTAGAAATAACTTCAAATATAATGTTCACAGATGAGAAGCTTGTGCAACTAGGTCTGACCAGAGTAGAAATAAATCATGTGATGAARCAGCAGATACTGCATGAGCCAGACAAGAGAAATGCTCTATATCACATCTTAAGCTTACAAGACACTATAGTAAGAAACAAACATCAACATTTTTTTTAATTCAAATTCAAATCTGTAAAAAATTGTCAGAATATAGAATTAAAAGCTGTCCCTTAACCTCATATTGGTTTATTTCTATCATTACCTGGCCTCAGCTCTTCTCAGCACACAAGATATAAGCTATGCTGTCAAATTGGTTCTACTTCTGATTCCAAATGGTATAAATTGATAGCACTATTACTACACAACCAGAAAGCCAATCATTAAATCATCTTACCAATTCCTAAGATAGTATGCTTTGAATTAAAATCTGCTACTTTTTAGATACTACTCCATTAATCTAAGGATTAGATATTTTTTAGCTTTAYATTATCAGCAACTGAAACATTTCAGATCTCAGGGAGAATATTGTTCTCAACATCAATCAGAAAAGGCATCTTTTAAAGTTGCACTGGGTTGGTAACGGAGGGACTGTGTGATTTACAAAAAATAAAAATGAAGGATATTATCATTTTGTGTTAAGCTTATTAAAGCATTATATTGTAAAATAGTCTCTAGCTAGAACAAAAATACTTCAGATATTGTAACAATTATCTCTATATACAGCTACTTYTCTGGAGTATATCATTTTAAGGTTACAAAGCCATATTAAAAACCTGCACTTTTCTGCCTTTTTATGTTATTAACCCACAATTTACATAAAATTTTACATCGTATTTTATTCTTTACATAATCCAAAAAWGTAATATATTAGAATTAACAATTCATTACATACCTTTTAAAATAGGGTTAAAATCTATTTTTGTGCCCTCTAGACCCCAAAGATGCAGACAATCTAAACTTCTGCCAAAACTCTTGCTCCCAGACTATCAGAAGTGGCCAAGCAGTTTTTATCCATGCGCTGGTGATCCAACATTCAAAGATTTAAGTAATTCTAGTACATTAGCAATATATGCTTTACTTTTTTATTTCCCTCCTTTGTCCTGCCAACCCTTGGATACAAAGGACACAAGTTAGATTAACTGTCAAAAATGGAGTAAGAAAATGAACAATATTTCATTCCACTGAAGACTAAGCAGATTTCATCTCCAATCATCACTTGCATCCATCATGCTCTTTTTACAGGCTGCACTCTTCATTGCAGTCTCAAGGCTATTACCTACCTCATACATCTTTAAGACTAATAGCCAAGTTCAGAGTTTAACTTGAATGACATTTCCAGTATCAGTTGCCTAAAACAAACAAGTTTTAACCTATGTCCATTTTCACTTTACACCATCCACAACAAAAGCCATTGCTGGGCAATAATGCAGTGTACATCCAGCAGGCTACTAACAGGAGCACTTTATAGGACCAAACCTATTAAACAGCCAATGTAAAAGCAGATTTTAAWTTTTTTTTTCAGAGCATACATAACAACTGCTATTGTAAAGCTCAGAGGCATCTGGACAGTTCTACCCTTCAGTGTGTGGTTTTTTTTCTGTTAAGACATGATGTATGTATATTCATTTATTGTGTTTTGCTAGTCAGAAGCTCCGTATGCGATACACGCACTGTTCCAGTTGCTGTTACATCCCACTGACCTATCTGGATTTAGACATATACTCACCAACGTGAGGTTTGGGAGGGAAACCGCACGCTCCACTTAGTCCCACTCTCACTATCAGCTGTACCATGCTTGGCTTCCATGAACACTTTAAGCACAGTTCGCAAAGGACAGGTTTAAAGATTATTCAACAACAATATGCAATTTGTTCATAGAATCATAGAATCATAGAAT
>NW_020454194.1:295333-332632 GCF_003342845.1 Nothoprocta perdicaria
TGAGCTCCATGCATTCCAGTTGCTCTCTCACATACAGAGCAACTCCACCACCTCGCCTTCCCAGCCTGTCCTTCCTAAAGAGCACATARCCCTCCATGACAGCGCTCCAGGCATTAGAGCCTTCCTTCCTTCCTTCTTCTTGATTTGCAAGAAAGCCAAAAAAAAAGGTGCAGGAAATGAAGAAATAATGAAATAGGAATATGTAAGCCAGCAAGCTTTGGATGGAGGAAGAGAAATCAAGAATCACAGGGTGGTTGAGGTTGGAAGGGACCTCTAGAGATCATCTAGAGACCTCATGCTCCAGCAGGGACCAGAGTACATGGCACAGGGTGGCATCCAGGCRGGTTTGGAAGATCTCCAGAGAAGGAGCCCTGTTCCAGGGCTCTGTCACCCTCACAGTAAAGAAGTTCCTCCTCACATGGAGAAGGAAGTTCCTGTGTTTTAATTCATACCCATTGCCCCTTGTCCTGTCACTGGCCGCCACTGAGAAGAATTTGGCCCCATCTTCTTTACATTCTCCTCTCAGATATTTATACACATTGATATGTACATATCATTTTATACATGTCTCATCTGGGAGATCCTCTGGGTATATATACATCTGGGAAATGCTCAGCATGAAGCACTCACTGGGGAGAGGCAGAAAGAGGGGATGGTCGCCATGAGCCTGGAGGAAAAGTGCTGCCCACTCCGGTGGGTGCAGGGACCACGCAGGAACAGGGAATGCCCATCTRAAAACAACCTCCAGTGATCACACCAAGGATCACACCGCTCATCATGGCTCCTAGAGCAAGCAGCTGCAAAGCTTTGGAAGAGCTGTCATTTCAAGGCTGCTTTTCTTCCAGCAGTGAGTCCCAAGTTCATTGATCTCTTCATTTTCAGAAGCCATTAGATAACGGTTCCTCCTTGCTAACCTCTCATTTTTCTCTCGGGTTCACATWTCCGCTTTGACACGGCTACTCCAAACATAGAAGAAACTGAGGAAACCCTCACCAAGTTTGTCGTAGGACTGAGAGTGAGAAATAACTTCCRTGCTTCTGCACCGACGTCTCCATCGCTGCAAATCTCTTTCTAATTCTTTCCTTGACAGAACAAAGCAAACACAGTCTTTTATCCTGGAATCCTGGCTGGTCTGATCTGACTGATCCAGCACACGCTGAGCCCCGGCAGCCGGGCCACGGGATACATTATTTAGGAGCCAGTGSAGGAGCTACCGCTGCCCAGTGAGACAGGGGCTCCCCAAAGCGCCGGGCGCCCCAGGGCACTGCAGCTCCTCGGTGCTGCCCCTGCACRAAGGACTGTCCCTCCGGAGAAGTGGGAGCCCTGGTCACACAACACGGGKCTCAGGACCTGAGATTTCTTATCGCTGAAAGCCTTCTGATAGTGCACAGAGCTATTTTTACTTCTTCGACGTATTAATTCTCCTACCCACTTTCCGAAGCACAAAGCAGCTCAAAGCTTGACAGCTTACTTAAAGACATTCAGAAATTTAGATGCATTCACAAGTGCCTAGTTATTTATAAACCAGGCAAAAAAGTGCCTAGTAACCAGAGTTATTCACTGTGGCATTTTTCATATTCCCATTGAAATCCAACTGAATCTGTAGATGCTTCAGTATCTTTAAAAGCTCACTGCAGTGACTTAGAAAGATGAATATACATTTTAAATGAGTTAGGCCCAGATTTTATAAACATGTCACTAAGCTTAATCAAGACCTTTATTTAATTGAGACCTGAGCATTTTAAAACAAATTAATATATTGGGGAATACACTACAGCTAACTAACTTCATTGKTTTTTTTAAAGATCATACTTTAACACATTTAGATCTTCAGTTCAGCACAAATTCAACCAGTAAAATAAATTTAGATATATATATATATAGCTTTTAAAAATGAATATACAAGTGTTATTTTTTATTCATAATGTAACAGATTATATTCTGTTCTCAAACAACCATATACAGTCCTTAAAAATTCACTTTGGAGGGCAGKACTTTGACATTGCAACTACAGCTTTACAAGGCTGTTTTTTAAGACACCTGAGCCAACAGGACACTTTACTATTGATTTCACTGGGGACAGGTTTTATCACCCATCTGTGCTTAATGATAATCCCCATCACATGTGTGCAGCCTCAGTGAAGCTGCCGAACTCCACGGAACAGCACAAACCCTGAGTACAGTCGGTGTTTTCATTTTCCTCCAGCAGCTTCACATGCCAGGCTTGTAGGAGCAGTACCTGCCCAGAAATGCTGCTGGCTACATTAACATCTCATGCAGTGTAAAATTAGTTCTGCAGAACTGACAGCACAAAGAAACAATACATTGCCATTTGGATGGTAAATATTTACAAACTGTCAAGTTGAGTTGCAACTGTATTAGCTCCACTGCTAGGGTAAACAGAGCTGATTCACTGTCCTGAAGCCATGAAGTTGATTTACCTTAAACATAAAAAGGATGTTCATTCCTAGCCAGGTAAATAGACATCTATCTGAACAATATATTTTTTTTTCCTTCCCAGAAATAAATATTTAGGTACTATTCAGAAAATGAACTTGTTTTCCTGAAAGTCACCACAAGGCATTTTTCCCTTTCATCAGCTGTCGTGGCAGCAACACATGTAGGCATATTTGAAATGCAAGTAGGCAGGGAGCAATGTTTTCAAACTGGTCTTTGTGATCTACTGTGGCATTAATAGGAGCATTTCAATACSTACGAGTTTACAGGGCAGAGATTATATTCCTGCCAAAATACGTAAACATGATTTATTTATCCCTTGTTCTGTCAACTACTTAGTTTGCTCAAGATTTTAAAAACTGCTTTACTCATCTTATGGCCACTAGATGTATAAACACACACAGCTAAGCATAAGAAAGAAAAAGGGGAAATATGCAGAAAAAAAGAAAACGCTACGTATGAATGAAGTACTGCAAACACACATCTTKCAATATACTTTGTTTTCCCTTTGCACTTTAAATCACCCACTACTGCCATTCTTCTTCCTGATTCCATGATTTTAGAACTAAGTAAGACCTACAGTTTTATTACAAGTTTCAGGACTTCACTTTTTAACTGAAGTTCCTAGAATTTCACTTTTGTCATGAAAATTTTCAKTTTGAAAATTAAAAGCAGTTTTCAGGTCTCAAATCTAAAGAAAATTTTAAACTAAGAACACACTGGTAGAAAAGGACAACTAGATCAGATTAATAAAAAAAGGAAAAATGTTCACTGGAAAAATACAAGATTTTTAAACCAGTCTTATTCATGGGAAAGTAGACAAGCTTTTAACTGCCCTTCTGTATTTGTTATTAATCATATTTTTAAATATCTATTTCAATTGCCTCAAATCACATTTAAAAAAAAAAAATTCTTCAATTTCTGTTTACCAAAGCATGGGAAATTAAACATAATGCTTCTTTTCCTAAAAGCTGCATGTGATCYAGCACTTATTTTAGCAAAACACGTAAATTTTCAACTACATATTAGAAAGGCATCAGAATGTCCAAATACTGCATCACTTTGCCTGTAATGGAAAAATACAGAATGAAATCTAAAGGAAAAGAGACATATTAATAAGTCTGCACAACATGTTCTTTTCAGTCAGCATTGCTCAAGGCTCCAGTTATTCCAATTCACATGTGAAGCCCCTGTGTCATTCAATATTTCCCTGTCAAAGGTTCCTTGCTACTGTCAGAGCAGTCTCTTCTAGTACATGGAAGAAAAATCTGAAGTGCAAACTGCACACACTAACCATATCCCTCCCTCTAAAATTGTATTTTTTTTTCTGTTATATCCTTTTGATACAGAGGTGCAACTTTATAAAAAACTATTTGTGACTTTTCTTTTTTTTGTTATTCCCATAGACTCTCCTTGATTCCCCTGTAGTGAGCTTCTTGCAGCTGCTCCCTTAGGTTCCAATTCAAAGCGATTCTTTGCTATCTTTTGAGATACCAAGGAAGACTTTGAAGTTTCTTATTTCTGGTTGAATTGCACAGGACACGACTCAAAGAGCAAAGCGTATCAGCTCGTGCTTCAGCAGCAGCAACTTGATGTGTTCCTCACCCTGAAATAGTCTGAAATCGAGATCTTAAAATTTGTCATCCAGAAGACTTTCTGCCTTTCTGCTATCAGATTCAGACTTACTTTTAAATAAATTTTCCCAGACATTCTCACTGATAATGAAGCAGGCAACTTCTGTTACTTCTATACCCCTATTTTGTCTATACTGTGACACAGCTCATACAGAGCTATAGTGAAGAACAATGTCCCCCACAAAATTCCCCTCCCTGCTTAGGAGGCCAGGGAAATCCCTCCTCCCCAGCCACGAGCCCGGCACTGGCACTGATGCCATGGGGGAAGCAAAGCGCTGCCTGAGGGGCGGCAGGACAGAGCTGTGGGTAGGACTAGTTCAGGACAGAGCTGTGGGTAGGACTAGTTTGCCTTTGGCAGTGTTGGGTTTCGCTTAAACCAAAACGCCTCCTCCCAGTTCTGCTCTTCGAGCCACCATCTGCTGTCAAGGACTAGGTTAGACAGTTGTCCTTCARCATGGGACATCTGCTGAACTCAAATGTTCACTTTCCTTCATATAGAGCCTTGCTTTACGCTCTGTTAGTGATTTTGAGCCCTCTGCACAAYGGCATAAAGCTGCTCCCTTGTAGCTTCTGGCCCTTGAGGCCTGTTTTCCAGGAGAAGCCACCAACCATCCCGTTACAGTCTCCACAAAGGGACGTAAATCAAGGACAAAAATGTCACAAACAAAGAGACCAAMCCTCCATACTGCTTGCTTCCAAACCTTCTCTTTTATCTGCTCAAAAGAGTATCATGGGAATTTATGTCGTCTCCCACCTCCTCAGGAGTTCATAAGACCATGTGGTGATTTTGTTTCGCTCKTTCTGCTGTTGCGTTTTCCTCCACCTTCCTGCTGCCGAGCTCAAGGACRCCAGCCATCACCCTCTTCCAGGATGTTTTTTATAAATGCTCTGCTTCCTTTTTTATTTCCTTCTGCCTGCGTACGTGTGCAGGCATGCCACCTGAAACTTCATTAATATTTACTGCCTATTGGTGAGGAAAAGCACTTCTCAATTTACTGCCATATTTACCTCGTGTGCTTCGCTGCATATGGAGTCATAAAACAGTGTCTTTCTCCACTCAGACAACATCAGCTTCATGCGACACCAAATCTCCCTTGCCGCCCCTCTATGTCTTTCGTTGCTTGCTTGGTGCACAAAACAATTTGCAACGGCACAGATGCATAACATGATAATCCCTGGCTATATTTTTCCTCGCTGTCTCAGCCACCTTCTTCTCCCTCCCTCCTGCACCCTGCATCTTCTCTGCCACAAACTCTGAGGAGCCTCTGGGCTCCTTCCATTACTGCAGCCCACGTGGAGGGCCTCAAAGGAGCAAGCAAATAGTGTCAGGGAAGAGGGGGAACTGAGCTCCCTGCCACCCGATCCACYGCGGGGACGCGTAATCCGCCCTCCTGAGACGCAGCTGCAGAGCAGGGATAGCAGGAAAATACACATTTGTTCCAAGCCTCAACTCTTCCCCTGACACCAGCCAAGGCGATGAAGCTAAACACTTCTACTGAACACGAGCAGCAAGAGGCTGCAGTCTCACTCTTTGTTTATGCACTTCATGGTTGGTTTTTTTTTTTTTTTTTTTTTTTTTTGGGCCACTGAGATTTTGGCCTTCTCTAATAATTTTCTGCCTGGATTTTATTTAGATCGGCCCTTCCTCTCTCACCATGCCAATTTCATTTGATCCTTGATCTCCTCTCCTGATGGCTCCTCGTACAGGCACAGCTAGGGGTACTGCTTCCTTTCTCACAGATTCACTTCATCATGCTCTACTTACTTGGAGAGTTTTCTCTTTTCTGTGAACAGCATCTGCTTTCCCTCTTTACCATGCCACTTCACGCCCAATTCACTCACATGCTGCGCTTGCTGTTCTGAATTCTTGTCTCTAACAAGCTTCTGGCACCAGCTTCCAAATTTTGTGATTCTTTCTTTTCAATGAATTTCAACACCCACCACCCAATTCAGGACCAGTCTTTCAAGTAACARCCTCCTCTCAAAAGGCTCCCGTTTACCAATATGTTGGAGATGTAGGAGAGAAAATGCTTCCTGAGTAGCAGGGACTTAAGCTACGAGTGTTTTCATGGCTCAGACTTCATCAAATTATTCYAGGGTCTGAGTCATCCAGTTCATCGGGGTCTGCTTCATCATCTCAAATGGACAAAATGTGATTAAAAAATTTTAACTAATCAGGCTTTTCAAGATAAGTTGGTGGTATCCTTTAGTCCTTGMGTGAGAGGAACGATAACTCAGGTTCACCTTATCTCTTTCCACTTCTGCTCCATCCCAAGCATACACAAGTGTACACACACATGCACATACACTTCTTGTTCCTTAAGGAACCTGATTTTATTGTTTCTCAGGGAGCACTGCAGAAACTGAGTGTTGTTACCTAAGTTTTACCCTTCAGTGGGACAGGGCAGAGAGCTACAAAATATTATAATTTAGAGCTCATCCTCCTGACAAGCCAGTGGGAAAACAGAATGTTGATAGGTAGCTCAACTCCCAGAATAAGAAAAATCTATGGCTAGAAAATGCCATCATGACTTACTACTAGGATGCCTAACTAAACAGCATCAGCTGTCCTTGGGTTCCTGTTTTCCCTTCATAAAAAGATGAATCTTCAAGATACACCAACATCATTTAAACAGACAACATACATCTTAAATATAATTTATATATTTCTATAAATACATGCTTATATATATACATGCATATATATACTTCGTATGAACAAGTTTAGTTGAGATGCTGAATTTCATCATAGTATCACACATCTTATTTACAAAGTGGCATCTGAAAGATTTACCTAATGAAAAATAAGATTTAAATATTTCCAAAGTACTCTCARTTAGCTACAGAACAAAGTTTACAAGACAGGACACCATATGCAGGCATCCACCAGAGTTCCTTATTAATCCCCTATTAATCATTATGTACTTTGGGACCCAGGCTTACTATCATCCCTAGAGAAGAGTGGCCACATGTTCCACTGTCAAAGAAACCAAACATCTAATTTTCACTTCTCTTGACAGACGAGTTAAAGATCTGGATGGGAGCAAGTGATACTGTTCATAAGTTACCAGAAATTGTTCCATGCTTTTTGTTACATTCAAGTGGTTAATGTTGATGTTTATTTAATCTAAGCACTGACCTAGGAAGCAAAAATGAGCTACTAGTTTACACTAAATGGGAGAAACCAGAAAAATAGAGCAAAATTGCTGGGTACTAGTTAAGTTTCTTAGCTATGCACACTTTTCTTTAAAACATGTAGAGTCCTTTAGTCTTTTTTATTCTGTATATGGAGGCATGAAATTCATAAACACATCAAACACTATGAAAAAAATACACTCATTTGGGAATATAATCACCATYTACAGTCCCAAACTGTCAGTGCAGTGAAAACCTAACACTCCATTCTCAGTCCACCACCAATTATATTCCTGGGTCACTTCTGATATCTGTGTATTCTTAATAAAACAAAAACACTTTAGTGAAATAGGCATGTCAGACATCAATAGCTGTTAAGATACCAGTCTACCTAATATTGCACCTACTAAAGGTAGCACAGTTGCAATGTTTTTAACTCATTTTACCTGGAAGCACTGAGCAGCCAAGGGAAATGAAATTCATTAGCAGGAAATTGAAAAGCAGGAAAACAGCTTCAACCAGAAAAATACTCAATTTGTAACTTCACTGGATTCAGCACATAAGAAATGGCTCCTTGCTTATCCACTTCTAACTCAGAGCCTCTAATTAGTCTAAAATCATTTGATGAGTTTGTTAGGGAGAAAGAAGAGACAGGAGGATACCTAGGAATATCCTTTGGTTCCTCAGTTTACATGGAAAGGGAAATGAAAGACTATCCGGGTAAATATTAGAAAGCTCCAAATTTTTCTAATTCTTCCTGTCACAAAATGTTGTATTTTGTGGCTCAAGTCACTGTCATTCAAGTCGCGTGGACATCTTAGTCCAGTCTTCAAGGTATTATTCTGAGGACTGTGACTTCATCCTCGGACCCAGCAGAATCCCTGGATGGGGAGTTAACTGGCCAGGCCATGAGCTGGAGGCTGAGACACTGACCTGTGACCTGGGCCCACAGGAAGCTCCCACCAGCGGGCTCCAGGAAACCAGATGCCAGCAAAGTCCCACTCTCAGGAGTCAAGAATCACTGCTCAGTTTCAGAAAAATGGCAGCAAAAATCCTGAAGCTACTAAGTTTAAAAATGTCAGGAAAAAATATTTTTGCATGAATTTCTGACACTGCTAAACAGCACTTTTTTTTTTTGACTATTAAGCTGTACGTTAAAATTAAACGGATTAGCTATACAATTTTGAATCATGTTTGTCTATAAGGAGGAATAGATGATGCTCAGATCTCACAAGGAAAAGGTCTCCATGTGCACTATATGTAAACCATACTTTATTTCCATGCCTGAAGGGCCAGCACAGGCTCTGGGGACACCAGCACTGCAAGGGCAGTGATCAAATTTATTGGTGGTCACAAATCAGTAACCTCTGGTATGTAATGAGAGGTGTGTGGAACACARTAAGGGACACAACGTTGTCTACAATGCTGCAAATACACCTAATGGATGGGAAGTAAATAACTACAGCTGCAAAGTTTCAAAATGTTCATTTAAAACAAATGAAAAATGCTTAGAATGTACTTGAGTATGTACTGAAGAACATATATGTATAATTGACTTAGAGCTGCCCTCAGAGTTGTTTTCCAGAATATCAAAGCATGAATCACAGCTCTCAATTTGTGATTTTCTCTGTGAGTGTGAGGGATAATTTGRTTCTTTCTGGATATACTTCCAAGTATCTTCTAGTATCTTGCTTTGTCTTTCAGTAGGTAGAAGATCAGAAGCCCAGTTACAAAAGCACCCTATCAAATGCAGCAGCGTCGCTGCATTGCTTTCAGAATGGGCACATTCATGAAGCCCGTTAATCAGTTCTCTATGGATTATAGAGAAAGGGGGCTGCTTTATTATAAAAGCACTTCAGAGAGTCTTTGTTTTTTTCTAAGTAATATATTTTCCCAATTGAGATTTTTAAAAACTCCTCTTCTGTACTCCCTTCCTCATCCAAAACTCCCTTTTCATGTGACAATATCTAAAACATATCTAAGGCAGCAAACTCCTCCTCCACGCCAGTCTCTGGACCATATTTAGTTGCTGTCTTGAGTAACATTAAGTCATGCCAGAGATGTTGCACAGAAAAGCAGCAGCACAAGTGTGAAATATGACCAGGGAGATTTTTATTTCTAAGCTGRGGGCAAGAGCTGAATGATGTACCAGAAGCACTATTAATCTTGGCCATTCCATATTCTTTTTCTTTACTAGAGTAGCAGCAGAGTGATGAGCCATTTTCCCATGAAAAGGAATGACAAACTGAAATACTCCTTTGGGCACCACATTTCACATTTTCTCTTTAGGCAAACTGTAGAATTTACTTGGTGTATCTGCCACTAAACTTGTTATAGCAGCACCAGTGATAGAAATGAGAGTCAGGTATCAGAAGAGAAACTGGAGAGCTTCCATGCCTTATAAAATAACTTGATTTATAATGCACCCCCTGCATAAGGGGCATAGAGGCTTAGGGTGGCAGGCATCTTCAACTTCAGCATCTCAGAGAGAGTCAACATAAATGTTAAAGAACTAATCACTTCCAAGAACTGCAAAAGATCTGAGGCACCTCATTATTTTGGAGCCTGTCAGGTGTACAAAASCAAAATCAACGCATATGTACAATGTGAATAGCTGCAGTCATTTACAAATTAGATACAAGCAAAGGCAAAGCAGTAACAGGCTCAATCATGGAAACCTATGGGCAGAAACCCAGAGGGGCAGGGTGAGAAGGGCACTGCTTGGAGTTTGTTTGTCTTTTTCTTCATTTTGTTTTGAAGTAGAGATGCACTCCTTTCCTGAAGAAACTTCTGATGATGGATCTCTCTTGAATCGCAGAACGGTGTAGCAAGAGTCAGCAGACTGGAAATGGTAGCTAAACAAATTCAGATGAAAAGTAAGAAGGGACACATTTTCTCATCATAAAGTGGGTAATTAGCCCCTGGATATGCTTTAAGACTGAAAACCAAATCTAGAGGACTTTAAAGAAAAGCATAGATGAAACAGAAAATACAGCATGATTGAAGAAACCAATGGGTTCAAATTTTCATCTGTGCAAGAAGTCAAATTGGAAGCTCTATTCAACGCTTAACACTTCACTAGTCATGATAGTGTAGAGAATAAAGAATATACAATGATTTCAGATGCTCTTAAGTTATCTCAGCATGGACCTACAGGACGTAAGTCACTATTTCTTTGCTTCAGATCTAATCTGAGTTAAAATTTGCAATTCTAATAACTGTAGATCCATAAAACTACACTGCTCTCAGATGTGTTAGGAAGCTCCAAGAGAAGCAAAAAGAAAAGTAGTAAAGAGAAGGAAGATTATTATATCCCAAAGAGAACATAGGTCTGTCAAAATAGAGTATAAAGCAGAGAAAGGGAAGAAAAATCCAAATTACACTATGCTGCTGCAAAGAAACAAACTTAAATAGTCTCTGGTAAACAGGCAGAGAAGGAAGGTATAAAGATGATGTAATGATGAGCAAGAAGAAAATCCTAGTTCAATGAGTTTCCACATGTAAAACATATTTATATATCATAAATCCTGGTAAGAAACACTATGAAAGCTTCAATTCAGATCCTTCCTTCTAGACACACAGTTACAAAATGGCTACATATATAAACACCTCACATTTTCTCTCCATAAAATGTGGGACTCAATTTCAGAGGCTTCAGTGAGAAATCTTAATATTGCCTCTCTCAGTAGCTGATAATACTCATTCAATAGGCTTCTTTGTTTGAAGGACAGAGTAACCCTTGCCCATATCCTGATATCATCTGGAAAAAAAAAACATCTTAGATCCCAGACCTTCTTGTCAAACACTTTAAATTCGCCAAGTGAAATATACCACTGCCAAATTGCTTTCTGTCTGGAAACCAGAAAAACCCACTGTATAAAATTCTACTCGATCAAGGCAAATCAGTTGGAAGCCAAGTTATTTTGAATTTGATTATATAGTATAATTCATCTCTCAATATCAAAATGAAAACACTACCCATTCCACAGGAAAACATACAAGCTTCTCAGTTTCCTATTGTTCCTTCCCTTCCACTTTACCTTCCACCCCAAGCATTTCAGGAATAAAATGCTAAGGGCACAAATTCATCCATATATAAAGTGCAAGTTTACTCTGATTATTTTGCAGCACTAGTTTTGTGCTAACTCATTGGAAAGCTTTCATTACATGTTTGCATTAACTATTCCTCCATGCTCTAAAATTACAGATAAAATTCACATAATAATATAACAGAGCTTATRTTTCAGTGTGGACCACTTTTACCATATTTTGCCCTAAGCTGGAAGAGACCAATGTAATGTTACATGAAAATAAACCAAATGTTATGTTAATAAAGAGACAGTGCCATGTCCTTTGGCTGAATATCAAACATTTTTAGATTTTTTTTTCATGAAAATATTTTTTACTCCAGCATGCTCCAGGTTATCCATCTTATTCACATGAACCACATTTATCTTTTCTATACTGAAGCTGCTCCAAGAAGTCAGGACAAAACTCTCCCGAGCAGAAGACTGTAATTTCTTGCTAAATGTTTTAAATAAAAATAATTAATATGGAATAAAACTCCATATGGAGAGTAGCAGTGTCACATCTCAAGGGGGTGCCTCCTGTATACTGCTTCTGAGGCAAACAAACAAACTGGACGGAGAAGAGCAGGGACGAAACCTCCTCACTTTGTTTCGTCTTCAACTCCCTTACTGCAGAAGAAGCATTAGAGCATATGGATTTCAGGGACTGTACTTATCAATTAATTAAATATGAGAATTTATTCTCAGACATTAATCCCAGCATATTTGGGAATGATAATACATTGCTTATTATCCAATTCAGAACAAACAACAGAGTGAGGCTGGCATGCCTCAAAATACAGTCAGAAGACTAAGCTGGAACGCATTAGTAAGAAAGGAATGGTTGTGCAAAAAGCAGAATAAATATACTACTTTATTGACTTCTAGTCACCTTATTTTGAAAACTACATTAGAATCTAGCTGTTATGATTGTTTATTTACAAAGTCGTATGCACTGAATTCTCCATTACCTGGGAGAAATAAATTGAAAGTGATTGAATTGTGTGAGCGAATTGAAATTGAAACGTTGGGATTCCAGTGGGACAAGTGAAAGTATCTGCCCTACACCAACTGACCTGTACAAACCAGGTTCATGAGGCTCTTTACTCATAGCACAATCCAGAAAACTTATTCATGCAAACCACTGTCTTCCTCCACTATTACTTATGCATTAAAATGTAGGTAAATAAATAAAAGGCTATAAACAGTTTTAAAAGCATTTTGATTTAAAAGCATTTACAAGATTTTCATATTTTCCATACTCTGTGAACTAACTATGGCAGGCCTAATTCAAAATTTTCAGGACTTTCAATCACTTTCACTTAAAAGAAAAGGAACAGTTTTTTTTTTTTTTTTTTTCTGGGAAATCTTCAGTTCTAAGTTCTTGTTTGATGCTACAGTCTTATATAAGAAAGATCTAAAGTATTTTTGGATCAGTTTAATATTTTTTCTGGATCTAACATTACTTTTTTGCAATGTCAACAACGTCTTAATTTCTAGGGTTTATGAAACTTTCATTAACATATGTTTTAGATGATCTCCAGGTGCTTCACCACAGAGTAATACAATTATGTCAGATTAATGCAACGTGTCATTATACATTATACCTCTTGCCTTATTAATAAAACGTTCCATTAAAAAATCTTTTCAGCACATAGAAACCCTAATGGCACACTGAAATCTCAGGTTCTCTCTTTAAAATCTAATTTGAAACCACATTCTTTTCTTAAACTGTAGCACCTGGAATACATCAGCAATATTATAGATTTCTATATATTAAAATAATTAAAGAAAAAAGAGTAAAATTAAAAGAATAGCTCTGTGATGGAAGATATCTTTTATTTCTTTAAATCAGTAACTTTAAATTTCATGGTGAAAAGCAAGCTGCCTTCATTATACAGGTAGTCTCACTCCAAGTCAACTAAAATACCTTTTTTTTTTAAGTAAAGAGGAAAAAAAACGCATCAGGAGTTTTTGCATTACACAYTCCCACATTCTGCTGTTGGCATGCAAGTTTTAAATACAATTTCCTTGACTTGCAAGTGGTAATTCCATTGTGAAGGTATTTTAGAATACAGAAAAACATGATTCCCTAACTTTTTTTGATGCAACTTCGTCTGAAATTACATACATATTTTTAAATTAGTTGAGACTCGCAGAAGAGAATGTAAGTTGAGTGTTCACTTACTACATTTTTTATTTGTTTTTTCCAGAAAGATGAAACATTGTGAGCACTCGCAGAACGCTTCACAAGTTTCAGCGAAGCCACTCAAAAATCATATTTCATGAGATTMATTTAGCTCTGGGAATTAATCTGTAACACAGACACTGGCCCTGTCCATAGAGGTTAGGGGTAAAACCAACACCAAGTTACCGACTGTGCCTCTCACCATGGAGCATAACGACAGCATTAAGAAATCAAAATTTTTCTCAAGACAAGAAGAAAAAAAAAAATACCACCCCGAATTTATTACAAATGCACTCTGTCCTGTAAGGGGTAACAGGGCAAAGCAGCCAACATAGATAAAAACTCTACAATATAGCTTGCCTGGGCATCCCTTAAGCAAGCAATGTATGATCGGGATGACAGAATTAATTAAGAGATAGCTGGCAGCAAAGTCAGAGGCTATAAAACTCTGGCAGCTTTTTGTATAATCACGTAATAATAATAATAATAATGAAGGGAGAATAGCAAATACATTTGTCTGGCACTAAGATAAAATGTGCAAATATTCAGAAGAGCAGAGGATGTTTAAAGCTCATCTACAGCGAGAGATTAACGCTTATTTTCCTGATGCGTGCACTACCTAATTTCTTCTTGAAACTATCCATTTAGTTTTTAAATTGGCCAATCATGTAGCATTCAATACTACCTCCTCACACTAAGTAATAACAAAAACCTCACCGGCTTCTAGTATTTTTATTCTCTTTTGCAGATAAAGCTGTTTTTATGGAAAATCCTGTTAAGCAGTACCATAAAATGACACATATARTAATACAGCCGGACAGAAGTAGCCTAACAGCCAGTTCTTGCAGGCTCTACACACTTTTTTCCCCCGCTGAATATTAAGTCGACCATGCTGGTATCAATACCTGGTTTCTCATTCTTGCACCAGTTGTCAGACACAGTGGCCTCCAACTTGTCATCCTTKCCAGAAACCTGCATTTATTCATATTGCAAGTGAAAAGGGAGCAAATGAAGCAACAGAAAGCTGTGAAATCTCTCATGTACTCAGCACCCTTCCTTCCCTCAGCACAGCCCTGAAGAAGCAGGGACACAGACTGGAGCTCTCCAAACACCCGGTCCCGTGCATGGTGCCCCTCTGGCTATGCTGCSCTGTCTGCCTGTCTGTCCTCCCAGATGAAATGAAATTTGAGATTTAATAATGCACCTTTACAGGCCAATCTTTTCACAGACTCACAGAATCCTGAGGTTTCCTTTTCTAAGGTTGGAAGGGGCCTCTAGAGATCATCTAGTCCAACCCCCTGCACCAGCAGGGACACCCAGAGCAYGGGGCACTGGGCAGCATCCAGGCGGGTTTTGAAGACCTCCAGAGAAGGAGACTCCACAGCCTCCCYGGGCAGCCTGTGCCAGGGCTCTGCCCCTCTCACAGTAAAGAAGTTCTTCCTTAAGTTCCTGTGAAGCTTTTATACTGATAGGACAAATTAAAGGCTGGGTGGGAAATGATCCATAGCCAATAACCCTACATAATTCTCYGTAAAAGACAGCTCCTTGATTTCCACTAGACTTCCCGCAATAACTTTATTCCTTGCACTGGAGTATTTACTTACTGCCTTTTCATTTCCCAGCTTAGGTAGCCCCAGTAAAACACTCAATGAATCCGCACCTGCACACGATGGAGGCAGCACCTGATTAATACCTGGGAGGGCGGCTCGGCTCCCCGGAATTCTTCAGCTCAGACAGGCCCCTGACAGCAGTAATGACTTTAATTTACATGACGGGTAAATCTGTGTTTTAGTGCTGTTTATAAAAGAAAAACATATGCCTATAAGCAAATAAAAATTGCACATTAAAATTTTACTTCATTTTGTGGTATTTCACGCCTTGATGATACTMCGTTTTTAGCACATTTTGAAGCACCAGCTATTTTCCTGTAGAGGAAAGTAAATGGGACAAAGGCGTTCTTTGGCAAATATCCTACTTCTGACGTTAATTTCACAATCCCTCATGTTTGTAAATAAGTAATTACGAACGCGGCAACATTTCACCACTGCTTTGCATTAATTCAGTTAATCCATCACGGCTCGGCTCAATAACCTCCTCAGCTTGTAGCCATCTTTTACCTCCCAGTGACACGTCAGCTCTGAAGTTCGTTTCGCCTAACATTCAGTTGCCTTGGAAAACAAAGCGCTGCAGTAATAATTAATTTATTTGCCATTTACACAGCAATTTCACTCCGAGCGCCCCCACGCAGTTTAACCAAGCTCATGAAGCTAAACCTGGTAAAATTCTCACTGTGTGGTTTGTCCGTTCCCCCTGCCTCCCAGGTGGGAAAAGTGCAGCACAGGGAGGTGAAGCGGGAAGGCTCCCCAGCGTTGTCCCGTGTGCGCTGGAATCCGCACGATGGAAACCTCACAAGCAAGGCCTCGGGCCTCCTCCATGGTCCGTGTACTCTGGGGGTAACGCGCTCCTGAGCTGCCCGCCCGGCTCCAGTGGCCAAGGGGAGCTTCGAGGGGGTCCCAGTGCCACAGGCCGAGCCCTGGGGAGGAGGCCCCTGCTTTGGCCAACCTTGAAGGGCATCTCAAAGGCACCGTGTGTGGTGATGGAGGTGGAGGATCGTTGGCAGCGTTTTCTACACATGCAGGAGAATGTCTAAGTTCTTAAACAAGATTTTGAGTTTGTTAAATTAGCACAAAGCCAAAGAAGGCCTAAAGAACACAAATGCTCCCAAAGCCAAGGGGGCAGGAGGAGAGCCTGTAGCTTCCCTTGCAGCGCTGAGGCCCAATAAAGCAGTGCTAATAGAAAGCCTTTCAAATAAGGGGTCGAAGTGCTTCCCGACAAACTACATGGCTCAGTCTCAGACCTCACGGCTTTGCAAACACTCATACGTTGCAACTTTGCAAAAACAAAATGAAGCAAACAACAAGGCAGGACTAGGCACTGCAAAGGCAATTGACTGCAATGGCCAAACAAAATTGTTTTGAATTGCGCCCTTTGCACAACTGTACAGTGCTTGCAAGAAGAAACATTTCTTCCTACCTTTTAAATGAGTTGAATGAGTTGAAACTACCATCTACCATGGAGAACAAAAGGCAGGAGGGCTCAGGCCCTCCTTACTCTTTCATCTCCTCGTAGCCTTTGGTTTCCAGCCCTGGACATTTCTATATGCTACCRTCTAGGAAGTCTACAAGCTGAACAGACTTATACTCTACGCAGCTCSAAGTACTGCTCCCCTGCACCGCTGCAGGTGGCAAAGACAGAGCAGAAGCTCCGCAAGGCGACAGGCGCAGAGAACTATCACTAAAACAGCACCCAGCTGGGAACAATCGCAAAAATAACTCCCCTGATAGCTACTGAATAAATTCCTACAGAAGCTAATATAAGTAGAAAGAATAAATGAATAAATAAACAAACCCACCTGAACTTAGGATTTTTGCATATCTTATCTGATACATGAATATCAACAATGTTAAATATCTAGGCTGTTCTCAAACTTCAGATTTCATGTGAAGTTAAAATATTTATGTCACTTGTTTTCAAATGACAAGAAACGAAAGCATTTCCTTTAATTTAACTCTTAATTTCTGACCCGCTCACTCCTTCTCAGGTTTCATTGCTCCCATGGGAAACGTCTTCCTAGTTGAAAGCATGCTGTGTCATCTGTTATTCCCCATTTCAAAATCTTTGACTCTGGTACAGGAACACGCATTAATCATTCATAACTGTATAAATACATGAAAAATTAATAGCCCAGCTAGGATTCCAAGGCATCTACTTAATGAGCTGGGACTCAAATGTAGGAGTATTATGTCATTACTATTATATATATGTACATATATATATGTATACATGTGCACACATACACATATATATATAAAAATAGTGTTCAGAAAGCTTCATCAAAAATGAGGACCATTTTCAAAATGAAAATGAGATCTATTACAACAAATTCAGAACACCAGACTTAAAAATAAGCATTGAAAAGCCAAATAATGAATTTATTTTCTGTGAGAGGAAAAAATATTCTTTTTTTCTCACAGACAAATTTTCTTCAGGAGATTGAAAATGAAGTCTCAGATCAGTGAAGTTCAAAAACCTGTAACCAACTTCAAAGCAATATTTTGGTAAAACTTCTTGAAGTTTTTAGTCAGTTTTAAAACAAATTAAAAAGTCAAAATGAGGAAAATTTGGGGCTATTTGCAAGATTTTTGGATGCACTTTGGCAATTAAAGTCAATTAAAGCAATGTTTACTGCTGCAAGAACCAGTTAATGTGACTAATCCCAACACCATATGCACTGCTAATGAAAAAATAATAAAAAGCAAGACTGAAATAAGCAATTATTTTGTTCCAATGCTCCAACTTGGGATCTCTCTACACATTCAGAGGTATGTACAATAGCATGTACACAGAATAAAAGGGGCGATATTGCTATGCCTGTTTCCAGTGTAACTGCAGTCACTATGTTTATCATTGCCAGATGAGAAAGTTTATGCCAACCTCATTTTGAAGTATCCATAGGAAGGCCTCAGAGTAATTCTCTTTCAGAATCAGTGACCTTGCTCTCATGAGTACTAATTCACAACTGCTTTTACTAATTTTGCATCATATGCCTGGTACCACATTTCTGAACACCCATCAAGAAGCAGCAAAATGGAAAGGCTCAAAATTAACAGTAAAAATGGGATAACTGGCTGCTTTTTGGAGGAGGAGAGGGCAGACAGGCAAGATGGGACTTGTAGAGGACACACCATTACCAGGCCAGCAGCGTGAAGGTGAAAGCCTCTCCCACACTGGGGAGGTTCTACAGAAGAAATTACCCTTCTTCCCAGAAAATGAACATGAAAGATGTAGAGCTGGAATATATCAATAATCAAATGAAAGAGTAATTCTCAGTCTTACGATATTTTAAAAATGAATTGCCAAATTATTTAGGGGGTAATAAGCCATTTGCATTACATAAGAATACTGTATGATCAGAGAAGAGCTCCTCCATGATCTGCAATGATATACAATTATATGTTATATTGCTGTTTTCCCTTAAGCCAAAATGATAGCCCTCATTTACTCAAAATTCATTTATATTTCCCTCAGAGCAATTCTCATTGCTACAAAAAAGTAAATAAATAAATAAAATTTAAAAATCTGAGCAGGCTGCTAGCCGTCTTTTAACTTAAAAGCATGACATAAGCTTTACATACTTCACAGGAAATTAGTCCATCCATAAGCCAAACAAAACTCCACAAACCAACAAAATCAAAGCTATAACATGAAGATAGCACCACAATTTTTTAACCAGACTGGAGAGACCTCATTCCCTATTTTTCAGTGCTTCACATTATCATAAAACGTGTTCCTTTCAGCTAAATTTTCTCAAGTCTAATCTCAGTTTAAAGCAGAGTCCATTTCTGTGAAAGCACATGCATATGCAAATACATGTATTTTACTGCTAACAGCTTGCATATTTGACACTCTGCCAAAATACAAAGATACTGATCACCTGCAATGTATATAATTTGAAGACATTTCTCTGCCCTCCTTCACCTACAAATCCCAGTCCTTTCACAGGTCAGATCCTAACACCACTCAGAGGGTATGCTCTGAAGTCAGTGGGGCAAAGTCATTGCCCGGAGAAGCCTGAATGACAACTCAGTGACTGCAGGATAAACCAGGAAAGGGTAACTCAGGCAAAGGTTTTCAGCAAACTCTCCTCATTAAAGCGAGTCTAAATCTGGGTACCAACCACACCAGTTAACTCTATGAAAAAACATACTGTGTCTTCCCCCACAAACCCTAACTCCTCCACTGAATAATCTTCTGCTTTGCAAGAAAAGACAGAAGTGTTTCAAGGACAGAGATTTTCAAACTGACACATAACAGGATTACTCCCTAAAAATTAAACTTATGTATCCTGATTCAAATAGAACATGTGCAATTTATTAGCTATAAAGAAGAAGAAAGTGGATCTTGCAACAGAGGAATAAGCATGAAAAGCTGATAGTGAAACAGCTTAGGAAGCTTGTCCTGGAACTCAGCAGAAGAGGAGAATACTACTATTAATAAAAAGATTCATGATGACATCTTTGCAAGGGAAGTCCTAAGAATTAGAATGGATTCACCTCTTTTTTTTTTTGTGTCAACATTTTTTTTGCTTCAGGGTGGTAACAAACTTACCTAAATTTCTTGTTACTTTCACACGTCAGAACACAGAGAAGGATATTAAAAGTGAGAAATATTATGCAGAAAGACTGGTGGGAGTATGTGAGCACAAAAGCTGTAGTYGATATTAACAATGAAGGAAGCCTGAGAAGAAAGTAAAAGAGAAATCTGAGACATAGTTAATATAAAGAAAGAAATGTAAGTGGAGTAAAAGCAAGGAAAAAAAGCACATAAAGTGAATTCTGAATTTATAGCAATTGATACCAACAGAGAATCAAATGAACTGCTGCAGCATCCTACATTAAATTATCCCTTTAAATAATGACTTAAGCTTTTGGTATAAATCATATATTGTATTTAACTATCATATAATAATTTAAAAGTCTGTGAAAGTAAATCACTGTCAATATTGAGAAGCCACAGGCCTCGGCATAAATCAATTCCACAAATTCTGTCTTTCCAATTAATTCCCAATGTACTTAGCTGAAAGTTCACTTGAACTTGCTGGCATAAAGTTACAGAATGTCACAAGATTTAATCTTGTGACAGCTGTATCTCTACAGGAGATGCTGTATCTCCTAAAGGAAGCACAGAAGAAACAAGGAGGGTGGGGGAAGGAGCAGTGTTTCCTGCTCCCACCAGGCAATGATGCTCTGGAGATGGATGCCCAGTGACCTGCACCCCTGTGATCCAGAGCTCTCCCCTATAGCTCCTGTTTTGTAACCTCATGCTGCTCCAGAGCTACTTTTCCTCTCATTTCCCCCAATGCCAATATCTCCCCTTGGCCCCAGGTGTCCAACCCCAAAACATCATTCATCCTTCTGGCCAGCTCACCCTCCCACTGGAGCACCTGGGACAGACCCAAATGCCCAAACCTTCAACTCCTCTTGCTGCAGTTTCAGTAGGGCCTCCAATTCAGGGCCTCTCATTTTATTCTGATGTTGTCCTGCGCTACGCACCCAGGCTCTGCTGCTCTCCACTGCACCGCTTGCAATCACACCAGTCTAATTCCTTTAGGGAACTGGGATAAAATCAACAAACCCAGTTTTAATCTCTGGCACCAAATGTGTCAGAGCTGAGCAACCTTTAATCTTTGCAGAATAAAGTTTTGACCTTGAGGCTCCTTTTAAAATTTTAATGGAATGAAAAGCACAAAGCACAACTTCCACAGAAAGCTGCATATAGTTTACTGAAGAGAAAAGAAGAAAAGACAAAGATTTTGGTGTTTTCTAAAGTCCTGCATCGTAGGTCTTATTCAAGCAAAATGCTGTGCAGTTTTCAGTTGGGCCCATACAGTTCTTTCAAAAGTAACTCTTATCACAGTCATAGAAAAAAAATACAGGTTGGACGGGACATTTAGATTTCACTGGTCCAACATACCCAATGTACTGGACAGCTCAGGTTGTCCATGCTTTACCCATGCTTTATAAGGATGGACAAAGTACAATCTCTCTGGGTAACATATTCCACAGTGAGCATTTCTATTTTGTCTTTTTACCTAGCCTGAACTTCCCCCTCTTCCCTTTATGACCATCACTACCTATTCTCCCACTATGCTGTTCAGTAAAAGGCCCAGTTCTGTCTCCTTTATACCTTGCTCTTCAGCACTGACAGGCTGCTCACAAATCCATCAGGTGCCCTTTCTACTCCAGACTGAACTAGCCCAGTTCCCTCAACCTATCCTCACAGATAGTGAGTACAGAATGTGCCTATAGATAGTTAAATATTGCAAAAAAAAACTAATCCTTATTCACTGCTTAAATCAGGTAATTCTTTCTCTTTGAAATCATAAAACATGGTTGTCTGATTTCTGCAGTCAAAGAAATTATTGCCATAACTCCTTGTAATGGAACCAGAGAGATTTTACATTGTTATTTGCCCTAATAGTATGCCCAGATGTTTAATTTTTTAAACCAATGCTATAGGCAGTAAAGAGAGAAAAAGGACCAAATTGATATTTTTCCCATCTTCTTGAAGGAACTGCACCAGTTGCACACAACTTTATCGACTATACTGTCAAAAAACAGAAATTACACCTTTCCTTTCAAAGTTGCTGTGTAAGTTTGCATCTTCTGAGAGCCCTTTACAGCCTTCTCCATCTTCTCAGCACAGAATATGGAGCTAACAGATAGACAAGAATTTGGTTGTGAAGTCTCTTTCTCTGGAGATCTTCCAAACCTGCCTGGATGCTACCCTGTGCCACATGCTCTGGGTGTCATGCTCAGGCTGGAGCAGGGGCGTTGGATTGGATGATCTCTAGATGTCCCTTCCAACCTCAACCATTCCCTGATTCTGTGAAGAAAAATGAAAGCCAACCAATACTTTAATGAAGCCAATCTGGTATGTATTTAAAATAAAATAAAGTCTTTTAAACTCCATTATATTCTGAGTAGCTTAAGCATGCAAGCAATGCCTCGGAGCAATTACAAGGATTTGTCTTTCTATAAAGAATTTGATTCTGCCACTTACTGCGCAGTAACTAATGGTAGTGTTTTGAAGGCCAAGGACTGAGGCTAGAGCATGAAAAACACTCCTGAGTTTCTTGTTTGGTTGTTTTTTATCACCCGGCTTWTTAAGTCACTTCTATCTCTGTTGGGTAGGCTATCTGGAAGAAAAAACAGTAGAACCAAAAACACTGTTGCTAATATAAATAGTTTCTGCAGAGGCAACAGAAAAAGAGAGAAGACTGGGTAAAAACGTGGTTGGATGGTTAGGCTCAGAGGTCAGCAGATTATGGAGGGTATTTTAGCTGGACACTGGTAACAAGTGCAGTACTGCAGGTGTCTGTCCTGGGCTGCATGCAGTTTAACACGTTCATCAGTGACACGGAGGAGGCAAYGGTGTTCGCCGTGTGTTGGTAGCAAGGGCAGCCAACAGCACCCGAGGCTGCAGGGGCAGATGTTCAGCCAGGAGACCAAGAGAAGGGATTGCTGCCCTTCACACAGCACCTGTCAGACCAAAGCAGAGCACTGCACCTAGCTGGGGGGCCCCCTGCACAAGAAAGACATGGACTAGCTGGAATGAGCTCATTCCAGTGGAGGGTCCCCAAGGCAGGTGAGGCTGGAGCACTTGCCTTGTGAGGAGAGGCCGTGGAGTTGGGCTTGCTCAGTCTGGACAAGGAATGGCTTTGGAGGCACCCAACAGTCCCCCCCGGATCTATGAGGGATCATCCAGAAGCTGCGTCCATGCTCCTCACTGCAGGGCACGGCGGTGGGGGAGAAAGACAACGGGCACAAGTTTCTGCAGGAGAGGTTCAGGCTGGACATAAAGAGAAACCTTCCCTGCGAGGCGAGCGGGGCAGAGGAGCAGGTTGCCCCATGCAGCGGCGCCATCTCTGGCCTCACAGGTTTTCAAGACTTGACTGGCCGCAGCCCTGGGCAACTTGGCCTGACCTCAGAGTTGCCCCCTCTTTGGGTTAGAGTCTGTTTAGAATCACACCAAGAGAGTGTTAAATATCTAGGAGGATATTCAGATATACACCTGCTGAAAAGCAGATGTTGGCATAGAACAGACCAAGGCTGGACTAGAGCCCCACACGTGCAGGCTGCAGAACATCTGCCTGGCAAGTAGGGTTTTAAAAGGCTGAAAATACTTGATGTTATAACCTCTTAGAATAGAGACAAAGATTATTATGAAAAAGGTGAGTTCTGTCAAACTTATTTTATTACATTTATTATGTAATTCATCAGTTCTGCAGTTTCATAAACATAGTTTTACATACATTCATCAAATTGGCATTTTCATTGCTGAAAACTGAATTTGACAATGTTCAGGAATGACAATGCTCCATCTGAATTTTCCTGATAGATTTTCTGTAAGTAAATAGCAGCAGTTTGTGCTGCTTATGTATAAAAAGCCTGCATTTCTTTATTTAATAGAACAATTAATTAGTGTGTTGCTGACATTTTCTACAGAGATAAACACTGAAGCATTTAAAAGAAATAGGGAAAACTAAAAATACACCATGTTGAACTAATAAAAAAGGAACAGGCTCATTTATTTTTAATTAAATCGTTATCATTACGTAAGTCCTGAAATAGAATACAGTTTCCATTTTCATAAGCCTTCCAAAAAAAGGTCTTTAGAGCTGCTAATTTATTTGATAGTGTAAGGATTTTGTAACCTAAATCTTTCAAAAAAAAAATTCTGACCAATAATTATGACAAAAATCTATATAAAACTAATTGTGTGTGTATGGATGTGTGGATACAAGAAGAGGATTTTATTTTTGGTGGAACAGTTATTATTTGTTCACCAAAAGGCACCGATCTCCAGACTGGTTCCTTTCTGGAATTCACAGTGAAAAGTAAAGCTGGGTTAAGCATTGAACTGCAACCTCATTCACTTGGCATCAATCAGGTTCTATGGGAACAATAACAACAATGACAAGTGGTTTTGACCCCCATTTATATAATGTGGTGTTTCAAGTCCACATATCCTACAGCTCTAGTGCTGCAAAGGTTTCATGAAAACTTTCTGATGAGAAAGTGATGCAAGGAGTAGCAAAAATGAGAATGATAAGGCAGKCATGGCAAGAAATCTGGATGTCTCAGTGGTTTTGGCCATTCAAACCAAATAYTTAAACAGCTAGCTGAAATCCACGGTTCTATGCACAAGTTTAGGCATCCTGGGATAACAAAATTGAGTCAGACACACAGAACAGCTCTGATTGATAGAGAAAACAAAACAAAACAAACAAACAAAAACCCTAAAAACTTCTCCGGGTAGCAGTAAAAAGTAACACAACAGAAACCTGGCAGAAAATCACAGCATAGAACAACTGCCCTGCCTAGATGTCTAAGCAGAGTGATGTGCCATCACTTTGCAGAGGGAATTGCAGGGATCGATACTAAACCACGGTATTTAGCTGTGTCTGCATATTCCAAAGGGTGCAGCAGAGAGCCACGAAACCATAGCCAGCCAAAGGGCAGACGAAACCAGTCCCTGAGACTTCGACCCTGTGATGTGATTAGCCAAGAAAAGGAAAACGAAGTGGATCAAGTGCACACAGGTAATAGCAGGCACTGAAAAAGGCCCTTCAATCTAATGGTGAAAGGCAGTAGCAAGTGAAAGGTTGACACTTAAGTTGTACAAGTTTAAATATGGGAGGCAGAGAAGGCTCCTGTCTTCCTCTACAAAATAAGCGTAAAAGCACTGGAAAAACGATGGCAATTCCTATGAATATCCGGAATGAATACATTTCCAAAAGGAACAGCTTTCAGTCACATATATTATTGAGCTCAGTGAGGGAACAGCCTGTTTAAACAGCCTGCAATATTCAGGAGATCAAAATACAAGGTCTAATGGTCCCTTCAGGCTTCATACTATGGATAAAATAAGCATACTCTCCCCACGTTATTCCAAAACGTAGGTAATTGTGTTTGCCTGCACAAAACCACGTTTCATTACACGCAGACTGTTGGGACATCAAGGCCATTGAGCAACAATAACCTGTCATAGATGGAAGAACATTAGACAATCAAATTATATACATTTTAATATTTTGTGATACCAACGAGAACAAGCTGCTTTGCACCATCATCAGCTACAGAACAGGTCTTGGGACACGCAGCTGTCTTAATAACTGTATTTTGAAATCCAGAAGTCAGTTTTTAATTCCTTGTATGCCACATAACTATTAAAATGATGAGTTCAAGCACTGGTATTTCCAAGAAAAGGTTTTATAGAAAGTCTGTAGTAAAAGGAGTTACCTTAATACTTAACTTGGAACTTTTTTTTCTGAAGATAAGGAAGTGAAATTTGTTTGTTTAGATTCTTAGTACTCCAATATGAAAAAAATAAATTTTATTAAAACAATCTAACACCAGTAATCTACAAACTCCTCAAACAACTTTGGAAAAAAAGGACTATTTGACTACTGTATCACATTAATAGTTTTAAAGCAACTAGTCTAGAAGTACATGCAGTGCGGTACATATTTTTTTTTTCTGATAATGAAGAGCATTTCTCAGCAATAGCCAACGGCCTGATTCTCTCTTCTTCAGGTTGACTTGTCCTCATTCAGTTTTGAGTACTTATTGCAAGTGGCAGGTTCCATCACACTGTTACTACTACCTTGGCTACTGCTGGAGATGCTCTAGGTGTGCCTGCTTGAGCAGGAAGGTTGGACTAGATGATCTCTAGAGGTCCTTTCCAACCTTGAATATTCTGTGATTCTGTGATTCTGTGATTCTGTGAGATGGTCTTGCTGCACAACACAAATAAATAAATTATTTTTGCTGAGGTTCTGCATTCTGGGGCAATGCAATAGCAGCATCTCTGTGTTCAGTCCCAGGAGATGACCCAGGACAAATTCTACGGCATAAATACATAACTTTTACAGAGGGGCAGGACTTCACATGGCAATTTCAGGGAGCTGTCCCCTCACAGGCCAGGCTCCAGCACATCCTTTAGCTCCTTTCTTTCAGTCCTGGCACAAACACCCTGTCCTCTTCATAGGAAGGGACCTCACTGTTTGACAAACCATAAAATCACCACATAAGAATCACAGAATATTCAAGGGACCTCCAGAGATCATCTAGTCCAACCTTCCTGCTCAAGCAGGCACACCTASAGCATGTGGCACAGGGTGGCATCCAGGCGGGTTTTGAAGACTTCCAGAGAAGGAGACTCCACAACCTCCCTGGGCAGCCCGTGCCAGGGCTCTGTCACCCTAACAGTAAAGAAGTTCTTCCTCACCTGGAGACGGAACTTCCTGTGCTCCAGCTTGTGGCCTTTACCCCTCGTCCTATCGCTGGCCACCAGTGARAACAGCCTGTCCCCTTCCTCCCTGTATTCTCCCTTCCTGAGCTTATACACGTTAATCAGATCCCCTCTCAGCCTTCTCTTCTCCAGAGAAAACAGGCCCAGCTCACTCAGCCTCTCCTCGTACGAGAGATGTTCCATTCCCTTAATCATCTTAGTTGCTCTTCTCTGGACCCTCTCGAGAAGCTCTACATCCCTGGCTACATTTTGTTTGGAAATCAATTCACCCCGTAGAACCATTTCTCAGTTCTCTCTGCTCAACACCCCAGGCTACTTCCTTTAAAATACACTTGCAACCTTTTCATGGTATTCCCTTACTGAGGCCTCTGCTGTTATCCCACACACTTCCACAGTCGTGGAAAATAATAAGCACATCGATCTCCAAAAACATGTCTGCGGTTAGATAACATGATGGAGACGATTCACACAATATTTTACATTTTATATTTTAATGTAAACATTTTAAAATCAGTATTTTATAGCTGCACTTCTCAAGAGATGCTGTCATAAAGGCAAACCGCATACAAGTTCTTCATTTACTCTAAATTCCCTGCATGAAAGAAGCAGCTTTCACAGCATCCTCCTCCAGCAAAAAGAGCAAATAAACAAAAACAAACAAAAAAATCCTATAAGCAACCCATGCAATCCATATGTAAGAAATCGCAGAGCTAGCAGGGCTGTGCCAGAATGAAAGATAGCCAATTTTGTACAGCTTCTCAGAGATGTATCTGTACACAAATTGAAGGGAAGAGGCATCATATGGAGAGAACATGGCATTCTGCTGCACATTAATCACCATTACCCGCCTAGATGTTACAATATGCAAGACTGATTGCTGCTAATTGCTCCAGCCTTCCCCTGCACACATGAGCCCTCGACACTACCCCATCCTTTCCCTGCTCAGTGAGAGGCAGGTAAAGGACAACATTCAATTTTCACACCCGGAAAGCAAACGTGACTCCAACAGCAGAAATCATTTTAAAATGAGCACCACTCAGCAACACAGCTAACAAACCATTTGGCAATTTCTTAGAAGATTATTGTATTTTCTTAGAAGATTATTGCATTTTTTTCCATTAATCCAAACATTAAAAAAAAATCTTCATTCATTTGAAAAGAACTCTGATGTCTCTCTCAGGGTTTCTGTATTGTGTTGGATTTCAGTATGGAGGGAGCACTTAACAGTGTAAACAGTCATTCTTCCAAGGAGTTGGGAGAAGTTTTTATCTGATTGTTTGATTTATCTGATCAGGTTCTAATATCAAATACTTTTGACATGAAATGCTAAGAAGAAAGCTTTTAAAATATCTAGAAATAAAGGTATTTTTCTTCTAGCTTTAAATTCACTTGTGTCTCAACAAAACTAGTAATCAAGAATGTCTAAATTCGTTAACATTTCCTTATTAAGGCATCTGGCAGCTCTTTAAAAAGCAGTAAATGTCAGAGTTCATAAGCTATTTTGCTTATCTTGCAAGGTCAGGGATTGCTTCTGCAATTAATCAGTCCTGAAGAACGACATGGAAATGTACAAATTGCACACAAAGTACTCTTAATTGGCGCAACAATTTGTTGATAAAATGTTTTTGCTTTGCATGTAGTTAAGCTAATAATGGGTTATTTTGCCACTTTCATTAACAGCTAAAAATCTCAATATTCAACATTAACACATTTATCGTTATTTAATGAGATGTGAAAATCCACSTCCCATGTCTGCCATTATGAGCATACAAATAAATATTAGCATTAGAGATAGCTCATTCGTATACGAGCTACTTACAAGCCTCCTAAAATGTCTTTAGACTTTAGTTAGGGGCTGGGGAACTTTTTTACATAAAAATAGAAAGCAAATAGCATGGAAACTAAAAACTAAAAAAAAAATTAAAAAATCCCGTACATCATCCAGGTCCACATTTTTTTTTCTTCTAACTTTCCCATTTATGATGTTTTCATCCCAGAATAACTAGTGGRKTTTTTTTTGTCTACATCTGTGAACTTTGTATGCTTGGATAGTTACTCCTCAGTACCTCAGAATTTTAGAAGACAYGAACTGATGTTTTGCAAGATGTTTCCTAGGCTTAAAATCAGAAATTCTGCTAAAGCCATGGATGACATGAGAAATAACCACACTTGTCACAAGAGGGTGAAGAGGAGTATAAACCATAATCTTGCAGTTACACGAGAACTGAAYGAAATTTGCAGCTTTTATGATTAGATGCAGTGATTAAAACTATTCCCCCATTTTCACTTTCAGGAAACACTGAAAATTAATTTTCCATAAATGGCTCTGCTATMATGCAGTATTTTACTATCATATAAAATGTTTGGGAATACTTCTAAACAGTCAAAAACATCATTACCCTTCCAAATACGGTTCAGTTTATTACCAACTTACTGATTGTTCTTTAAAAATGTTACCTTGTTTTATGAGAAAAGGATTTTTCCTTCTCCTAAGGCATTTAAACCTGTAATATAGCTTTACACATACACTGACTTCAAGGAGATTGCTCTATCATTCTGCAAATTTAAGGCTGTGAGACAACCTAATCAAAATGAAGGGCAGAAGAAACTTGTGATGCTTTTAGGTTCTCTTTTCCTCTAAGAATTATCTTCATATATATATTTATATATACACACACACACACACACACACACCATATATATATTTAATTCATGATCCTTTAGTGTTCCAAGTATATTATGGCCCTCACTGTTTTTAATAAATAAGTAAATAAATATATAAATAAATTGCTAAGCATTTGTTCTGTTAGTCTAAACATAAAAGCCATTCACATAAAAGTTTCCCCTATAAGGATCTCTTTAAATGAGACATAATTCAAGTTTTAAGTTCTCTTTAAAAATTAGTTTGTATATTTTTCATCTCTTAGCCAGAAATTACCGGTTTGCAAAATTCTCCTTGATAGCTTTCTGAGGGCCATAAAAATCCATTAAATATTTTTGTTTAAATTTTGCTCTAACTTTTCTGCTTTATTCCTCTCTRTATTTTTTCCCACTAATCATCTACTCTTGCTTATCTATTTTTTCATGATTTTCATCTTATCATTATTTTCCCCTCACTCACCCTCCTGGAGATAACTCTCCATCTCACTCAAGCCTCTTTTAGGAAGCTGGAAAGAAGTCTGGAGAGTGAGGGATTCTTCAGCCACTTTTCAGTTCTGGTTTTATGTGCTCCAGCAGTGTGTGAGAAGAAAAAAAAAAGAAGAAAAAGAACAGAAAAAAAAAACTACTAAGCAGGCTCTCCTATTGCAGAAGGCAGTAATATAGACCCTTTTTGTCATAGAGGGAGCTATTAAAATGGGACAGAAGTTTGTACTATTGAATTCTGAAATAAAACAGTCACCAAGGGTCTAGTTATTGATTGCTGAAGCAGAAACTCTTATACTGACTACCAAATATACAACGTTGCCAAATTCACAAACTATAAAGTCAGAAAAAAAAACAGGAATTCCACAAACTTCCTTATAAAATCAACATTCAGTAACTACAGGAGTTACTTGCAGCAGTGAGTAGTTAGTAAATTTTTAACACAAAGCTGAGGTTGAAGATGAAATGCTCTCTAAAGGCAAAGTCCCAGACGGAACTGAACTTCCAAACATACAATTCAAATTCAGGCAAAATGAATTCATTTTTATAAAGAAAAAGAGTGAAAGCAGTTCTGAGGATACACTCAATACTTTAACAATATGGTGTGTTATTTCTTAAAAAAAAAATACAAAAATTGCTGAACAAAAAAGATGGCAAAAATAAAACAAGAATGCCAATCAATACTTGTGATAATTCCTATACTCATGGCAGCTTGATTTTTTATTGATGTACTCTGGCTCCTACTACTAATAAAAAGAATTAATATGAAACATAAATTCTTTTATGAAGGTAAATATAAACATAAGAACACTATATTGCTCAGGGGAATAAAAAACCTGACTGACTCTGAAATATGATTTAATGGTTGGCAGCTTCGATGTTTACTATAGACAAAAAATACCACATCTAATCCACTGGTTTTTCATCTCATATAATGCAGTGGGTCCTTCTCCTCAGCTAAGTCTAGTACTTTTCCAAGCAACAGATTGTTTAATGTGTGTATTGTTCTGTCTTAACCAAATTCTGTCTTAACTAAGTTCTAGTTGGAGGCCAGTGGTCTCCCCCAGGGGTCAGTACTGGGCCCGGTGCTGTTCAATTTGTTCATCAATGACGAGGACGAGGGCACGGAGTGCACCCTGAGCAAGTTTGCAGATGACACCAAGCTGGGTGGAGTGGCCGACACTCCGGAGGGCTGTGCTGCCATCCAGAGGGACCTGGACAGGCTGGWGAGTTGGACAGAGAGGAACCTCATGAGGTTCAACAAGGACAAGTGCAGGGTCCTGCACCAGGCTGGAATAACCCCAGGCACCAGGACAGATTAGGGGTCAACCTGCYGGAAAGCAGCTCCACGGAGAGGGACCTGGGAGTCCTGGTTGATACCAAGTTAACCATGAGGCAGCAGTGTGCCCTCGTGGCCAAGAAGGCCAATGGGATCCTGGCTGCATCAGGAGGAGTGTTGCCAGCAGGTCAAGGGAGGTGATCCTGCCGCTCTCCCCAGCTCTGGTGAGGCCGCACCTGGAGTACTGGGTGCAGTTCTGGGCTCCCCAGTATAAGAGGGATRTGGAGCTTCTCGAGAGGGTCCAGAGAAGAGCAACCAGGATGATTAAGGGAATGGAACATCTCTCATAYGAGGAAAGACTAAGCGAGTTGGGCCTGTTTAGCCTAGAGAAGACTGAGAGGGGATCTGATCAGTATGTATAAGTACCTGAGGATGATACTCAGGGAGGAGGAGGCCAAACTCTTCTCAGGGAGGAGGAGGCCAGTGAAATGGACAAGGGGCAATGGGTATAAATTGAAACACAGGCAGTTCCATCTGCATGAGAGGAGAAACTTCTTTCCTGTGAGAGTGACAGAGCCCTGGCACAGGCTGCCCAAGGAGGCTGTGGAGTCTCCTTCTCTGGAGGTCTTCCAAACCYACCTGGATGCCACCCTGTGCCCTGTGCCACAGGTTCCAGATGTCCCTTCCCGAGCAGGGGCATAGAACTAGATGATCTTTAGAGGTCCCTTTGAACCTCAATCATTCTGTGATTCTGTGAATTTATATTTAAGGCCAAAAAGTAATATAGTATATACAGTACAGTAATACTTGAATACTAATGCTAATGACAGCTGTGTGCACAAAAGGGTTTGCATCAAAGTGTTTTTAAATTTAGGATTAATAAAATAGTTTATTATTAGATGAGATGAACGAACCTGTTACAATTTGCTGAATGCTCTATGAAACTGGTTAAGTAAGAAAGTCAGTCAAGCAAATTGAATATAATGGACTTCTTGCAACAGTGGTAAAATGCGCCTTTATGAACATTATGTCATCCACAACATTACATACACAGCTTGCATGTAGAAAGATATCACCAAAGAAGAAATATAACGAACTCAGAAATGGGGATATCATTTGTAATGATTTTAGAAAGAAGCCTAAAGTATCTGAAACAAGTCCTTAGTAATGTAAAGGAGTAACTGAGATCAGGTAAGAGGACTAATTTTATTTAAAGGCTGAAAGATTCTGCCTGAATTTTCCTTGTCATTCTCTCATCCAAAATTTCCAGGTAAAATAAAGAACAGATCTTATGCAAACAGCCTTCAGAAAGGTTTCAGGTAGACCACTGAAAAGTGGTTAATTTTTGGCCACATAAAACTAAGTTTCTCTTTCCTCTGCCTCAACATTTTCTTCTTTCTTTCTAATAGTATAATATGACTTGTCTCAATACCCAGAAATTTAAATATTGTTAGAGTGGCAAAAGGAAAATTGAAAGGAAATTTCCAGGAAGTTAATTGTGCTATTTATCTCATTTTATTKTTGAGGATGGAAGTAGGATAAATAAAAGAAACATCAAAAGATTTTTTAATTCATGTTTCTTCAAGCAACATTTTGAAAAAGGACTGAAAATAATTCATTTGAAAAGAAAAAGACCTGTACTATTTTGACCTGTTTTTCAGTACTAGACTTAGATTAATTTAAAGTTTTGTGTGTTTGAGTTTTTGGAAGAAGTGGGCAAGTGAAAGAGCTTCTTTTGTGAAAACTGACCAAAATTATTTCATAACCTTGAAGGAATCAAAAGCAGTTGGAATAGGCTGCTCTTTTTACTCATTAAATGTGACTTTTTTTTTAAACCAATGAGGTCATAGTGGGGACAAAAGGAAAAGATTAAATGCATAATAAAGAATAACTTCCAAGAAGGGATTTGTAGCCTGCGGTTAATGAAATAATTTTTCTGAGCTTTAACAAATCCACTCACCAAAAACAAAAAACCAAAACCTTTAAATAAAAGAAAAAAAAACAGCATATGTAAAAACTACAGCACAGAAAGCTCCAATGCAACTACTGCCTCCTGATCCTATTACTGTTATTAATCTAATGCCACTATAGGTGGAAGTAGTACACATTTTCTTTCCCAGGTTCTGGATGAGCCTGCATGCCCTGCTCGCTAGAGTCATGGCATCTACTGCCATCGTCTTCTCCAAGTCCATGTTTTCTGTGTCCATTTCAGACACAAAACCAAACAAAACTGTCTCTGCTTGCTAAGTGGTCACCTGCTTATCCAGAGCATAAAACATGAAGAGCCAGAAGATCAAGAGTATGTTACTTAAAAACTGGACATGTTTTAGGGCTGAGGGGAGGGAAGTGCAGTTATCTGTAACCATTCCTTCTGGACGCACCCTTGCCCTGCACTTTATTCTCAGATAAGAGTATGTTCTGCTCATGGCTGTTCATTTCTTGCCCACCAGGCCTTCTCAGAGAAGTTAGAGTTCGGAAGGAAAAGGTGTCTATGTTATGATTGCACTTTGAGAGATGCTGGGAGGACAATATACTTGTACCTTATCTTGTCCCTTTCGTGATGCTGCATCACTTGTGTAATTTAAGAGGAGCCAACATGTACACCCAGCCCAGGTGGGCAGGAGCTCCGCTTCTGCAGGTCAGCACCATGGGCTCTGGTGACCTCACAGGAACTGTGCAAGTCTGATAAGATCAGCTATTTGAGTGCCATGACCACCAGTCTGAAAGTGAAATGTTGCATCTGAGATTTGTCTGAAAAGGTTTTGAGGCCCCTCTGCTTTCAGCCGTTTTTGCTGCATGTCTGAAGGGAGGCACGGATGAACCCTGGACTGTCCTTGCTGTAGGCTGTCCCCTCAGCATCTGCTCTGCGATGACCAAAATACAAGCAGAAAGAGGTATTTGTGGGATTAAAAATTACTTTGGAGGCTTTAAGAACTAGGAAAAGGGATTCCAGGCCTGTCTTCTTTGTCGACTCCAGCTTCACGCCCTTGATCACTCCGACAGACCAGAAGGTATGCCTGCAGGCATCCTTGATGTTTCACTGGCTTATTTTGCTTTATCCAGCGCCAAAATCTAGGAGATCCCATCAACACACTTTAAAGCAGCAAAACAACAAAAAAAAAAAAACCAAAAAAACACAAACTTTGATCACAGCTGCGGAGCCCTTACTCTGCCAGGGCCTCTCTAGACGTCAATGAGGACTTGCTGTCACCCACCAGGGCCTTGCAGTGGCTGCAGGCTGGAAGCGAGCAGGTACTTCAGGACACACTGAAGAGACAGTGTGTTGCACTCAGCGACCCTCTCCCATAGCAGGCAACACAAACATCATAATCATTTGGTTATATTTACTTCCTTTGGGAGGCGTTTGTTTAGTCAAAATTATATAGATTTTAAATGAGTTTTTTTTTTTTTCCTCAATGAGTTAGAAGGGTGTTGTACCACACTGCCAAAATGCAATTCCCTTTCTCTAATCTATTTGGAAATATTTAACTTCATTTCAACATGCAATTAGATTACGTTCTTATTGAACTATTAAAATCTTCAGAATAATCATCCATCTAGAGCTATTCCACAGCCTGAATTACTAGTATTTTCTATTTTTAAATAATATATTTGGTAAGAAYCCAAAGAGCTTTTAATTTTATGTAGCTGCCAAATCATAATACAGTGGATCAGAGAATGCCTGAAGCAATATATAATCCATGATACATTGTTTTTCCCCTTTCCTTTGCAGGTCTGGGTAATAGATATGCACAAGCAGTTTCTCATGTCATCATGTCATCACAGGATTTAGTCAGAATTAGCTCACTGAAATAATTAGCTTTTCCATACTCATACTGATTAATGAAGAAAGGGCAGGTGAAGTATCTAAGCGAGATCAGACAAAAAATGACAGACTTTCTGTACCTTCTGTAAGGAAAACACAACTATTTTCATAGCACTTTAAAAATATTTGAATATCACTGCAGATGATTACAAATTACATAAGCTCACTGARAAGTTCTTAATTTATGCATAAACACCTTAAGTGTTATTTCTCTTTAAATTGTGCTATAAGGCATTAGTAACAGTTTCTCATTCAAACAATGCTGATGGTTGTAATACAAAGAGGAGCCAGGAGAGTGTGAATATATGTTTTCATATTGTAGACTTGTAGAACTCATTATGCTGCTGCAACAGCAACATATTTTTTCTCATGTGCTTAAAAATTACTTTGCTTTGCAGCTCCACTTTCCTTTCCCTCAGGTGTTGTTCGAGTTTTAGCTTTCAAGGAATTTTGCTTCTTACTGCTTTGCTTTTTGGTTAGCAAAACCTGAGAAAATAAAGTCTAAGGAATCTAGTGACTACCACAGTATAAATATCATCTTCTATCAGTAGAATGAGCCAGACCTTAAACTCCAGAATTTCAAATGTGGGAATGTGTCTGAGAAGGGCACAAACTAAAGAAAACCACAAAGGTAGTTCCCTATCCATTTGTATTCATCATCTATTGTTTTGCAGGGAATAGACAATTCCGTTCCACTGTTTGGGATAGAACAGTGTGAACTTGCCAAATTTTATCACAGAGGGTGACYATTTCCTGAAGTTGTCTCCATTCTCAAATGACCAACATTCAGTTTTAAACAAAGGGAAATATATTAATCAAAATGAAAGAAGTCTTTGTAAAAGTCAGAGGAGGTTCACTGTCGGTGGCTGATGCTAATTTTACCTGCGAGACACTCAGATACAATGCCAGCAGATAACACGCACAAGTAGAAGTGAAATGTTCTTCTGGACCAACAGTGCCAKCAATCCTTTGAGCCCTTTCAGAGGCACATCAAAAATTTTACTGTCTTCTACAGCCATGAAAACTGCAAAACCTGGTGGCATGCCCAAGATCTTACAAAATGAAGATCTAGTTATCACTGCTACCTAGTTTCACTGCACGTTCATAAGATAATACCTTTAAATAACGACCCAAGAAAAATGCTAAAATTGGTGTCAATTCAGTAYTTAAGATACCAAATGACCTCCAATACAGAAAAGCAAGTTGGAGTACACTGTTCAAGATTATCCATCTCCAAACCTGGAATKATGAAGTCCTTAATCTCAAACCAAGATTAATCACACAATTTCACTTTGCAAATACTACAACCAAACACATACAACTGAAGCTAAGATAAAGAATGCATTAGCTTATAGAAATAATGCAAACAATTTTGTTTTGCAAACAGAAACATACATCAATAAAATGTGGACTGCATCAATTTAGTGTAATAATGGTGCATATATGAAATTTCCTGCAAAAAATAATGAAATTTAGGCTYATTAGGTACTTAGACATTTAAAATATTTACCAAATGTTTCTAATTTAGGATCTAAAATTAAAAAAAAATGATCTGCTCTACTAACAAAGACAATAGTTCATCTGCAAAGTGACAATAAGATGGTTTAATTTATTGGGAGAAGTATAAAACAGACACATTGTTCAGTTACTTCCTACACGAAAAATCCAAACTTAAAATCATATTACGTGCTTTACGTCCTAAATCCTAATTTTCAAGCCCACTGTTCCTTGAAAGCTGTAACAACTTTTATGCATGAGCCAATTTTGCTAAAAGAATTCATTGAATAGTGTTCAACAAATAGTAATCAACTGGCTAAGGAATTTTGTTTCAGTTCTAGAGAATACAAGCTAAAGCTTTTAATTCTTGGGTTTTTTTTTTTTTTTTTTTTTTTTTTTTTTTTTTTTTTTTTGCTTTTGTCTGAAACATGGGCATTTGTGTACTGCTAGCAAAACCCAGGTTATACTGGAAATAGCAAAATAGAAGAGTCATTATTCTCTGCCAGTTGTACCTTGTAAAATAAGTTCATTGTATCGGTGGGATTCATAAAGGAATGAGATCAAAAATCACCCTAACTACCACTGAAAGTCTCATTCAGGACTGTCCTCCTGGCCAAGAACGTAAGGAATGTGCAGTCTGAACTGCTGTGTCAGCAACAGCAATTCTCCCATTAGGCATATGGGTCATAAAATAACCACAGACAACTTAAAACATGATGTACTGCAGCTGTTTTGGACTTAAGTCATCGTGCATCAATAATACATTTCCAGTTAACTTTCAGATCAGATTCTGAGTCTATTTTAGGAATATCAGTGCTGAATTCAGAAGTATAATTAGCTTCATGCAGATAAAGCCAAGACACACAAATATTTCCCAGACATAGCCTTGATCTCATGGTGTCTCAGCTAAGCTGTCTCTTACCAGTGTACACACATAGCGCGTATTTCTGTTCAGAGGCCACAAAATCATAGAAACACAGAATGGTTGAGTTTGGAAGGGGCCTCTAGAGATCATCTAGTCCAACCTCCTGCTCCAGCAGGGATACCCAAAGCATGTGGCACTGGGCGGCACCAGTTTAGAAGAGTTTAGAAGACCTCCAGAGAAGGAGACTCCACAACCTCCCTGGGCAGCCTGTGCCAGGGCTCTGTCACCCTCACAGGAAAGAAGTTTCTCCTCACATGGAGATGGAACTGCC
>NW_020454194.1:332683-335986 GCF_003342845.1 Nothoprocta perdicaria
AATTCTGTTGATACATTATGTATCACACTTGGCCAGTGCACATGCATTACACCACATAGTCCACATGGGTAACTAGATCTGCCACGCTGATGCTGCATGGGCCTTCACATGGTTCCTGCAACATCTCTCATCTGTTCCTTCAACGCCCGTAACTCTCCTCCATTCCTGTTCTGACAGCCACATAATCATAGCATTTGTTCTGCATCAAGCTGTGCTACTATTATCAACCAAGCTAACTAGTTCAGTGGTAATTAGAAAAGGTTTGACTACATCTTGACAGCTCAGGCATATCCTAAAATGAATATTTAAGACATTCTTTACTCCTCAGCTATTAAGGGCTTCAGAAAACGCCAAGCAATGTAACTGCCTAGATAATAAAAATTAGATTATTACAGAAGGGGTTTAACATAGCATTTGCATAAGCACTAATGAGTTCTRCAGTGGTAAATAGCTTCCATGAATTGTGATGAGATGAAACAAGAAGGCTGATAAACTGATTAGGAGTTCTGTATTTTGTTCTGGCTTTTGAAGAAGCAGTGAAAACCTCTTTTTATTGCTTTCATATTGTACTTGCTCATACACATTCATTTCATGTGCACAAAGAGTTTTTTTGCAGAGATATAAGCAGGAGTTAAAAAAAAAAAAAAAAAGCAGGACATTAAGAATTTCATTACAAGAGCMTAAGGACATGCACACAGCAGTGTGAAGACAGCTCCAAAACGTGAAAGAGGGCAAAAGGAAGTTGATAAATGTATTTTCAAACTATCTCCTTAGTCTTCAAAGATAAAAGTATACAAAAAAAATACAGCTATTGACCATTATGCAGTGGAGTCAAAATGCTGCTTTTGCTTAGGCTGTGAGACTRAGAGGTAGCACTGCCAAAGGCAGCCAGGCCTGGGATTACATGTGTTTTCATGAGTTTCACACAGTCCAGCGAGTACTCATCAAACAGGCCACTCTTTTGATCCTTATCTAATCTGCACTGAAAGAAAAGAAGGAATGTAGTGAAGACTGTGTGGACAAAACTTTTACACTTTGAAACTGTACATTTGCTGCAAATACCTGCATCACCAATCCAAAAAAAAAAAAAAATCAACTTGAAATTATAGTTCCAAGTCTAAAAATACAGAACTTTATTTCATCTTAAGTGGTAACAGTGACATGATGCATTTGCAAAGCCTAGTTTCCTAAAGCTAAAAATACATTCCTGTACAGAATACTATTGATCCCAACAGATTAACTGTCCTTTTGGAAGCAATTTACAACTATTTTATATGATCAAAAAAACACTTTTTTTTTTAACAGGTCATCTGTGAAATCCAAGAGTTTGAAATGATACTAAGAAACCAAGTGGTCTCTAAACCACATTCTGCTGCATGAAGACTCGTTCTCATTTGTTATAGGCACCAAATGACTTCAAATCATTACATCTCTTTTCACAACAACAGCTCCGGATCCCTTGGCATTTCTGACACTTCACAGAAAGAAAGAAGTATTGGCTTCGATAAACTGCTGTCCCACCTCCTGTTAGAAAGGGATTATCAACACCAACAGACGAAGCCAGCCATGACTCTGTCCAACTGAGTCCTGATACCCTTCAAGGAGGATGATTACATGACCTCGGTGGGCAACCTCTTCCAGCGCTGCTCTTCCCTCCYGTTCAGTCCCAAGCCATGAATTTTTTGTCTTTTGTTATTGTCTGCCTCTAAAAGGGTCCAGCTTCAGTGTAATGGTCTGTTAATGGTCTTGAAGAAGTCCTCTTCTGCCATAGGATTGTTCATTAGCCTCCCTTGCAGGTCTGCATGAGCAGTCACTCCTTCTTCTCTGCCACCACAGGCCAGACAGGCAGCCGTAAATAGAAAGGGAGCCTTCTGTGCCTGCTATTGCATCTGCCAGCTTTCCTCCATCCCAGCATTTTAACCGTGGTGGGTGTCCCCCACCAGCTGACTGCTGCTTGAGGCCATGGACAAGCACCTACTGCACCTCTACTAAACGAGGGGGCAAAGACAAGTGCCTAAAAAGGGAGAAGGGGTCCTTTTGGTTGAAGATTGTGTGAGATTATTTTAAGATCACTGAGATCACCACCCATCTGGCCAGCTTGAAATACATTTGTCAGTGAGTTAAAATGCATGACAAATAAATAGACAGTGAAATTACATAAGCTTTTTTTTTTCTTCCCTCCTTCAGAAACCAGGCTAAGGAGTCAATCTACAGTCATACTTTATCCATATCAACAAGTTTTGCTAAATCCTGTTCAACTATTAGCATGTATTTATTCCACTCACTATACATGAATAGTATCCTGATTTCCTTCTCCCTCCCTTTCCCTTTACATCCTATTATTTGACACTACCGAGGTGATATAATCAGCACACTCATTTCGTTCCTCCATGATGGAGGAAACTTACGGGATGTCTCTAGGATGTATGATTTTCTCTATTCCTCTTCTTCCACTACTCCTGTAATTTGTTTACAGAATTTGTTTTATGCATAAACAAAAAAGATGAAGCAGGAGCTAAAACTCCAAGTTTTGTTGAGTAGTTTTATCCATTTTTCAGTCCCATTAAGTGATAATCTAAATTACTGCAGGTTTGCTATCAAAAAGGTCAAAATGTAGCCTTCCAGAATGTATCATATTTTCCCCACRGTAGAAATGTTAAATATATATATTTAACATTTATATATATTACTATCCACCAAGCAGCTTAAATGGTTTAGTAGCCCATTATTTGAGAGGTTACCATCTTCCACACTCCTCAGAGTAGAGCTCATCTAAGATATTACTTATTCTGACATAAAGAACAAAAATGCAATGAGTCAAATCTACTGATTAACTTTAACAGATTTTTTTTCAAAACAAAACTAATAAAGATCATGAGATGTAGACAACTGATGTGATATAAGTAAAATCATATTAATTTTTTCCCCCTTGCCCCCTATTTAAATAATGAAACGACAACAACAAGTAATATTAGGAAAAGAGATGACCAAGATCTCTAGATTCAAGCCAGTTCCTGCTCCTTTTTATACATAAAATTAATGAAATAGCAATTATTTTTTCCTTAAGTACTCATTACCACGTCTCACACGCTAAAGTCTTTACTAACAACCGAAGGTTCAGGATCGTAATTTCTGACATGCAGGTTATTGCTAACTGCAGAGAGAGATTTTGTATTAATAGAAGCCACAAAACTAAGTAACTTTGGTCAGTACTCTCAAAGTTATCACAAAAAGCCTTTCACACCAAAGAAGTAAAAAACCCTACCATAAATGGAAGATGATAACACAAGATTATTTAGTGCT
>NW_020454194.1:336026-337675 GCF_003342845.1 Nothoprocta perdicaria
AAAAAAAAAAAAAAAAAAAAACCTACCATGTCTAAGAAGCTGGACACAAACACATTTTTCCAAATAAGTCAGATCATCAAATTGCTGCTCAACAACCTTTCTTAGAGGAGGTCAGACTGCCCAACCTAAGCAATGGTAGCTAACCAAATGTAAAGGAAAGCTGCAAGTCTAGTATGATGTTACCTAAAACAACAGTAACATTTGAGAAGGAAACACCAAATGCAGTTTGTCCAGATTCCTAGAGCACTTGCCTTTACAGAAGGGACAGACAAATCTATCTTCCAGTCTCATCTCTCTGGGGAGCAGGGGTCAGGGCAGGAGCAAAATAATATTAGCTGAAAGAATTTATTGCATCATTTTTACTATAGTTTCTATTGCTGTTTTCTCTAAAAAGGGCACAGACTTCTCTGGATTAACAAGCAGAAAATTACTAAACAATGAGGCTTTTTCACTAGCCTTCCCCCATCCTCTAGAGGAAAAAATCTCCAACTGAAATAGTTTTGGCAGGTAAACCAAAACAAATTATGCTGCATTCTTTCCAACCCTGTCCTAATACACACTCTTTGATATCAAATTGCATTTGCAGTTCTCCCATGTGAAAATAATATTATGTATGCTGCTTTTACCATTTGGAAAAGAAACTATACAGTTAGAACACTAAATCTGAGAACAGTTCTTTAAATGTTATCCCTTCATTCTGCAAGTAAATAATCCTCTTTTGAAGTCTAGCTATGCATGACTGCTTGGGGTGAGGAAGTAACTATGCAAATACCTCTTCAAAACACAAAACAAACTAAGGAATATGGTAATGATGAAGCAAAAATTTAACTRTCTTTTTGCATCACGAAAATCTTCCTGCCATCTTCCTGAAGATACGTGCATAACTGCACAGAGCATGAAGCAAAGCAGTCAGCAGTATCAAGAGTCTCAAGGACCCCATACCTAAAACATGAAGACTGGAAGTTATGAAGTTTTACTACATTATCACACATTGAAGGAAAACACTGTAAATGACACCAGAAGATCCTTAGCTCTTAAAAAATGCTTTCAAATCACACTGTGAGCATTAATAAAGTCAAATTGGTTGCCTTCTGGATATCTCGACATTGCACTTGCAATGCATGATCCAACCTTTTTTTCCATTTCATCAGATTGTCTCCATCTCACTGTTTGCATCCATAAAACACAACTACAACCCATTTTTAAAGATGCTTCATTCAGCGCCACTTTCAGYTTTCTGCAACTACAAAACAGTATCTAAATGTTTTCCACAGAAGATCGTTTTCTGGATCTGCCTCCAAGAACAGGGTCCCCTTCAAARAAACGGCACAGACAATACCAGTTAAGCAGCACCACTCCAGTTCCAGTAAGCAGCGTATTGCGTTCGTTCTACTGAACTTCATGCTAGAATGAATTTTAAAATCTGGAACTAGTAATTATGATTCTTAAAAGATTGCCTTTTGTCACGGGGTCTTTAGAAGCTTTCAATAGGAGATGTCAAGCAGGCAGACAGGTATTTTTGCCAGACAATAGAAATTATATTTAAATCAGACTTGTAGGAAAAGGAATAACTGCTGCTTTACTATGTAAATATCACCATGCTCAAATACCACAGTTCTCTGGATCAGGCAATAAGGCTAGAGGCATTT
>NW_020454194.1:337898-378481 GCF_003342845.1 Nothoprocta perdicaria
CTTCCTTTTTGTGTGTGTGTTTGGATATCTTTCCAGCAACCTAGATGCCTAGTTTGTATGGCTGCCTTGCCACAAGCGCCACGAAGTTTTTTGATTCCTACAGGCTGTTTATTGAAACACATGCTAAGCCGAGCAGCAAGAATTATGCTTAAGGAGACTTTCTCAGTTGTTATTCTTCCTTTGTTGCCTTGCGCCCATAGCCCTTCCTTTTCCCCTCCTCTTTAGCATCGTCCTTTTCATATCCTCCTCCTCCTCCTGCTRTGTTCTTCATCAGCATTTCCTGCCTTTGCAGCATTCAACCCCTGAGTAAAGCAGCGAACCTCGAGTTCTCCCTGTGACATGTTGTTTTCCCATCCCCTGGTCCATTCCGGTCCCTGTCCTTCCCAGCTATTTGGGCCGTGTCACAGCTGCAACCCCGACACCTGGTCTGTATTCCTGCCTTGCCGCAAGCCTCGAGGACAGAGCCGAGMGAAGCCATTTCCCCAGGAGAAGGCAGGATGCAGCAGCTGGGCAGAGAAGCAACTAACTCCATCTCACGCTTCTCCTTGAAAGCCTCCTACTCACCCCGAAAACCTAGCACTCTGCGGAGCCGTTTCCCCACCTTTTGCAACTGAAACACAGTAACGCTGCCCACAGACGTGCAGGGAACAAGCAACCCATGAGCCCGTGTGCGTCTCCAGGAAGCTGCTCCTAGGCTGAGGAGCAGATTCTCCAAGAGGATGCATAGATCCAAAGGAACTTTTTGGGTCAGAGCTCACACCGTTGTGGCTGTTTGGCACAACTGGGCCTTGTACCACCACCCACTGCAGYAAGAACAAGGCCTGCTCCATGCTGAAATCCTTCCCGGACAGGGGGATCACAGCTTGGGGGATTATCAACCTCATTCCGCTGCAGCCCTGCTTTATGTAAAGCAGTAAATCCTCCAAGTAAAACAACTCGCAAGATTTCCAGAGCATTGATACGTGAAGACACGTCCCCTTAAACAGAAAGCTAATTAGTAAACTGGAACATGCAGCCAGTATTTAACCCATTGATTGCGGTAGGCTTATGAGGCAGAAATATGTAATTAGCAGCTATTCTTACAGAGTCTGAAGGCAAAGATCTGTTATTCTGAAACAGCTTTGCTGTCAGTGGCTTCCAACTAGGCAGAGGCAGAGCTACAGCAGATCTCAAACTAAGTAGACCTGACTACAGATTCAGTGTGTATACTTGGAAGGATGATGCAATCTAGGCTTCCGTATAAAAATCTCCGAGACATTCAAAAGCATGACAGATTATATAAATGCAGCCTTCAAGGCATGTGAGGCAAAGGTGTAAAAGGAAATGTATTTATGGATTTAAGCATTCATAAGGATATTCATATGCAAAGATAAACTATGTAGCACAGCATGTACAAAGTACACACCCATAAAACTGAACCCAAAGCTTAAAAGGATTAAAATTTCATTACATATTTGGTTTTGAAGTAGATTTGTGGCAAGAGATAAGTGACAAGCTATGCAAATTATTCCAGCCACCTGGAAGGTAGAAGAAATTGCTGGAGGGCACAAACAAATAAATAAATAAAGCCCGTGCTGTGCTGCCAGGCTCTGCGAAGAATGCCTGCGAGAAAACCCACGCTCTTCTCTCCAGCAGAGGTCACAGCAGTCAATATGAATTATTAGCATGATTCTTGTAACAMGAGAACAAGCTAAGCTGCCAAGTCAGAGCTGCACTGCAACAGTACACTGGCTGCAGCAGTATTGCAAACACTAGCTCTAGCAGTACTGAAGAAGCATTTTCTTTTCTTTTATAGAAAAGGGCATTGATTTTCCACATAGAAAATGAAACAGTCAATTCTTTTCCCATTATATGATTTCCTTCCAAATGCAGCACAGCTATCTTGTCTTGAAAAGTCTCTGGAAGTCTCATGACCCAGTGCAATGTGTTTCACTAAAATGAAAATCCTGTCTCCAGATTGTCTTAGTCTCCTCATTTCTTACACAATAGCTTTCCAAAAACTGCACCCATTCTTTTTTTCTATTCAAACAAAGCTGTCCACCATTGCAAAGTGGTTAATACAATCTCAGAGAAATTATGTATGGGTTGAAGGGGAGCTATGAAGGAGGAGTGTCCATAAACACCTTCTCTCCCTGACCAAATACCCAATCTGGCAGCTCCTGAAGACACTCCAGCTTTCTGTTCTCACTTTTGCCATAGAATCTCCCCCTAACATGAATAAGCCACTCACATTTTTTCTTTTCAATTGTCCACATACAAAGATATAACCTGATGGTCACCTTAACATCAGTTTTGAAGCTACTTATGGTTTTGAACTTACTTATGGTAAGTGCAAAAACTGGCCTTTGATGGAAAACAGTATGCATATATAAGTCCTAATCTATTGCAAGGAGAAATGACCATTCTATCTTTCTCAGATGCCAMCTTTATTCAAATTAAAGACTCGTCGTGACATAGCTTGCAAGAGAGCTGTTCCCACTTGTGTTTTCCTAGAGTTGTGTTTGTGACAGATTTAAAAAAAAAATGCACCAGGCAARTAAGATTATATCAAAGATATTTTCTACCTTCTTTATTGAAAACTATTTCTTCATCGAAATTTGGTATACATTCTAAATTACTGCCTGCTTCACCTGTATAACATCATATAATTCCTAAATAAATGGGTTCTCTGTACATATAAAGTGTTCATTTCACAAGCACTGTTTCAAAATATTCAGCTGCAGCAAAGCATTTTCCAGGGGGCAAGATTAGGATGCCCATTTGGAAGGGAATGTTTTGGTTTGTGTTTTAGATCTGAGTGTCCCCAATGCGAACAAACAGCGCAGCCACCACATCCCAGGGGCAGCGTCTTCCCCGCTGTTCTACAGCCTGATCCCAGAGCAGCAACAGCACATCCTGCCCTCGGTGCTTGGCTGAGCCTATCCTGGGCATGAGGAATTGCCCGCTGATGCCAACGAGCTTCTCACTCCCAGGCCTTGGCACTGCAGCGCGCAGGTCCCCTGATGGCGGTATCCGGGATTTCGCTCGGATTTCAGCAGGCTGAAATTTGGCTTTTTGGTGGGGAAGGTTCAGTGCTTCAACAGCTATTCTTATCTCTGGGGAAAAAGCGAACTGCTGGCGAGGGGCTGTTTCCATCCCCAATCTACCATCTGATGGACCATAATGGCTAGAAATACAGCAACACCAAAGATGTGCTAGATGCACTGGAGGCAAAAACATTCCCTTACAATTTAAAAAATGACTTTTCTTTTTTAATCATCTGAGTTGTCACAGAAGAGCAGAGTGCAGAAATGTTACATCCTTACGAAAACCAAAGTGATTCTAAAGTTTCTTTACTCCGACTGTGTTGGTAGGTCTTTGAAACTGAAACTCAAAACAATTTAGATGTAAATATTACCCAATTACACTTGCTGTTGATGACTTCAACCTCCTGGGAAATGTGAGCACAGTTGAGTTTGAAATAATTCAGTCTCAGTAAGAAACTTCTGTGAAATTATTTAGCTGCACTGAGGGGGCCACAACGATGCAATTCATCTACCAATAATTTAGCCAATTTTTACAAGGAATGTTCAGCAGCAGCACAAGTTTCTGTGAAAATTAAGACGTAAATTTTCTGAATCAGTAAAAAAATGAAATCCCAAACATCAGACAGAAATATTCACTTTGTGTCTAGAGACAAATGACCATAGGGGCCTACAGGGCCCAGAGGTGAGTGAGSGCTTTAAAGGTCGCCTGCTAGCTGGGCATCAAGAGAGTAGGGTGCCTACCTGCCAGACTTGACAGCTGCTATGCCAGTCCTACCATAGCCTTTACCCTGCATGAGCAGGGGGGTTGGACTCGATGACCTCTGAGGTCCCTTCCAACCTTCGGCATTCTATGATTCTATGATTCTACCCAGCTAAGGTGCATTTAAACTCTGCCCCTTATGATGCAATTTCTCTCAGCAAATATCCATCTAGAAAAAAAAAAAAAAAAGATGTCGATTCACACATTGGCTGGGTCACCTSAGCCACGGCCTTTTTATGGATACTCTTTCCACAGTCCTGTTCCTCGCACCCCATGTGGCCTCCCCTTCTCCTTCTGCCCATCTCTTTTCAACGGATAAGGAAGCCTGCAGTCCTTAGAGCCAAGTTTTTGTTGTTGCTATTGTCTTAAATAATCCAAAGGTTTCAAAGGTGTTTATTATTCTTTCAGACCCATTTTCAGCATGGAGAAGGTAACACAGAAAAGACTGTTAGTCCTATTTTTAAGGTTTTTTTTTTGTCTTCCATTCTTCCATTTGCTGTTATATGCATCTCTCTACTGCACTGCTCCTTCCCTCTTCCAAGTTCCAAGCAGACCCCAAGAGAGCAAATGCCTCTTGATGCTTCTTAAGTGCTTCTTACATATTTCACTTGAATGCTGCCCTCACAGAGACTCTGGGAAGTACTCAGAAAAACAACCTTTGGTTTAAAGACGCTCACCTCCTTCGCTTGCTCCATCACAACAAATAAAAACAGGCTCTTCCAAGGACCTGTGTGCARCAGCTGATACTTGGCTTTGGCAATGAACTCTCCTTCAGAAGAACCATTTTCTTTCCCTTGACTAGGAAAGTGTGGAGAGAATGCCCCCTAAGGCCATTATTCTTTCCCTGCATTAGCATTACTGAACACTTTCCCTATCTACCCTAAGATCATTCCTCACTTAAACTTCTACACACACTGTACTATAGCCCCCTGTTTAAAATTCATCACAAATCTCCTGCTCTACAAATCCAACATGTTAACAACTGTGGGAAGATCCCTCTAAATATATTTAGCTTATTTTCTAAAGCAATGATATTCACTCARCGGTGCCATATGCAGGTTACTAGAGATCGTAGTTTGTACAGAAGATTTTAATAATACAATGATGAGAAAATTGCTCAAGAAAGGGGAAATGAGAGTAAAACCAGGGCCTAACAGAAGTTATGGCATCATAGAGACTTGCTTGAGGTGAGAGACAGTTACCACTTCCAGGATGGTTGGTATGTACGGAATCCACTTCTCCACGATTTCCTTGGCAACAATCTGCCCTCCCAGCACACAYTAATGACAGTAAATRAAGAGTGGAGCAGAATGGAGACACCATGGCCAAAGTGCTGGATTCCCTGCAGAGGTGGTAACCTGATGGTGCCTGCAGCTGATGAGCGAATGGAGGGTGGAGCAGAGTGAAGACACCGCGGCCAGACTCTGTTRTACTCCCTGCAGAGGTGGCAACCCGGTCATACCACGCAGCTGACAAGCCACACAGTATGATAAGATGTCTGGTACTGGGTATGATGTCTGGTACTGGGTAATCAATGGTGGCAGATCAGTCCCTTCTGATGGACTTGGATCAAATTTCTCCTCATTCTAATCTCATTATAATACCAATACACAACCCCACCCTAGAAGTTGCCGGCTTCCAAGGAATGACCACTCCTCACTGAGCATGCTCTCTAGATTTTTAGTTAACTCAGGAGACTTTTTAAACCAATCAATAACAAAAGTAAGTATGACTAGAGTCACTCAAGCTCCACCCACATGTAAAATAAAATATATAAAASGTGAACTAAGGCGAGAAGAAGGAAGAAGATAAGAGGGAAGACTCCATAGTAGCTTCTGGATCAGTCAACAGGCTGAACTCCTTTCCTCCCCTCCAGTCAGGATGCTGCCTGAGGAGACTCCTTGAGGTTGAGAGCCCTCTCCCATCTTCTGGGGTGAGTGATGACTGTGCCTTTGCACACYAGGCACTAGCTGAAAACCCCATGCTGTAGTAGAGAATTTCCTATACTGACACCCGAAACCCGTTCTCTAAATGTTGCATTTGAATAAATTGTGCTATTTGTGAACTCAGCAACTTGTTTTGAAAGCAGYTGGACCTACAGTCAACAGGCTGTTCATGAACCCGGTACTGCCAGAGTCAGTCAGGCCTAKAGTTACCACAGTACTTGCTATCTCTATTAAGAGGTGAGTCCAGCTGCCTCTAGTCCCTCTAGCCTTTGAGGATCAGCTGGAACACAAGGGGATTCATCTCTTACCAAATTTGCCTTCCACCCCGCTTCAAACCACAACAAATAACTATGTTTTCCAATAAGTTAATAGAACATAGGTAAATCTAAAAATTAAGTGAATATGTTTGTGATGAAATACGTCAGTGAGCATTTTAAATGGAGACTATGCTGAGGCTTGGCAGCCCTTATTTGTAATATACAGTTGCTGCGCTATATTAAAGTGTGCTGCTGCTTAAAATTATGTAATGCACTTCCTAGCTCATAAGAGAAGTAGGATATGTCTAAATCCACTATTCATTTTATGATTCCACTGCTTTCATGTGCAGCTCATTAGCACCCATTCCCAAACTGCAGAGTTTCTGTGCAGAAAAAAACTCCAAAACAGATGTGAAGTCACAGGACAAGCCAACCAGTTTTAAGTCTAGGATATCCCCCTGAATAGACAGGATAAATTTCTAATCCCCTGTAGGAAAACATGCTTTCAGGCAAGATCTGTGAGACAGACCCACAATCATGGGGCAGTGCCAGAAAGCAGCAGATTAAAGGACCATAAAGCCAAAAATAAAAGCCCTCTGGATAAGGCACAGCTAATGAATTGCTGCAAATGATATATATAAAAAAAGACTAGTCTGCCACTGAGTGACATGACAGCACTGTGAGGACTGATGGCAAAAAGAAGGAAGAATAGTACACACATTCCTATAAAAGCAGCTCTGTTGGACCTGATGTTTTGAAGTTTTTTTTTTCTCATTTAGCCAAATTACAYGTCTTCAAAAGGCTGACAAACCCCAATTAGAAACAGATCTGTACTGTTTTCTACAGGGACGCCTCCTTCCTTGCAAACCCTTCTGAACACTGTTCCCCTGGAAGTGTTTGTGGTGCAATGGTCAGACCTCATTACTGAAATTGGTGGACTCTGGAAAATTACCGAACTCTTTTTGTTTGAGGTAGTGAATAAGGAAATCCATCATTTATTTTAATATTTTTCTGAAATATCTCAAGAGTTCTGGAGATGATCCTCCCCTCTTCCCTTCCGCTTCCTCCAAAGGCAACCTTCCCATGATAACTCCTCCCCAGGTTGAAAGACCCTTCACCTTCTGAGTAAGACCAGCTCACAGCTTTTTCCAGCAACAAATTTTACTTTTCAGATTGTGATGTTCTGTGCCCTTGCCTTCCAGAATAACACTCACAAAACTTGCAGCAATGGGATTTTAGGAAGTACAAACCATTTTCAAAAGATCCAATCTCCAAAATGCAATTACTATGTTACACATTTCTATCTATCTCTGTATGCTGTTTCCAAATTTTCAGTTACACAATAACAAATGGTACATCCAATTTATTCTTGCTAGAAGAGCCAAATAATATTTAACACTGAAGCTGTCTTTATTTCTCTCTGAAGAGCAGGAAGATTTACAGAATTCTAAAATTTAGTTTAGATGTTTTTGAAAAACTTAATGTAGGCCAYCAAGATATACCATGAATGTAATCTCTAGTTTAAACTGGAAATTATATACAGGAAACTGTATACTGATGTATACTGATGGTACTTCATTAGCATCAAATGCATTAACACATGAAAACAGATTTAGAGCTCACTCAGAGTGCAGGTATTACCTCTGCTGCAGCATCAAGTGGAATATTGCAGTCTTTTATTCCACTGCTCAGGGTTCAGGCCAATGCAATCTCCCCYCCTCCCCCTCTTTTACCTATTACAATACAAGCAATATAATTCTTCACAAAGATGAAGTGGAGGAAGGAGAGCCAGAATCCAGGAAGTTGGCAAGTGAGGCAACATTTCAGGTTTGTGCAAGACTGCACCTTAGTTGCCTTTTTGTAAGCCAGAACCACTTTATGTAGCTATTTCACAAGATCTAGCAGATTAGCTAAAATAATAAACATTGCTCAGCATTCTTCAGTAATCAGAAACTATTGAAAAGGAAACGTAAGATTTAGAGTAAATATTGCACTTACCAAAGATCTGGTCGTAACTGTAACTAGACACTACATAGAGCGCGCTCTGCTGCCAGCATTGACCTTTTATAGCTGCGTAGCCTAYAGATAGGTAAGTAGACAGATATTCTGCTTTTCCCAGACATAAAATGCAAAGATAGTGAGATGTGGTCAGTTCATTCAGCCTTTATTGTAACTAGCACTATCTTCTGGATTTGGATTTAACAGATCTTTAAAAATAAATAAACAAAAAGGAAAGCAAAGAATAGGCTGTGATCACTGAAGATCTTCAGCCTTTGGTATCAGTAGCTGTAGAAAAAAAGACAGATTCAGAAAGGCAGGCTAATAAAACCATGCATATGGACCTGCCTTGCATGGGAAAACTATGTGACCCAAAACCATTCTCTTTACTGCCAGGCTCTGTTCAGCCAAGTGCAAAAAGTGAAGTGTGTGACCTGATTTTTCTTTTCTTCAGATTTGCCTGAACATAATACAAGTAGATTCCTGCCTCATCTCTAAAGAAAACAGTTTAACCTGTAAGTTAACACACACCTTCTGTGCTAACATGCAATTTCACTTGTGAAACGACAAGCGAGGCCAGGGCTTGCTGCAGTAAATTAAGTAGGGCAGTGCCAGTCAATCATGGGTGTAATGAACGCTGTAACACCCAGTTATTTTAGAACTTGGTAAGGCCAGACATTACTGCTTCTAAGGGCTATACACAAACACCTGCAATGGTACCCGGCATCACATTGCAAGCTTCCTACACCATATGTTTTGGATACCCAGCATGATAAATGAGAGGCCTTCTTACCATGGAGTTACCATGGAGTCTTACCATGGAGTCACCAGACCACTATAGAGTGGATATTTTGGGATAAAAGCACCACAAGAATCTGAGGGATAGCTCACTTGCTTGTTACACTCTCCTTCAGCTTGGGGGGAGGTTGTACACGTTAACATAATTTCCTTGCACATAAATGTAATGGATTCAGATGAGCACCATTTTTTTAACCCCAGCACAGTTTGTTGCTTCAGGTATCAGCAGCTAGGCAATGAAATAAAACACTTGTAGGAAATGGCAGGTCATGTACTTCCTGAAGCTCAAAGGTACTCTGCTCTGTTCCTAACATTCAGAGAAGGTTGATGTCTCAATTTCTTGATAGACAAACCTAGCCAGTATTTTCACATGAATTCTAAACTAGTTTTAACATACAAGTATGTATTTACAAGAAGTAACATGGTTTCAAGAGCATCGGGAGCTGCTTTTAATACAATTCACAGAATCTCAGAATGATTGAGGTTGGAGGGGACCTCTAGAGATCATCTAGTCCAACCTCCTGCTCCAGCAGGGACACCCAGAGCACRGGGCACAGGGCGGCATCCAGGYGGGTTTGGAAGATCTCCAGAGAAGGAGACTCCACAATCTCCCTGGGCAGCCTGTGCCAGGGCTCTGTCCCTCTCACAGTAAACAAGTTCTTCCTCACATGGAGATAGAGACGTCTTTATTTGCCTCAAATATTTCACTTGGCATCTTTATTTCAACTTCAGCCCCACATTGCTGCTGCTGCAGAGGCCTGTGCATTCTCATGATGCCACAGCTGCTTTTCATGCCTTTCAGCRAAGCCTCCAGAGGCTAATTATCTTGACTACATGTTTGTCAATACTGYTTTAAAAAGTCTACATAATACATCAGGTTCGCAGATGGAGAACTGAGATTGTTGTTGGTCAGTGCCTACAACAGCAGATGCCTGTTCAGCTTAATATGTCAGTGCCCAACCTTTATCCTCAGTAAATTTCATGCTGCTGAAGTGACAAGCTGGAATCAGGCTTTGCCTCGCCTGGAAATGTCACCCCACAGTGGGAAGGAAATAAAGGACTTGGGTTGATGAATTTGCTATTTTTTTCCCTCATCACTTTGTTAAATAAACTGTATCCCAGCTTGCAAAATTACGATGCTCAATCTTTATAAAGAAATGTTCTGCATTGTAGATTGGTCACGGTTCAGCACATTGGCTAAGACCAGGGATGAAATATGAGTGCTGAGATGTAAACAACAACTGCACTTTAACTTTGCCAGAAAGTTATGAATTACACCTAATTGATATCAAAAGCATCCTCGCAGAATAAAGTAGTTTTATTTATGGATTAACTATTAAAACATTAGGAGTCAAAAATAAATAACAAGCCCTATATCAACTGCATCCTCCATTATACACACACATACATGCACACATATATGTATGTAATGTATATACATTATGCATATAGACACACARAGAAAATACACATATTTATTTATTTCCCTGGTACCATTTTTTTTCTAAGAAGCTGGTTTTGTTCTCCAGGACCCTTCATGAAAGGTTATAACATGTTTTCCTGCCTGCTTGAAGTGGAAATACCTCAAAAGAGGTATAGAGGAAAATACAGTCTGCATACAAATTTCAGGCTGCGTGCATACAGGTTTTACCTGGTTCAGCCATTAGTCTCTAGAAAAGAACCTTCCTTTCTGCACATTATCTTATTTCTTGTTTTACATTTGCTATCTTTGTTATCTCTCAGGTCTATTGCATTAAGAAGGCCCCCCCCACACACATTCTTTTTCCTTGGATCCATTATCATCTTCACCAGCAATTTAATCTCTCATGAAGTCTTTGGAAAAGTAAAGCAAAACGTAATGACTGGCTGTTGTTTTTGCAGCAGTGGCAGTGACATCATCRCAGAATCAGTCCATCCTTTGAATGAGACTTTCAGCCACAATCTCGCCACATGTGGTGGATGCACAGATGAAAGTAAGAATTATGGCAAGGGCAATTCAGAAATCTGTGGGGCAACTTCRGCTATGTGTGAACTATTGATATCTCCAGTGAACTACAAATAACTGCCTTAACTAATTTTCAGCAAAAAGAATGTGACTCAAAATCTTCATGAATTAAACTTTGCAGAACTGTTATTCTTCTGTATAATCGTCACCTATGCATAACAGAAATGGCTACAAGTCTCAGAAAAGCCAGCGTCCAGGTAATGATTTTCACATATTCCCCACTGCTATATTCTAATATCCCAGATAAGGGCTTTGCAGTCTGGAACATTGATATATATGCTCTCATAAACCCCATAACAGTATTGATAATGATAGCTAGCATAGTGCTTATTTAATTGAAGAGAGTGTTTTCTGTTCAACATTTGTTTTCTGAGCACCAGATCAGTATTAATTTCAGTATTAATTTCACAGTCATCAAGACAGAGTAATAAGGAAACTGATGAAAGCTTTGTCCTGTTTAAAACACAAACTTTTTGGCCTTCTTTTTCAAATTATTAGAACAGCAGCAAGCTGACACTTCTTAGAGAAAAGTAATATACAAAAACCTGGGTTGCCCCCATCCCGCCACGCGGCGCAGTTTTGTTTTGACCAAGTCTGTGAGCGCGAGCCCGCGTTACCTCCCGTTACCTCTGCGCTTCCTGCATCGTTATGTAATTTGGCTTACCTGCTCTCAATATACCAAACCACTGAAGACAAGTGAGACGCTCGAATAACTAGAGCACCACAGCTGAGAKAGTGCTTTACAGGCCAGGAGGATTGAAGGAGGCCATGGACCACGTGTGCTTGATCTTACTGACCGTACCCCACGGTGGGCCTCCTTCCTGCAGTGGAGGTACCCAGCTGGCCCCATGAACGGCATTAATACTCCATACCCCAGCTAGGGGGTCTCTGCGGTCACACGTAACACAGGGGTTCACGAGAGCCACGGCGGCCAGAACCGCTTTGCTCAGCACTCGCCGTGGGGACAAAGCTGCAAGTCACGGGTCAGGGAGTTGTGATATCTAATTAACAGCACAGGTATTATACAACTTCTTAGAAACCCCCTTTTTGTTTTTTTTTAAAACAACATTTTTGTATCAACTACTGCGCAACTCAGGTTATATTCACAGAATCACATTATGCAAAAATGGAAATATTTATGTAATCCACATGTACAATAAGTGCTACAATCACTGTTTAGGTTTTCTTGCATAATTCTGAAGCAATAAAATGCCCTTGGATGTTAAAAGCATGGGTTTGTATTAGTTCATTACTTCTGGAAAAACAGCATATATATTTTGTGCTTTAAAAATAATCATTTGGCTGATTTCTGTGTTAAACCTTTATTCCAAACACTACATTATACAGCAATTCTACAGTTCGTGAGTATGTTATAGTCTATTGTTATAAAATTTTGAATTGTAGTGCATCTAAATAGCAAGTTTTTGACATAAGTTGACATAGGTCTCTATAGACCTTAAAAAAAAAAAAAAAAAAAAAACAGCAACAAAAGTTATTTTAAAACATACTTCCGGACACTCCGGTAGTTCAGTCACTACTCATTCAAAACTTTCCATGGGACAGACCTACTTGAATATTGTTTGAGGGCACTTACACTGCTATGACTCTTCTGCTTACTCCACTTTCAGGGGGAAAGATGKTTTGCCATGACTACAGAAGATTGATCAAGAAAAAAATATATGTAAGACATATGGATCATCACTGGGAGCTGCATATGTAAGTTTCTGTTGTTTCTACAGCCCTATCCTTTTGATACACATAAGGCATGACTTTCAATAAACTGTTTTTGYTGATAATCAAGCTTCCAGTTTATTAGAAACTACACAAAAATACATAGCTATAGAATCAAGTTACACCCTTCAGCTTCACCACAGCATTCTCCCTCAGCCTTAGCATCTCTTCAGTGAAGTCTGAGCACTGCAGTTTATTGCACATATTTACCCAWATACACAGTTCAGTACAGCCCAGTAAGACTGCATCAAGGACTTGGTTTTATCTACATTGAGTGATAAAAAGCACAGTAAACCCCAAAGGAAATTACAGTGTGACATAACCGTTCAAGACTGCATACAGCTTCTCCAGAACGTGAAGGGAACGACTCCTCTCTCAGCACAGAGGTTCTCCCATAAGAAACAGGCTTCCCAGACTCTGAGACCCCTCTCTTTCCTCAACAAATCTCACTTTCCATGAGAGTAGCTGGACAAAAGGCAGCCTGTGCTGTGGTCAGTTTGGGGCTAGCAAGTTACTCGTGAATCATAAGCTGAGGCTCGCTRTTTTCTCAAAGCAGGAGTGTTAATTGAGTCTTTCCTCTCTACGCAACTCTAGATTTTTCCAAAATCTGCAAGCACATCTTTAAGATCTCTGCTGTAATTGGCCAAAGATGATTACAAGCTTCCAAAAKTACTAGAACCTCAACTGAAAAAGTAATTGTGGATGCTGCATCTAGTCCCTCTATTTGGAATGTTCCTGCCTAAACTAAATTGTAACTACGAAAACTATACATACATACAAATATRTATATAAAGAATATTCTGTAAATTATATTTTGATACTGTTCTTCCTAGACATTCCTGTACTTTTTTTTTCTGAAACCCCTATGCTTTCCAGAACCCCCTGAGTTACTATCATTAACATCCCATAGGTAGAAGATAATAACACTTCTTTTATCTGCAAAATGAGTAAAGCAGCCTGCTAAACATAGCATTCCATCACTCCTTTCCTCAGTGTCTGTCTTCTCTTTCAGTGGGTGTACTTTAGAAACAGACAAAGCACTTGCATCTACAATGCAAGCATATAAACATAAGCATATAATCTTGGTGCCAAACCCCAATACTTTAGTAAATGGACAAGTTCTTGGACATGAACAGCAAGCCTTTCAAAAAGGCAGTGATAAACCCTTCMCAAACCCATATTAACTTTGCATTTCATTCCTGCTGTTCTAAGGAATCAGGATAGGTCTCAGGTCTTCCCTAGGATGGATCAAAAATACCTTCTATCTAGGGTTACTCTTCTCTTGCCATCCAGGGATAACTGGATAGCCCCTTTGGCAACTTTTGGCCAACCTATTAAAGACCACATTGCTCATACGTGGTGCACATATTGAGGTACACTAGATGGTCTGTAAAAGATAAAATATACTGTACTGTATTGATTGGGAGCTGGCTAACAGCTCTCCTAGAATGAAAATGTTCACTATGTTCAAGCTTTAAAGAGGGACAAGCAGAGCTGCTGTGTGACTGGTTATTTTTTTGTGTTATTGCAGAACTCAGACCTCTCAGCTTACTAGAATTATGGTCTAATTAAGCCTATGCTGTTGAGAGTACACTGCTTACATGCAGGAAAACGTGCTGTCATCACCTTCATGTTTCCTCCTCATAGTTCTAAGAAGGAAATAATTCTTAACTTGCTAAACTTACTAAAATACTCAGTGTTAAGATTTCATTATCAAATATCGCTACAGCATTAATTCAGCTTTTAAATTTCATTCCCTGTTTCGATTACGTTGGAAAAAAATAAGGCAGTTCTGCAGGTGAAAATGAAAAGTGTACTCATGAAAAGCCAAGAAAGCTCATTTTAGGAAAGGGAACTCTTAAGCATTTGTATGACATGACAAACAACATATCGCTCAGAAGTAAACAAAAGCATTCATCATCAGATTTGAGACCAGCAAGAAGTGATCTTTTGCTACAGAAAGTTAATGTTTATAATAATACTGTGACTCTACTCCAAGTCTTCAAAGAAGTCTAGAAAAGTGGGTTGGGAAAAAAGAAAAACTGAACTGACCAAAACTGAAGAGCACAAAATTCAATTTCACTGAGAACTTATGTGTGCATTGAGAGAAGCCTATAAAGGCTACCAGCTTTGAATTAGTATTGAAAGCAGTGCAAGTCTCAGCTTGCACTCCTTTTTTTTAACTCAGACATTGGCCAATTAGAGAGTGAAAAGTGCCTGCCATTCTCCATTGTAAGAAGTTAAAAAAATAATAACAACTTAAAAAAAAAATCTCTAAAAACAGAGAATGTGACAATTATGGAGCCAACAAAACAGTTGGCTTGGTCCATATTAAGTTCATAGGCTTCTTGTCATTCCTTTTTCTGTAGCTCTCTGTTTTACTGGATATGGAACATGACTTTGAGGTTTTTCACAACCATCTGCAGCAAAACAGATGTTAGAAGAGAGAATTTGAACAAATCTTTGCTGAAATGGGTTAGAATGACCTGGCAAAGAATACACATTCAATACTGAAATGCTACCTGGGCCTCTGAAGTTTATTTACTGATGCTTTGCTCACTACCAATAATGGCAGCAGGACCATTTGATTTCTGCGTCTCACCTGACACCACCAACACATGCAGGTGTCTGAGCAGGCAGGTACAGACCAAGCCACTGTAAACCAAGCTCCACAGGAAATCTTCCAGATAGACCCGAGACCCAGCTGCATGAGAGACCTTATTCTTCCTATGTAAAACTCAGATCCAGGATATCCACATCAGTAAAGTCTAAGCATTAATCTTAAGACAGTGCYATTATGCAACTATAAGACATGTCTGTTTTGCATGGACATAAATCTCAGCTAGCTCTAGAGATCTCATCTATATTATGTTTATGCATATGTATTTTCATAAGCTTCCCTTTCACTTCAAGCTGCTTCTTTAAGAGTGGCAATTTCCTTAAATAAACATTGCAGACTACTAACTTCACTAAGCAAGCAAGAACACGAAGTTTTCACATATCAGTTGCCTCGCAAGGCATTTTTCTACCTCTATGAAAGGCAAGGAAAAATAAATAAACAAAACAAATCAGCATTAGATTGTAAAGGGTGCCTTAATTAAAAACAAAAGTAGGAAAGCAGGAGCTGAACAGATGCCCTGCTGAAATAGGGAAAATGTCTGKTTTTGGTCTTAAGTTGTATAGGTGATAGTCATGTGTGCGTATTGTGAGAAACGGAGGGGAAGGTTTAAGCAGGTAAATAGTCTGTAGCAATATAAAAATTCCCTGTCATAAAAATCTCCTCAATCTCTTCAATCTCATAAATCTCTTCAATGAGATAACAATGGCAGATTAAACCTAGCGTGCACATATAGTCGTACATTTTCTTTCTATAATTAACTAGTGATGCTTTTAAAACATGCCAAAGGCAGTGCAAGCTGAGGCTCTGCTTCACCCGAAAGGGTGACTATTTGATTATACTCCATGTAGTCRGTCAGTGCATTATGGAAAACATTTTCAAGTTGAGGTTCAGTGAGCTCTATGTTATTTTTCCAAATAGCATACACAAAAAGTAGAAATGAAATGTTCACAGTGAAGCCTACTTTCAAATATCTTTAAAAAGTGCTCTAGTTAAAAAATGCCGTATCTACTGAAGTTACTCATTTACTACAGCTCTAAGCTAAGTTAAAGYTACAGTGTTGTCAAAATCGTGAGATTAAAAAATAACACAGAGGCATATCCTACCGTTTTCCTCTCCCAGCAAAATACAATCTATCCATCCTCAGGTACAAAACTGAGGTATTAAATCTCTAATGAAGATCTAAGCTTTATTATAAAAGCAGTCTTAGTTTAATATAATCCAGACCTGTGCTATGCGGCCAGCCGAAATCTTGCCAGTGATTCTTTCAAGAACACCTTCAGTAGGGTGGTCAGCAAGTAAACATCCAATAAAGAGCAGTTTAAGCAGCAGCTGGCTCAACCTTTCTCCTGTCTTTAAAAAAGAATAAACAAAAAATAAAAACAACACACCAGACTCCTCAGTGTTTGCTCAAGACTCTCCTTTTACCAACACGCAGTTTGACGGAGCCCGTGCAAATGCGCTGCTCACCCTCTCCTGAGAGCAGGACGCCTTTATGTGAAACATGAGCAGAATCCCTAATGCTGAAACGTACTCTCTGCATCCTCAATGAGATTTTATTACAGGGCTCTCTTTCTCCTTGCTGCCGTGGATCAACACGCCTGCTATTATTCTGCTGCTTTTATGGCCAGACGCTATCTGTACACCTGTTTTTTATGTCCTGTATACAGGTACATTCTGCATGAGCACACTATATATCACATCGGTGTTATAATCTAATTGGGACTATTTAAAAATAATTAACTCTGCTCCTGGAAGCACTCATAATGATGACATGGAAAAAAAAATCTCTTAATATTGTATTCAGCTAACTTTCTGCTTATTAAGAGGTAGATTTTGAGGATATTTTGGCTTTCAAAACATTACAGGCTTAGATTTTCAAATATGCCTAATTTTAAGTCATTTTAAAGATTGGTTTTGTGGCTTTCAAAGAAGATGTGGCAGTTTAATTAGCAAAACAGAAGCTATTTTGCCTATTCTGTCAGAATTCCGTGTGGCAAAAAATCATAATTTCTGAGTCTACCAGCAAAACTTCATTTAACTCCTCAAAACAAACAAACAGAAAACTAAAAACCAACTACCTACTTTCTGCAACCCTTTAGTAAGAACATTACAAAACAAATGATAATCTTTGCTTAAAGAAACATGATTTACCAGAAGAAKGCCTTTTATTCAGACCTTTGAGTATCATGGGCTGCGACAACTAAATTTCACCAGCTTTGATAAATAATAAAAGAGTCTGGCAAACATTCAATTTTTCTTGTCCTCCACCTACATAGTTCTACAGTTCCTATCAATACATTATTTATATTTCAGTAGCATTCTCTATGCACTAATTACCTTATACACAGCTAGGAAAGAAGTCTCTGTCACAGAGATCTTCCATTCCAAGACAACAAGAAAGCAAGAAAAGACTTGTAAGACTGTGGTTTCCCAGTCACGATACCTATAAATGTTCCAAGTAACGGGGTGGAGATGCTGGTTTTCTCCCATTCTCAATGGCAAACTGTTTGAAGTATTCAGTTTAAAACTCACCATCTGTGGTAATACTGTCCTCTGTTAAATGGTAAAGTGGTAATACTGTCCACTGTCCTCCTAGTTAAAATAATAAAAGATCACTAAAATGAAAACATTAGAACATAAGTTCCTGCATTTCCCTTACTTTTTCCAACCATTTTTTTCTATTCCTTCCTTTATATATATATAAAATATATATTCATATATAGTAATAATAAATATATATAAATATATATTTTTATATATATATMTGCAATGTTCATGCTACTTTTCATTCTGTCACCATGCTCTGCATCGTTACCTGCACCTTACAACTCCAGGAATTTTCTTAATTGCCTGACCACTTTATTCAGGGACTGTGTACCTCAAATCTTCATGACTCTCCTGGAGCCAGGATCTGGAACCACTTGGTCCCCTCAAAGCAAAGGCTTCTCCTGTGCCAACAGCCATGGCTTGACAGGGGGCTCAGAAATACCATGAGTAGCCAGAAAACAAGAATTTATTGATAGCTGCGACACAACAGGGGAAGCCAAGGAGCGCCTCACTTTGTGGCTTGCAGGGTCTTTATGGGCTGATCTATCAAACTGGCAGCATCCCAGTGTTACAGATTTGTTGAAACTCCTGGTGTAAAGCGCATTAAATATGATGCATGGTGAACTAGGAAGCTACGTATCTCCATCAATCTTTTTTTTTTTTTTCCCCAACACAATCATCAGGCAAAATTCATGCTAAAAAGCAAATATTATGGAATTTATTCTGAGTCTTTCTGCTCTACCCTTTACAGTTGATGTCATTTCATGATCACTAGCCATTATCTACTTATTTTTGTGGGGGGAAGGAGATGATAGGAAGTGGACATCACAAAAGGACTACCAAGATCCTCCCCTTATTTTTGGGGAGGGAAATAAATTCAGGGAGCCTTGCTTTTTTGAAATCTGGAATCTGTCAGTAGCAACATCTTCAGAGGATGGCAGAGAAGACAAGGCAATTATATTACTGAAAAAAAAATATATACAGAAAAAAATATATTCCAGGGCACAATTTTTGATATTTTTGAGCTACAGCAAAAAATATTCTCAGGAGAACTGAAATAATAAACATAAATAAAACATTTTCAAATTGAACATTATAGTAATAAAGTATGAGCTATTCTTGCATTAACCAAGATTTAATTTTGCTGCCTTCCGGCTTCATCCTGTGTTTTTATGCAATACATGCTGACATTTGCAAAAGCTCATACATGTAATTAGTCACACATAAGACACTCATATGCAAGGGTGATTGATGAACCCGTCCTCCGGCACTTATCTGGGATCTTTTCTACTCTTTTTTTTTTTTTTATTAACTGATAGTCATGCTTGTAATGAAGTATTTAAGAGAGATTTGCTCTGTATATGCAGTTATGTAGATATTAGGGATACTACCCAATTCCACAGTCTAGGCACTGTGGCTTTGGCCTCCTCTAAACATGTGCCTGTCTTGCGGAGAAACTGACTATCAAGGGATCTCTGGAYAACTGGGCAACTTTGAGATTTTTGTTCATTCAATATTTACTCACGTATTGGTGATTTTTCAGTATCATTCAATATCCTCAGTTACTCCCATTCAAGAGAGACTACTGGAAGCTAACAAGAATCTTTTCAAATGTGTTAACTTGGGGTTTGGGTACAGGTTTGAGAGAGAAAAAAAAAATCTTATAGCATCCATTTACCACCCTGACACCCCAAAACAGAAAGAAATCCACAGCAGAAAAGCCTGGCATGTTCTAAAATCATCAAAATATTCACAGAATTACAGAATGTTCAAGGTTGGAAGGGACCTCTAGAGATTATCTAGTCCAATCCCCTGCTCCAGCAGGGACACCCAGAGCACAGGGCACAGGGTGGCATCCAGGCAGGTTTGGAAGATCTCCAGAGAAGGAGACTCCACARCCTCCCTGGGCAGCYTGTGCCAGGGCTCTGTCACCCTCACAGGAAAGAAATTCCTGYTCACATGGAGATGGAACTGCCTGTGTTTCAAATTATTCCTTTCCTTTTTCATCTTCTCAAAGAGAGACTGCTGGCTAAGAGAGAYGGCTTAACGCACCATCACCAACCATTCAGCACAGATGCAAATAGTCAWCCCCTGTTTCTACAAGTGACAAAAACTCATCCCTCTACAGCACTTCATTAATTAACCAAGGGCCCCCTCAGCAGGGTTACCACTACAGACTCAACACCCAACAGCCCATGGAAGCCCAGTGGGCTACTGGATGTTTCCTCAACACCAGAGCAGCTTCGGAAGAATTCTCCTCCATCCATCCTCCATCTACAGCACCATATTAATTACATTATCCCTGGACACAAAAAGATAAGCCTGAAATCTGATGTGGAACATCTCTTTGGCTCTTCAAAGAGCCCGTTTCATTGATTATCTGTGCTCATTGTTGTGAAGCTCTTTTCAATATTCAGCTTAAATACGTCTTTGCTGACACTTACAGCCCATAACTTCTGGACTTTCTGAAATGCTTGTCATAGGCAGCTATCGAAACGCATTCCTTTCACAGAACATGAATAAGCGATGCAGCTAATCACAGTGCAAGCGTCAGGCAGCTTCAAAGCATTTTTATTGTTTCGTATAATGAGCAAACCTAGAATAGACACWTGGACTGCTGGCGCTTTCTCTTTTCTTAGAATTTTCATTTTGTTTAATAACTCCGGGCTGGCAGCTAAATCAACTGTGAATGGCCAAAATAATTCACCATCCACCCAAACCAGGAAACTTCACAGGAACATAYGCAATTTGAAGTACATTCAGCTTTCCTGCTGAAAAGACTTGGGCTTCTAGACTGAAAACTGTAAAAGGTGAGCCAGACAAGCTGAAAACTAGAAAAGTAAAAGCAGAAATTATGGATAATCCTACAACTGTCCCGTGAATAGCAATAAATAGAACAGAGAAGAGCAGGTGCCTAGAYCAGCATAGAGACACCTACCCGCGCTGCATGCAAAAATGCATCTGCTTTTAGGAAAACAGTTTTGTGCTCACATATACAAATAGCAAAATGAAACRTGAAATATTTCTTTTCTAGTGCTAAATTGTACTAAAATAGTAAGATTTTTTTCCAGAGGAGAGGAATGGTTAGGGGAGGAAGAATGCTGCCCTCTCAATAAAGCATTTTCTGATGAATTCAGCAGAGAGAATCAGCTTTGTTCTCTTCCAAGTACAAAATCTAGTGAAGTATCCTTTCCTTTACTTTCAAAGCACTTCCTCAGCTTAATATGCAACTCAGCCTTTGCCAGTCTTCAACTGTCAACTTACCATTCAACAACAAGAAAAATGTGTACGTGGCCTCGGCAAGAGGCTGAAGGAAACCTCGCTTCTTCTCTGGCTTCCTGGTGAGCCCCAGCTTCATTAGAGATTAAAGGGAGAAGAAATAAATAAATAAATAATAAAGCAGAGGGCTTTGCTTGCATCTTTCTTTGACAGCGTTGTCTTCATGTTAAAGACCAGCTGGAACACTGAGGCAAGGATAGATAGAGCCTGCAGATATTTATTCCCCTTTCTTCCCTTTATCACCCTAAATTCCCAGAACAAGATAGAATAAACAAGTGCAGGGGGTGAAATGATGAAGATCCCTGAGCCAATCTGCTGTATCAGTCTGAGACAAGTGTGCACCGCATTTGCTTCAGGTATTTATTTGACTACAAGACCAAGGGGCAAAGAACGACCAAAAAAAGAAAAAAAAAGACTTTTGTTCCTCTAATCTGAACATCAGGTTTTGTATGCAATGAATTAGTAATGGTGGCTCTTGAAAGATAAATGGCAGAACACAWGTTGCTTGGCTGTTAGGACAAAGCAAAATGATTTCCAGCTCAAATCTCAACATTGTCCTTTAGGCTGAAGATCCATCTGAGGATCCAGAGCAGTGTTTGCTAATCTACCTCCCTCACTGTTACAATATTATATAATAATATTATAAATGCTGAGACTTTCTAAAAACACATAACACTTCCATCTCGCAGAAGATGACTAGTCTTTGAGAAGTTCAATGAAATCACGCAGAACAAAGTACAATGTGACAAACCTCAGTCCTGAAACACTACTCTACAGTAGTGCTACTCTACAGAAGATTAAGTGGGGAAGGAGAGAAAAACACAAAAATTTACATTCCTACAACAGGCACAGAGGAAAGAGTAAAGCAGCAAGTCCATGAACAAAAGAATAGTCGAGTGGAACATGCAATATTAAATGAACAGAAATACAAAGTTCAGACAAAAGAGAAATCCATGAAACTGAATTTGATTTGGTTCAGTTCCTTTAAAAAATAGAAAGGGGAGAAGAGAGAGGGGGGAAGAAAAAAGAGGAGAGGGGGAAAAAACAGAGGGGAAAAAAAGGAGAGGAGGGGGGAAAAGAGAGGAGAGGAGGGGAAAAAGAGAGGAAAGGGGTAAAAAAGAGGAAGGGGGAAAAAGAGAGGAGAGGGGAAAAAAGAGGAGAAAAAAGATGAGGGAAAAAAAGAGGAGAGAAAAATAGAAACAGAAGGGGRAAAAAAAARRAAAAAAAAAAAAGAACTATGCTAGTTGGCTGCCCATGCCTTCTAAAATCAATCAGAAAGAGTAATTAAAAAAATCCACTTTAGCGTCACTATATGCCTGTGGGTAACAACACATACAACGTCATGGAAACAGTTAGCAGGAAGGAATCCAGCTATTAAATAACTGACCAGTGCTCAGTGCACGTGTGTGCAGGGCCTGCGTCCAGGTTCCTGCAGGACAGTGATTTGCAGTGGGAGCCTGGGTGCCACAAACACTATCTTGCCAATTGATTTTAACTAGTCTTTAAAACCAATTAGCAGTGACAGACCAGCTAAACTGAACTGTGCTCAGAGACTAAGCAAAGGGCACATGTACTTGAAATATTCCAAGTCCCACAGTTGCTCCCTGAAGTCCAGCAGTGAATACTGAAGCCATCAGTTTCCTCCTTCTGCTCAAATTTATACGTAAGTTTCTCTACATGTCCCTCCCTCATTTACTCTGAAAGTACAGACAGGGAAGTCATCTCCTCAGACCTTAACAGTAACATTCAAATTGAATTTTGYGTGCTGGAAGGAAAACAACAACAACAAAATCTCTCCCCACAGAAGCAGGCTTGGTGGCCATGAAGACACAGGGGATGCAGTAAGATATAAGGACAGCGCTATCACAATTTCAGAGTAACGTGCAAATGTCAGAAGATGTCAGACATGGAAAAATGAGTTCTTAAAATGTCAAGTGTCCTCCGGCAAACCAGACTACCACAGGGTACGGCACACGCCAGCAGCAGAAACACGTGAGCTTAAAAAGCAGCAGCAGCTCATGAACCAAAATGGCAATTAACATCAATAGCAACTCTCTCCACAAAGGCTTCAGGAACGTGGTTTCATGTGTCAGCAACATTTCCACACCAAAAGCCCCCTTCGTACCCACCAAAGCCCACATAGTGGAGGCAGGCCTGCAAAAGCCCCATCCAGGGGCTCCATCTCCTGATTCTCGTTGCCATCACACACAGGGCACTAAAATACTTAAGTTTTCTTTCCTCCTTCCTTTCTGTTTTAAGCTGATCAAAAGCRCAGCATATGCAGAGCAGCTTCTAAAGAAAGCAGCTGCTTGGGCTGTGTCGTAAATCAGCTGTTCACTAATAAACTCTTGGACCTACAACTTCTGAGTCCCTTGGTGCAACTGCTCATGAACTTTGGAAAGAATTTATATTTTTACACTAAATGTCCATGAAAAGTWAATCCTCATGTGTAGTACTTTTGGAGAGAACTTCCTTTTCTTCCAAAAGCTCTATTAATCTTGTAAAAGAGTAATGTCTTAAACCAGACCAGGTATAATATAAAATATTTCCGCAGTTCAAGATCTTCTTAATTCACTTTGATGTCCGAGCCACTGTGCATTCGCTTTCATGATCATTTACACAATTAGGTTTACTGCAGAACACATGCTAAGCTTCCCCAGAAACTGAATTTACTAAAACCTGTAGTACCAAAAATGGCTCTCATCCAGTTCGGAACAGTTAAACCATAATGTATTTATCTAGTCTAAGAGATGGCAATGGAGGTAGGATTCTGAACAGCAAACCGAAGTGCTAAGTCCTGCCAAAATCTAACTAATTTGGAGCAATGGATCGTTTGGAGGAGGCTGGTATGTTGCCAGTCACACAGTGAACAGAGGAAGACAAAATTCATTGAATAAATTATTCATTAGTATTTAACCACTCAGCACTGGATCCAACATTTCTCTTCTGGCTACAGAACGGCGTTACAAATCCATCTACATGTAACTGCGTTGCTGCAGGAAAGTTAACGTCATTTATTGACAGGTCAGTTTATAACATCACATTAATTAAAAAAAGATTATGTCATGATTTTCTGCCCAAAGTGGAGCTGCAGGTGATGAGGAAAAGCGTATCTAGAGCTTAATGGATGATTTCAGGGGAACTAATGTGCAATTCGCAGCAGAATCTGTGGAGGGTTGGCGAGGGGGGAACAAGGCGGGACTAATTTCACCACAACTGAATTTCAGCAGCGATCCCAATGCAAGATTAACTGAAAAAAAGACCTACGTACCTCRTGGCCCACACACTGGAATGGTGACCCACCTGSATTCATCTGCATGCACCTTTTTAASGTCACTTTCTGAATATACCARTCTTTGCTTTGGTTATGTAGTTTCTTCTTCAGCCTTTTCAAATAAGCCTTTGTCAAGCAAAAAACAGAAATAATCTGCTGCCGTTCAAGATCAAGCACAAGCAGGACACTGGGGACTTGGGGATGAGGAGAAGAAATGACTTTTGACTAGTTACAACCTCAGAGCATGTGAGACCAGTGAACCAGGATCTGTCTGTTTCCCACTCAGTAACACGGTATTGGGCACAATTTGGGAAATAGTTAGTTTTTTCATATGAAGGCCCAGCAGGAACTCCATTGACTAAGACCAAAGTTTACACCTAAGATTTCTAAGTGAAACCCAGCTTGATGTTTTAAAACTCTCCACATGGACAGCCTTAGAATATTTTATTCAATGCACTATTCATGCAAGTTCTGTTACTGTTCTGAAAGGTGTAACATTAATTATTTCCTGAAGGCTTTTTTGCAAAGCTTATACTATGCAAGAAATTTTAACTTGGCTGACTGAACAAAACGAATTTTCATTCCTGAAAGAGAGTGATTCAGGAGCATGGGGTTAAGCTGCCCCTTTGCCGACAGTTTGTTCATCAATCCTGAATTCACTAATATTCACTGAATAAATATGAAAGTAGTTAGAAAAAAACGCAAGTGCATTTGTTGCTGAGTAACTGCATGGTATTATCCTACATCTTTTCTCTTCCTCTTTATTATAAATGTTCTTTATTGAAACTTCYGACTTAGAAAACAATGAGAAGACACCCAGCACTAATTTGATACAATGGCTTCAATGACCATCATTCTACACATACGATCTTACCTGAAAAAAATCTAATCAGAAACCATACCTTCGCTGCTCAAGCATGCTCAGCCTTAATGAAATGTCATCACTCAGACTACATCAGACCTCATATATCTTTCAGAAGCAAAGCAGAAAATCTAGCGTTTTGCCTCCTTTTAATAAAGCTTAAAATGTTAGCAAAGCAAAAGCATTTCTAGGCTTTTTTATTTATGACAAAGATTTGTTATCCTTCCTTAGAAAATAAAACAGTTTTATGCCACCTACATAGCATCTCAATGCAACTGTTGCACAAAAAGTAAATAATTAATTAATTAAAAGAAATCAGTCATAGTGCCTTTCAGTCTGATCACACGAGGTACTTCTATTTTGGCAATTTCTGTTCACCATTATTCTGCTATTACCTAGCAAACAGCATTTTAGTATGGAGATAGTTTTAGTAAGACAAACAATATATATATCTTTTTTTTCCATCTAGTTCTCCAAGATGATCAAAATTACATCTATTTCACATGCTAAAGGTTCAGGATTCACCTTTTATGAATAGTAGATCTGTAAGCAAAGAAGAGTTGCAAAGTGCTTTTTGGGGAAAGGAGTTTGCTTTTATATTTAGTTACTCCGTATTTTGTATGTGAATCTAATTAGCTTGATAAGCTGGGGATGACAGACCAAAACTACTGCTGACTCTCGCTCAAAATTCAAAGGGAAGCATTTTGATAAAGTGAAGAGGAAGGAAATGAACTCAATGGAAATGTCTAAGGAAGCAAAACCTTTTGGCTTTATTGATGTCTGAGGTTCAGATTATCGAAGTTTTCAGGTTAACTCACAAAAAGGCTCCTCACTTCATTTGTTTGTTAGAAACTCAGAGAGAAGAGCAGAAGGGTAGAAAATTCATAAATAAGGTCTTCTTACCAGTCAACAAATCAAATTACAGACTGATTTTAGAAGTATACCTAGTAAAATGCTTAGGGTTACAGGAACAGCTTCACAAATATTGTTTAGAGCCATCAGGCTGTTAGTGAGACAATTTTCCACCCCTGATCTGGGATCCTCTCCAATTACTGCGTGCTGTTCTCCAAGCAATGAAGTCAGAYGCACCAGTGTGTTGTACCTGGGTCAGAGAATGAGGGTGCTTTACAGGTTTATCTGTTCATCTAACTCAGGTTGTCACCGACAGGGACAGTGCCCTTGGCCAGCCCTCTCTTGCACCACATCCCCCACTCACACAGCCATGCCATGAGTCAGGGTAGGAGGCGGGCCAGGGGTGGTGGGAGATGGKCTAATTTTCTACTGAAATAACCAAGTGGTCCAAAGAAATGCACAGCCAGGAGCTAGGGAGGAGGAGGAGGAGGAAGAGGAACTGAGTCATTTCTCACAGCAGCAACCTACATCTAAGCAGCATCGGACATGGTGAGACTACTTCCTAATCAATACACTAGAACTGGCAAACAGGATACACAATTCCATTCCCTCAGGGATTTTCCCTTGCTGCACCTAAAAATTTTGGYATGGAAGTGGTATGGACACAGTTTGTTATGGATGTCACTACCTGAACAGCCCCATCACTTGGTGGCACCTTTCCTCTCACCTGGGTCACAGGCAGTTCCATCTCCATGTGAGGAAGAACTTCTTCACTGTGAGAGTGACAGAGCCCTGGCACAGGCTGCCCAGGGAGGCTGTGGAGTCTCCTTCTCTGAAGATCTTCCAAACCCACCTGGATGCCGCCCTGTGTCATGTGCTCTGGGTGTCCCTGCTGGAGCAGGGRGTTGGACTACATGGTCTCTAGAGGTCCCTTCGAACYTCAACCATTCTGTGATTCTGTGGATCACCTGATGGTCACCTTCAGCCGTGGGAGTGTTTTGCTGCTGACTGCTATCTTGCAATATTCATCAAGCAGATTAACATTTATTTTCTTGATTCTGTTTTCTACATGTGCAACCTGCAAGCTGCCTATATATCCACCCCAATTCTCCTCCAAAAACACATCGTTTCAGGTCTCACAGTTCAGCTCTAACTTCAGTTCTACATATGCCTCAGTAACATAGAGTTTATTTAAACTTTTCTTCTTCCCCCCTTCTTCTAAAACCTCAACAGTTCCCCTTGCATTTAATGGACTGTTACTACCAATTTCTCCCTCAGTACAGTTTTCTCTCAAAGATTACACAGGTTATACATGGTGCGAGTCACCAACATGAAAATCTGATGACTATTTAATTACTGAAGCAAAAACAAAGCAAAAATAAATAAATAAATGAATAAATGAATGAATAAATAAATAAATAAATAAATAAAGCAGAGATACACATGCATAAATCAATGGCAAGAAACCAGGGGTATCACTTAAGAGACACCAAAAGAAGAAAATCCTACTCAAAGTAAGAACTCAGGAGCCAGAAGCAGCTCACGTTGAACAAAGGAATTGTAAACAAAAACCATTAGGAGCAATTCAGCCTCTCTGAAACCTATACACATCATCATTAGCAATAATAATTTGGCTCTTCATGTATAATCACTGTGTGCTAGCCTCACTTTATTTTCATAATGCCCATTAATGTCAGCAGGAATTGTGCACATGGGCACCACGCTGCCCTAATTTTGCTGCTCAGTCTGTAGTCTGTTTCAGAGAGAAAAACACTTCCCCCTGGTAATTCTGCCCTCTATCTCAAATGAGATTTTCAGCTCATGAATGAAGAAGGGAAACAGCTGGGCCAGCTGAATTGAGCTGAATCCAGGAAATACCACTTTTTTTTTTTTAATACTTTCAACAGCATAAGAGTAAGTTACATCTATCTGCTCATGTAATATCAAATTCAAGACAGTGAATACTGGAGCACTGCAAGGACAATATCCATCACAACTGTTTCAGATTTTGATGAATGATTTTACAGGCTACTATAATGTGAAAAATGTTCATGAAGATTAGGAATATCGAAAAAGTCTAAAACAAGCATTAATGCAATGCAGTTCATCCAAGATAACCACCTTTTCCTATACAAAACCTAAACATGTTAGGAGCATAACATTACTATTTTCATAAACTTTGACAATATCCTTGAAGATTAGCAATCTTCCCTATCAAAAACTAAGTTTCCTCTCAAGAATAAAGCATCAGTATTTTTCATTTCATTTGTTTCTGGAATTTAGAAATATATTTCTAGATGTCACTCTTACTAGATCACAAATASAATTTTTAACCAATTCCAAATAAGTGGCATGACAGATGCCTCTCTATGGCACACAAAACAAGAGAGCAAGGCCAGTGCAAAGAGCACAGGGAAAAAGAATAGGGAAATCTTTCCTGACRTGTCTGGTGATTAGCTTGCACTAACTGAATAGAACAGATAACTCTTAATTTTGAGCCAAGCAACTCTAAGTACACTTTTTCTTAGCAGTAAAAAAATATGCTTAATCCTATCTTAGTTCCCATTAAGCTCCTTAGCACAAAAGTAAATTAGTTCCACATGTTAATTATACTTAAAACTACATGTGTTGGAAGACTACAGGTTCCTTAGCTTTTAGTTGCAACACAACAGAACACAGTTGCAGGATTTTTATTTCATTGTAATTTTAAATCCGAGGAATGAATCATTTTAGAAAGTTATTAAAACCATATGGTACAGAGCAGAAAATGAAATAAATGGAAAATTAAAATTTAAGAGCAAATTTTTCTGGCATGTGGAGCAAAAAGCTAAAAGGTATAATTTCAATACTGGAGGAAAGGCTGAGAGAGAACAAGTATGATTCAATTACTTTYGTTAATATACCAGTTGCAATGCTCATCAGCCATATGGTCACTATAATCCTCAATTGAGTGAGACACAGAAATAAAGGATTCTTCTAATTGAATTTTACTACAGACAAGGTTGAGCAAAATCATAAAGTACATGCTTGTTAGCATGCCTGTAGTAGTGCAGATGAGCTACAAGACTATGAAAGAAGAATTCACCAAAAACTAAGTTTTCYACCATACATGAGAAAAATCAGCACAAATCTTCCAGAGATGTAACTCGAGGATAGTGATTCATTTTACAAAAAATGTTTACAATAGAATGAGAATAAATCATTCAATTCAATCAACGCTTTATTTTCCAACATATCGTATCTTACCTTGTTTTTTAACCAGAACAGTTCAAAGTCAGTCAAAGTCAAGCCACAGAAGTACAATAATTTCATTTTAGACGGATATCAGCTAACATATTTCTTGAGATGGACTCATTTTACAAATCTGCTCTAAAGCTACATCAAATTCAAAGCCATCTCTAAAGCTACCAAATCTAAAATAAGATTTCCCATGAATTTCAAGTGATTTTATTAAAAAAAAAAAAAAAGATTTCAGTAGAAATGCTTACCTTTCAAATCTTCAACTCTCAGACTTGTAAGTAACATCCTGAATTAGGTTTTCCATAACTTCAGGCTTTAGGTTGCCTATTATTTCTTGCTACGGAACTACAGCTTGTATCCACATCATCAAAATACTTACTTTCCTTATTCTATTTAACTGTAATTTCTAATTTTGCAGTCTTCCCTGTAGTGATTTAGGCAACATATTTAAGAGTCCTTTAGATAAGGACATAGAACAGTCCAGATACCTTGTTCAACTCGGTAGCTAAGTTATATGTTATTGCTAAATCAAATATTTTATTACTRTATCAAATACTATGTCACATAAGGCTATAAGTTCTGTATCATTAAAGACTATGGTCTTATATAATCTTCTTTATGTAGTCTTCCATTACATTAAATCCCATTTTCATAAACCATTTTAATTACCAATTTGTTTAACGTGGCCCTGGGAATCCTACAGAAAGTCACTGGCACTGCTGTCTCAACACAGGTTTTCCAGGTGATTTCTTTTCATCCCATCCCAATCTAGAGCCAAAGGGAAAGGGCAGAAGCAGCTAGAAAGGGTAAGTTTTCTACATGTGTGAGAAAGCCTTCTTTTCACTGCATGGAAAGCTTGGTTCCCAGCTTCCTTGTCCTCAAGCGTTTACTCACTCCATCACTAAACATACTCCCTTCTCTAGAGCTTCCATCTCATCTTCCTCATACTCATTATGCCTTAGAGGGGTAATCTCAATTTTATTTGCAGAGTGCACATCTGGCAACATACTCTTTGTTCTCATGAGCAAAATGTCTCTCTAAAGGCGCGGTTCACACACTGTCTGCTCCCTACAGGGGTTGTCTCYGTGCTTTGGGAGATGAAGAAAAGGCTGCGGAGCAATCACTGTGTTGAAGAGCTAGGAAACCTTCACAGGCCCGCTGGAAAAGATGAAGAAGAGGTAAGAGGGACGTAAAGAAGGGCATCACCAACAACATGCATATGAAAAAATATGAGCCCTGTTTAGGTGTGAGTGCAGTGTCTGAGTATTGCTTTTTAAATACACGGTGGTAATCTAACCTCATATACAGCCTCTTTACCCACCTGCATGTTGGGTGTAATGATTTTAACACATATTGAACATCAAGGTCTGTTATTTCAATACATGTCAGAAACTAGGAGTGTGCCAGTTTTGCTACTGGCAGTAGCAAAGTCCTTGAAAGGTTAATCAATTACACTCACAGAAGACCAAATGAATCTTAACAAGATAGGCCTGTATGTTTTAAAAACTCTGCATTAAAAGCCCAGGCATTTCACTCACTCATAGATCCAATAAATATCTGGTACACTTATGCAGGTAAGTAGCTAATCGTTAATAAATAAATCAAATCAGTGCAAAATCAAGAGAAGTTCATTTAAAAATCACACAGAAGTCAGTCCATATCTGAACAAACTCTGCTGCAATTGATACSTCCATCATAAATAGGACTAATGTACAAAAATGAACTCTGCAATTACAACAACTTTAATGTTGTATTTTGATTTTTATTTGATTGAAATAAATTCCCAGCAACTAATTAATATTTTTGGTGCTACAGCAAAAATTCCAAAACACCTCTTTGTAGATCAAGGACATTATCTTTTCATCAGCTGTTTCAGTAGATCTAAGTATTCCATTTACTTCCTGCAAAGATGAGACAATCCTTGCAATTATTCAGCTGCTTCTTCATATCAACATGGGACATCAAGCCACAATACTGACAGATCCCATATACTCACCCTGAACTGGGCTCTTCTTCAGTGACATGTCACCTTCAAAAATAGTTTTTACAATACAAGAAGGAAACCTAGGAGCACTCTTATGGTTTTAATGCAGTCTTCAGAAAGAGCAACCACCACTCATCGCTTGCATCATTTAAACTCATCTCAGTGTTTAATTATGACCTCAAGTACTATCTGATAATAAGGTTTTTCTATATGTGATATTAATGTATCTCATTTTTATAAACTATTTTTGTGATACTGTCTTTAGAATAATTTTGTCACAATGTTTTTAGAATGAACAAGTCATCTAAAACTAAATATATATATATATTTTAACATACATATAGAGAGATTTAAATAGATATGTCTATTAAAATAAGCATTTTAAAATACTTAAGTGTTTAGTATTAGATGATATGATCATCATAAGGGCCTGTATCTTAAAGGTACACTGTAAAAATAATATACCTAAAATTATATACTAAAGTATACCATAAAGTCCATCTTTATATATATGATGATAATTCAGGGAAGATTCTAGAGTTCTTTAATTAGAGATTTAGAGTTCTAAATGTAATGTCCCTAGTTGGCCTTTCAGTTGAAAAATTAAACTACGATGGACACTCACTGTCATATTGAAAACATATTGACAGTTGCAGATGAAAGCTTTCTTTGCTCAATACCCCATTAAGTACTTAATGCTTTTTGATCGTTTATCAAAATAGTACATTAAATTTAATTTTGCATCTGGAAGTAAAGCATTGGAGAAAGTAAATAAACACAAGGGGTGTGTGGTTTTTTTTTTTAACAGAGATAATGGAGGATTAAAAAATGTTTAAAGAATACAGATAACTCATTCTCCTTTATTAGAGGAGCACCCAAACACAGTAAATGTAGAAGTTCATCATGTCTTCAAAACACTGAATCTTGCTTAAAGACTTTGTCTAGATACTACCTTACACCTTTCCACCTACTTTAAAGAATCAATCACACATTACACAGTAATGAGATTTGAAAGTGGGAAAAAAAAAAAAAAAAAGACTACTTATGGAAAGAAAAAAGTGGTTAGAATGAAACAATTTTTCTAAAAGTGCAGCAGAACACATCAGAAAACTTAACTCTTAAAAGAGACTTCTTAAGTCTCTAAAACAAACCAGTAAACACATTTTCCCCTGTCTGAATAAACAATCCAGATCGTAGCGACTCTTCTCCTTAGTTAAAGAATTCTTCCTGCAGCAGAGGCCAGCAGCACTGAGTCAGCATTCAGCCAACAACTCAAATAGCATAAGAGACAGTAAAGCCTACAGATAAGTGAATAAATGAATAAATAAATAAATATTTCTTGATTTTCTTTCCCAATAGTCAGGCTGCAATGTCTTTTCCACTYTGGATTCAATGCTTTTCCCTTTATCAGACTAGTTTATCCAAGTACGTGCAATAAAAAAATACCTAATTTCTGGAGTAAAAGCACGAAGATGAAAAAGAATGCACTGAGTTACACATGGAGTCATTTTTCAGGCATTTTGCTTCAGCCTATTATTTCCTGCATCGTTCACTGCCCTCTGTAGTGYGAAAGAATGGAAGACATACAGCACTACCACATTTTTGTGTTAGGTGCTATTCGCCCTGGTTTTGTTCTCCTCAGCAGCCTTCCCAGACTGTAAGACTAACTTGTCACCAAGAAGCCAGGCCAGGATCATTTGCAGACGCAGTGTATCAGGTGCTTTTAGGGCAAGAGAGGAGAAGGCATTTCCAARCCATTTGGTCATTATCCGAGGACTGAAAAAATTACTTCTGATTCATGCCCTAACTTTGAAGTAGTTGGGTTTCTTTCAATAAATTCCCACCACACAAAGAAGAACGAAAACCACCCTCTATCAAAGTTGACCATGTTCAACTGCTAAGACCACAAAGCACCGACAGGGCTTGGCTGCGATTATCTGAGAGGCTGCAAAGAGCAGCCTGGAGAACCATCAACCTYCTGGCCTCATCCCGACACCCAGCACTACGTGTGGCCACCCTACCCCTGTGGCTGCCCTGTGGCTACCACTGCCCTTTACCAAACACACACACTCACAACTGACAGGGTGCATGAAGACACTGCTAATGCATCTCAGGGCTGCTTCCAACCGCCAGCACTTCCTGCGGGAGAGCTCCTCCCTTGCATAGCCTGCTTTGTCTTCCTCATTTTCTTTTCTCTCTTCCTGTTACCGTCATCTTTGTTCCTCACAATTATCCTTGATTTTACCCTTCTCTCTTACTCCATTTTTTTTCCAGCTTTTATTTTCCTCCATTCATTTGTTTTTAGTGCATGATTTATCTATAATAAGGATTGGCCCTGATTTCAGGCAGCATCCGAGCATCCGGGAACACATATAAATATTCTGCCTTGGCTCTCCGTAGCAAATCTGGAAAGCAGAGGTTAAGTTTAACAAGGCTTCAAGCTGAAACCTGCTTCAAACATGCACATTACAGCTCCCTGGTTCACAATTTGGGTTTATACAGACCTGACTATCATTCTCTCAGCAGCTGCCAGTCCCTTGCTAGAGATTTCAATCACTGCCTCTTCYTTACCTTCATGCAGCGTCTTACCTTTATTCTCTTCCCTACCTTGCTTTTCTTAGTATATTATTCTTTGGTGTTTCTCACCTAGATCTTGCTTTTTCCTTCCCCCTTTCCACTTCTGTGAGGTTTTCCTTGCCACCTTCCCACCAGAGCCTGAAGGACAACAAGTGACATGGGCCTCCTCACATGCCAGCTCGTGCCCATGGCAGGGGGAACAGGCTGGCACCAACACCCTGCTCCTCCACCTCATTGGCAACCCGTACTGGCCAGGACATGGAGCAGGGCAGATGGACGAGGGCGCCACAGAAGATGAGTCCCTGGGAGGGCCGGWGCTCCTGAAGGTCACCTAATCCCACCTCCTGGTCCGAGCAGTGTCAGAGGGATCCATGCAGGACCAAAACACCTCTCCTGCCTATACCTTATAGAGCATATACCTTACACACCTTATAGCCAAACTAGCACTTATATAACACTGCAGAATGTTTAAAAAAAAAAAAAAAAGCAGGTCAACAGGTCCTTTTTCTTTTAGTTGAAATGGTGCATTTTACTATATGCTTTATGCTTGCTCATATGTTGACATATTTATACTAAGTTTTACTGTATTTAACACTGTATAGTGGGTCAGAGCACAGGATGGCAGAGAACACCTTCTTGTCAGATTTTGATTGCAAAATAYAGTGTAGGGACCCTCCCTAATTCAATTCATAGCAGCAAGACCAACATTAAATTACTAAATTTGTGACCAGCTTCCAGAACAAACAGCATAAAAGGATTCTTAACTGCAAATATATGTTGCTAATTTCTGTTGACAGCTACAACATAAGTATAATTACTTATTATAGTCTGTAAATCTTTTTTTTTCTTCTTTTTTCTTTTTTTTCTTTTTTTCTTTTTAATACGATCTGTCATCATAGCACCACTGCATCAAACAWGGCAGAAACATGCTTTTATTAGCTTTGATGAATTCTTCTATGGGAAGTAAATAGCAAATAGTAAAATGTRTTATATATATGTTATATTTATATATCTATATACACACATACTTTATATATATAAAATTTGTACCAAACTCTCTCCTGARAAAACACACAGAGCAAGTTTGCCTAGTACAAATACAGGGCTCCTGGGAGGGCTGAGGAGGAGGGCAGGGAGACATTTCGGGATTCCAAGAACATTATTAGCCTGATGGCAACTMATCTTACACTGTGTGACCTTCCAAGAGAGTCTTTGAACTCCAAGAGGAAAAGACAGCAGAGTTGTATTAGCAACAAGCAACTAGTATTCACTAGTATTTCAACTAATATCGAATTCTCTCTCACTACGATCACTAGAATCTTTGCAGCATTAAAGAACAGAATGCAAATCTTTATGCTTCAAGCATTGAAAAAGAAAGACAATTTCTATGGGTTTAGTGACTTTATGACTTTTTATGACTTTATTCCAAATAGCCAAAGCTGACTCTGTTGGAGGAGAAAGACACAGTACAACATAGTGCTTTTAGCCAATGTTAGAAAACAGACATGCTTAAGTCTTTTCCTATGCTAACAAAATCTAAACCTTTTAATTGCATTTCTGTAGTACCTAGTGGCCCTGATCCCAACTAGGCTGTTCRTATGGTGCGTGTACATGAAAGGGCATTCTAGCACAGCAAACAAGTATAACAGTAAGTTGCAATTCTTCATTTCTGTTTTAGCACTCAGGATAGGAGGCCTTTCCAAATGCATTATTTTATTCCAGCCAAAAGAGAAAGGAATGATCGGTATAGTTTCTGGTGAAATTCCAAATGGCTCAGATTATTGCAATGATGCTTTCTTCTGCTTAAAAGCAAAAATACAAGAAAATGAAGTTTCCTCATCCTGCAGCTTTCAGGGAACTACAGAATGAGCCAACACTTCGCTCCTCACTACTCCTCAACTCCACTCATTCAAAAGTATCTAGACAGAAGAGCCTGGAGCCAGGCAGTTTTAGGGAAACGGGCTGCAACCTGAAAAGCCTGCACCTGCTCCATTAAGACAGGATCAACTACATCTGTATCCTTCTGAAAACTGCTTGTCCAACTCAGTCTTAAAGGCCCTGAAAGATGAAATGTTATCTGAAAATACAGCAGAGTATATTTATGCCATCAGTCTGACTGTGAAGAGAAATGCAGGACATGATACCTTCATGAAAGCAGTTTTTTCCAGTTTTACTTCTGCTTTAACTACAGGCCTTGAGGCTGGACCCTTTGCAAGGGAAACTTGCCCGGCAGCAGCCTGGAACAAGATCCTTGCATGGAAGCTCCTTTCTAAGCCTGTGGCCTTGCTTTATCTCACTTTCTCTAAACTACATCCATTCACGTGCTTTTGTGATCCACATTTTCAACTACTTTTGCCTCTTCCTTTTAGTTGCCATATATCCTGAAATGCTCCCTGCCAGGGCATTCCATATGCAGCGCAGCTTTTGTCATACCCACTTTTCTCGATTTCTGTGTACAGAAGCAATGCTTGTGCCGTTTGTCAAAGGCTTCTAATTTTATGTGCTTTAAGACGCTTTAAAAGAAAATCACAAGAGTGTCASAAGGAGCAATGACTGTTTTCTACAGAGTACTCTATCATACTTCACACCCACAGGGGTATTTGCAGGTTTTGGAAGAAAAGAACCTAGACRTTATTGTACTAATTTAGGACGTTTGTCATCGTGAAGGTCAGCAATTCYTACTACGTTATTGAAAAATATTGCAAATAGTACATAATCATAAGCTTTGTTATGCCACATTTCCTAACAGAAAGAGTATTCCACTGTCTGCTCTGAGTAGGAAAACTAACAACCCCATCTCTAACAGATACATTAACTGAGTTTTTCAGCCTGCACACCTAAATGCAAGTCACTGCGCTCCAAGGCCCACTGAAAGATCGTAGTACAATCTGCAATGCCATTACCATTTAACATTAAGAGAAGAAAGATAAATTGGTGGTGAGTACATTCTGGAAAAGACATGCAACCAGCAYCTTTCCTTCTTTCTGCRAATGCAAATTCAGCAGTTGCAGCAYTGCCGTTTGCATGCGGGCAAAACCTTTAAACTTTGAGCCCCAACTTCCTGGTTTGGGGGGATTTGTCAGGGCTTAGAGCAACAAAAACTTAGGAGTCATCTCGCACGTGCCTGCATCTCTAATTTACTAGTTCTTCTCTACTTTGCTAGAATCCGTGCTCCAGCTTTCCCTCCAAACAAATATATTACTTTCCTTTTCAGAAGGAATCTAATCCACTTTCTAAAGAAAAAATCCTTCATGCTGTAGAACAGAAAGGCATTAATTAGGAAGACTGGCAATGTTCAAGTGTAGGATAATTAATAACCCATCCTAGGAAACTGCTACTATCTGTATCTGAAACTGAAGTCTTCTCTGACTCAAGAAGCTTTTCCTACAGTTAGGATTTCAGGGGAAAAAAAAAAAAGCCAAATGGACACAGCATTTATTCTTTTCCCTGCTACTCCCAATGAAGCTGCAGAGACCATGGTAACATTAGGCATGAATGCGAGACACATGAAAAGAACTTCTTAAACAGGCAATGAAGTGACACCATCACAAGTGACTTCTAGTGTCTGCAAATTATTAAAAACAATCTCACCATCAGTTTTGATGAAATATGAGATTATCCGCTATTATTAGTTTTCCTTCAGTACACACTTATCCAAGTGCCACTTGTCAACACTTGCATAATATGACACTTAAAAGCAAAGGCTAAATGGATAACAAATGACGCTGTCCTTGGGCAATTAGAAGCAAGCTGTATCCAGCCTAAGGACATTCAAGGAAGAAACACTTTGAGATGGAGGCTTCACGTTTAACGAAGCAAGACCACTTATACCTTCCTTTTTTTGGAGCTGCAGTTTTTAAAGATACTGAATTCTGTCACAGAAGGAACTTCCTACATAGCCCCAACACTTTTTTAAACCGAGCTGTTTTTCTGCACAGACTGTCAAAACTTGCCCAATCCCATGCAAATCTGCACTCTGCCTCTGAGGCCATAATTTTTTCAAATGCTAGGAACATAAGTTTCCAGGCCAGATCTATCATTTGCAAGATTTCTATTTCTTAATCCATACATTTGTTACTAAAACAGATGCAAACTGGTGGGCTCATGGGAAAACATTTAAATTCCTTTGAGTGTTGAGAATGGGACTGCAGGTCATGCTCTAGCTTCTCAGCTGGGCAACGTTCATACAAATGAATACTCTTGAAGGAGACATGCATCCTGTGCTGCCAAGCAGCCAGTTTGTTCAAAGGGTTATCGGTTCAAACTGTGGTTTGCACAGAGTGCAAGTAAACCATGCACTAGAGTTTGCCGTTCACAATTATGTACAACCCTTATCACATCTTTCTTCTGGAAATAAAAACCTCTSTAAAAGCCAACAGGTCTTGACTGCCCTATCGTAGCAAATAACCCAGGAACGCTGAAGTTTACCAGGAGCGCCCACAAATCACAAAAGAAACTTCCAGGTTATTTCAGCAGTCTTGCTGTTCCTGGACAAAAGGTTTGAATGTCAGGTATTAAATAAGATTGAATACCGTTTAACAAACACACAAATGCATGCACACAAAAAAAAAGTCTTGTTAAGTTTTTTATTCCATTTCTGACTTTTTTCCCCCCGTGATCTCTGTAAATCAAAACCAGAATGTTTTATGTCAGGGCATGGTGGAACACAACACAAAGGCTATTGCAGCTTCCATATATGAAGAGCATAGCAGTAATATTTAAATGAGATATATTAAAAAAAAAGCAAGTAGTGAAACTCCTGATTACACTATGCTGCAACTTTGCCTTGAAACAAGCAAACAAACAAAGTGCCCGTATTTCAGAGAAGAGGAACACAAAAACCACAGCAAATAGCCTGAGATATTAACCACGACCAGCTCAAGCGGTGGAGCCAAGCCTGGGCGCGCTGCCCCACGCGACCCAGAGCAGCTCCCAGTGCAAAAGCAGCCCAGAGCCCCACGCTGCCCAGGATGCGCATCCCTCAGACCCTCTCTGTGGGGCTGCCACTGTCTGACCGTCCCTCCCCACGGCAAATGGCTGAACCCATGCTCCRAGGCCAGCCCTAGTGCCCATCTGCTGCTCAGCTACGCTATTACCCAGCCTCCTTCAGGACATAAACTGCAGGAAATGAACCATTCCAGCTGTCAAGTGGACCTAAGTAATCGTGATCTCATGAATTTCATCCGAGAAGTTAAAGACATCCACCTCATTAAAGAGGGATTCCACACAAGATATATATTATTTCCCATATATATACATATATATATACACACACACATTTTGTGTGTCTATATACATGTGTGGGGGGTATGTGTATTCATTTCTAATACGACTTAATTCTCATATCTGARCACAGAAAACAAGCTGACAATTAACTTCTCATTTTACAATATTTAAAAGAGATTCAAAAATATATTTTACAGCCAGTAAAATAGGCTGTAACTGTGGATTTGAGTAGGCAAGCATGTCGCAAGGAGCTGTATCTGGTGTTGTGATGCCTCAGGGCACAGAGTGATGCTATACAGAAAAACAGCCAAGGAGAAGAGCTACCAGATGGCAACTATAATCTTAGGACACAGCCAGCTATCCCCTCCAGCTATCCCCCTAACATTTTCATACTGATATATCTACAGGTATATCTACAGTTATCTACAAAAGGCCTTGAGACATGAAATTTTAGCATTGCACATAATTCTAATGTAGTTTGGCTAAGTTATTTTTTGTGATTTGCTACTATTTTATTATGTAAGCTGACACAGTTCATTTAAAGTACCTGACAGAAGAAAATCTTAACAGTTCAAGCAGAAAGTAAAATAAACACAGCATAAAAGCCTAGCATAGAAATGAATATGCTAAAATACTCAAGCCTAAAAGAAACAGTAGGTTACAYGCCAAGAAGATTTAATGGAACTTGAGAACTAACAGCATTAAATTCCTAATACAATCAAAATTTATAAAAAATGTGTGTTAATTAGGGTTAAACTATATCTTTCTAGCATTGTATAGTAGATGCAAAAAGACATTCTCTTTTTTGGTAGAATCATAGAATCGTAGAATGCTTAAGGTTGGAAGGGACCTCAGAGGTCATCGAGTCCAACCCCCCTGCTCACGCAGGGTCACCCAGAGCATGTGGCACAGGGCKGCATCCAAGCAGGTTTTAAAGATCTCCAAAGAAGGAGACTCCACAACCTCTCTGGGCAGCCTGTTCCAGGGCTCTGTCACACTCACTGTCAAGAAATGTTTCCTTAAGGACCTGTGGAACTTTCGGTGCTTCAGTTTGTGGCTGTTTCCTCTGGTTATGTCACTGGCCACCACTGAAAAGAGGCCGCCCCCCTCCTCCTCACTCCCTCCCTGGAGGTATTTGTACACGCTGATCAGGTTCCCCCCTCAGCCTCCTCTTCTCCAGGCTGAACAGGCCCAGCTCCCTCAGCCTTTGCTCATAGGGCAGATGTTCCAGGCCCCTGATCATCCTGGTAGCCCTGCGCTGGACTCTCTCCAGCAGCTCCACATCCCTCTTGTACTGGGGAGCCCAGAACTGGACACAGGACTCCAGATGTGGCCTCACCAGGACTGTGTAGAAGGGGACGATCACCTCCCTCGACCTGCTGGAGACGCTCTTCTTAATGCACCCCAGGATCCCGTTGGCCTTCTAGGCCACCAGGGCACACTGCTGACTCATCGTCATCTTGTCATCCACCACAACACGGAGGGTCCCTCTCTGCGGGGCTGCTATCCAGCAGGTCCACCCCTAATCTGTACTGGTGTCCGGGGTTATTCCTCCCCAAGTGCAGGACCCTGCACTTGCCCTTGTTGAACCTCATGAGGTT
>NW_020454194.1:379076-404519 GCF_003342845.1 Nothoprocta perdicaria
TCCTCCTTCTTGCCCTTTTTGAAGACTGGAGGACATTGGCTTTCTTACAGTCCTCTGGCACCTCCCCTGTTCTCCAGGACCTTCCAAAGATGATGGCGAGCGGCTCGGCTATGACATCCACTAGTTCCCGCAACACCCTGGGGTGCATCTCATCAGGGCCCATGGATTTGTGGGTGTCGAGTTTCCTTAGGTGCTCTCTGACCCACTCTTCCTCTACCCAGGGCAARCCTTCCTCTCTCTGGMTCTCTTCRTGTGTCCCTAGGGCCTGGGATTCTAGAGGGCTGCCCCTGACAAACACAGAAGCAAAGGCAGCATTCAGCARCTCTGCTTTGTCCGTGTTTTCCGTAGCCAGGGTACGCACCYCGTTCACTAGTGGACCCACATTCTCCCTGACCTTCCTCTTGTTGTTGATATATTTGAAGAAGTTTTTCTTGTTACTCTTAACATCCCGTGCCAGATTCAATTCATTCAATTCCAATTGTGCCTTGGCTTTCCTTGTTGCATCCCTGCATTCCCTGACAACGTTCCTGTATTTATCCCAAGTGGCCTGTCCTTTTTTCCACATTCTATATATTGCTTTCTTCTGCTGGAGTTTTGTCAGGAGCTCTCTGCTCATCCACGCAGGTCTCCTGCCCCCTCTGCCTGACTTCTTACGCACAGGGATGCAMTGCTGCTGGGCATGGAGGAAATGCCGCTTGAAAACTAACCAGCTCTCCTGGGCCCCTCTTCCTTCTAGAGCCCTAGCCCATGGGATCTTTCCCAGCAGGTCTCTGAAGAGAGGCTAAAGTTGGCCCTCCTGAAGTCCAGCGTGGCAAGGCTACTTACTGCCCTGCCTCCTCCTCGTTGGATCCTGAACTCCACCAGCTCGTGATCACTGCAGCCAAGGCTACCCCTCACCTTCACATCTCCAACCAGGCCCACTCTGTTTGTTAGTACGAGGTCCAGCAGCCCACCTTTCCTCGTCGGCTCCTCCACAACCTGCATCAAAAAGTTGTCATCGACGCACTGCAGAAACCTCCAGGACCGTTTGTGCCTCGCTGTGCCGTCTCTCCAGCTGATGTCGGGGTAGTTAAAGTCCCCCATGAGAACCACAGCCTGTGACCGTGAGGCAACTTCCAGCTGCCTGTAGAAGGCCTCTTCAGCCTCCTCCTCCTAGTAAATTTTTAAAKTACTTTTAAAATAAAGTAATTTTCTTTTAAAGTTGGTTGTACCTGTAAACCTATAGAGTCTTCAAACTCATAATGAAAACTACCTTCACAAGCCTTTCAGCATCACATGAAAACAAGGAAAGAGAAAAGTCTGTCCTATTTCCATGAAAGAGCAGAACTGCATAGACAGGATCTAGCTAAGCAATAAGACAGTACAGGAAAAGGAATTTTAAGTAGCWGTATCCGTCACAAATGAAGCTAGAAACCTTTGCAGGAGCTTGAAAGAAGATCTAATGCATCCACACATGTTGACAGCACTAGTGGAATAAACAAACACTAGATTTCATGTAACTACAGTAAAATACACAGTATACAGTAATTCATATTCTTAGCATAAAATATTATCACTCCATTTACTTCATTCAAGCTGTGACAATTTACATTAATTAAGGATATGGCCTGCTACTTATTCCAAGCCTTACTGTGATAAGCCTTAATGTGATCTGAAACCCAAGCATTTTCTTAACTAAAGATTGCTTTAAGACAAAACCGTTACTGACATGTTTCTGACAAAAAAAAAAGGTTTAAAAAAAATAAACAAAAGCAAATATGTCCTGCTTTTTCCTTACAAGGAAATATGATAAAAACAGTTTATAGGTTTCTACAGTGCAAAGAATTATGCAGAAAGCCTCTGCAGTTTTCTCATATTACAGACACTTACTAGGCAGTTKTTGAGGTTAAAGATATATACTCTGTTACCAGGAACTACAATTCAAACTGTAGTCTTGTTAAGAACTAATGGATCTGTGAGAGCACTCTAAATACTGGCCTGCGTATGGACACCCTGAACAATCCGCTCTGCTTCCAAATCTCCTACGTTGATTGCAGACTGAAAAAAGGAGGCAAGGATTTCACTGAGCTAAACTTGGCCGCAGACAAACACACAGTCTGTCAGGTATCATCAAAAGCCTCATAAAGTAACATGGTCTCCTTTCTATTACAGTTAGGCATTTGTGCAAAGTGAACTAAGTATGAGACCTGAAAAACGGCCAAAACAGTAAGTCATACTTGAGTATACAATCAAATCTACTGGAGTATAAATACCCCAATGAATTGATGCTGAATTTCAAAATATGGACAAGACAAGAAAAACATTTCCCTTTAACCTACACTTACTGTGACAGATACCTAGAGTAACTCAATCGAGAAGAGTAGAAACATTCATGATGCAGATATAGAAGTGATACAGACTGTAAACTATCTAGAAAGTGGTCCTCTGTTTCTGACATAAGATTCGGACATGTATTCTTTCCTTTGGGTATACCTCCCTCTTTCAAACAGTCATCTGGTTGGTCAACTTGCTTCATCCCACAAACTTGAATGTTCCAGATGGAAAACAGACAGAATTTGCTCTCTTCTCCACAGAGATTTTACACTGAGTTAGGTTTATGATACTCTAAACATTTAATGGAAAATTTTACTATTGCAGCTCCTTATAACAAAGCATTTGTTTTACTACAAGCATATGTTAAAATCAATTTTGATGGGACATTAAAAGTAGAAGTGACATAAAAACTACATGACGGTTTGTAACAGGCTGGATTATCAGGTTTCTTAAGAAACTTAGGGAGGCGGGGAAGGAAAGATCACGAATCACTGCCCTAAATGTCCTATGAAACTTCCAGTCTCGAGCTCTCTAGGTGTTGTGGTGCACCTGTTACACCCTGTCACACAGCATCTGTAAACTCTCCGTGTCAAAGACATCCCTCCCAATGTACGTGGCAAAACCTCTCAAGCAACATTTTTCGTTATCTAAAGGAAAAAGAAGGAATAGCATTTTGCTGCAATCACTGTCTAAGCCATTTCCTGTCAGCATCTGATCTTCTGAATTCTGGAACATGGAAGTTGCATCRTTCTTTTCCCCTCTGTCTCTGCATCTTTGAACGAGTCATCAGATAATGACTCACAAGTCACTCCAAATGCATACAAGCCATTTCTCCAGCCTTGTTTGCTGATGTCCATTATGTTTTAACACGTATTGGCAGGAAAACGTTTATTCCCACCCTCAGTCCAACTGACCTTTTGGATGACTAGGCTTCCTTAGACTGTAAGCCTCGGAATTCCTCTTCCACACTGTCAGTCACGTGTTAGAACTCAGTGAGAACTTAGCACTTCTGAAGAAGCCCCCTTGGGAGATCAAAGGCCAATCCTCTGCTTCTGCAGCAAAGATTAATTCATCTAAAACCTCATTTGGACTCTGAAGACACACTCACTTTGCCAAGCCTGTTTATTCTCCAGTTCAGAATAGTAATGATATATATGCTGGCTTCAGACTATCTAATCTTTACTGCAGTTTCTGGGAATTTATTAAAATTGGTGGCCCTTTTACTGACAAGATTCATTAGCAGTCACCAACGTAGCTTTTTTTTAAAAAAAAAAAAACAAAAAACAACAATCTACAAAAGCTGTTGAAATTATAAAGACACAGTGTTTGAAGCTGAAAATCCACCCTACAAAGAAACTGTTTACCGATGATGCTAAATTGCCTATAATGCTAAAAACGTGGTATCACATCAGCACATTCAGCTTTTAAAAATAATTCTGTTCCCTCGTGTAGCATCTGTCCTCCCTGCACTCCAGTCACAAGAGTGTTACAGAGACACCTTCCTCCTTTAGCAACAGTGATGGCGGGAGCAAAGAAACTGTCCCAAATATAAATACATGGAAGCAACTTTCTCTGAAATTTTCTCCCCAGAAGAAAAACAATGAAAAACAGTAGGAAAGCAAAAGTCTTTTTCATGACTACATGAGCAAATCTACTCTGCACAACTACATAAACTTAAATTAAAACTTAGGGTAATATGTCTATTCACAGACTTAGAATAATTCTAAGATTATTCTTAARTGCTTTGTCAAATGATTTCCTAGATGAATATACAATTACAATTTAGGGGGAAAAATGTATGCCAAAATAGTAGGCCAAAATTTTATTTAATCTGAAGAAAAAAAAAATCCTACTAAAAAAAAGTTTTGACCTCCGCCAATTTTTCCCATCAGTTTAATGTTGTAACTTTTCCTTGGGTGTTTTCACTGATGTTAACTCAAGAAAGTCTTTTATTAGACAGAAGCAATAAGCAGTGAGCACATTTATCTCACTGTTTTCATACAGTGAGGTATGCAGCAGTTAAAAGAAAAGAGTGGAAATACACACACACACAATCACAGAGCAAACAATTTGTAAATTGTAAAAAAAAATACTATATACTGTAGCTGATCATATCCTCTAAAAACTGTGTTGATTTATTACTATTTGTATGATTTGTAACTATAAGTTAGAGTGCCCTCATCTRAAGATCCCTCCTCCTAAAATGGCAAATAACATTTATTATCATAAAAATATACCCTTAACAAAGTCACTTGCACAGGTTTTGCTCCATTCTACTCATGCAAACAGTTGTTCCTTCCAGTAAAATACAAAGCAGCTTAGCTGAAGTGTCTCAACTGCTAAGACTCGTTTAGTTTGAGGATCTTAAGGATAGAAGAATAATGGAGTATATGGAATTCTATCCTGCAGCTTTTCCAAAGATAGGAAATTAGTTCTTCAGGGCAGTAAAATGTAGAGGTTTTAGTTTTGCAATGTTTAATTACTCCACGGAATTTAGAATCTCTAATTTGCCACATCATATCAGCCAAGGAAAAGCTTCAAACACCCCCATATCTCCTGATGATTTGTGATGGTTTAAAAAGATAAAAAAGATTCTCTCTCTCCGCCAAACACAAGTCCTAGGATGGTTRGATACAAAGTGCTGCAGAAGAATATAAATGAAGACAGAAGCAGCATTTTCTTCATCCAATTTTGTATTATTAGAGTAATTCTAAATATTCTAAATATTTTTGTCTTGTTACAAGAGTATCTACTGTCAGCTGACACTATCCATTTAATACTATAATACTGAGTTGTTTTTCTTCTTTCCTTTCTCCTAAGTTGGAGGTCTGTGGCCAGTGGTGTCCCCCAGGGGTCAGTGCTGGCCCAGTGCTGTTCAATTTGTTCATCAATGACCTGGACGAGGGCACGGAATGCACCCTGAGCAAGTTTGCAGATGACACCAAGCTGGGTGGAGTGGCCGACACTCCGGAGGGCTGTGCTGCCATCCAGAGGGACCTGGACAGGCTGGAGATCTGGGCAGAGAGGAACCTCATGAGGTTCAACAAGGACAAGTGCAGAGTCCTGCACCAGGCTGGAATAACCCCGGGCACCAGTACAGATTAGGGGTCGACCTGCCGGAAAGCAGCTCCACAGAGAGGGACCTGGGAGTCCTGGTTGACACTAAGTTAACCATGAGTGAGCAGTGTGCCCTCGTGGCCAAGAAGGCCAATGGGATCCTGGCTGCATCAGGAGGAGTGTTGCCAGCAGGTCAAGGGAGGTGATTCTGCCCCTCTACTCAGCTCTRGTGAGGCCRCACCTGGAGTACTGGGACCAGTTCTGGGCTCTTCAGTATARGAGGGACGTGGAGCTTCTCGAGAGGGTCCAGTGGAGAGCAACAAAGATGATTAAGGGACTAGAGCATCTCTTGTATGAGGAGAGACTAAGTGAGTTGGGCCTGTTTAGCCTGGGGAAGAGAAGGCTGAGAGGGGATCTGATTAACATGTACATGAAGGGGGAATGTAGGGAGRAAGGGGACAAGCTCTTCTCAGTGGTGGCCAGAGACAGRACAAGGGGCAATGTGTGTAATTTGCAACACAGGCAGTTCCATCTCCACTTGAGGAGGAATTTCTTCGCTGTGAAGGTGACAGAGCCCTGGCACAGGCTGCCCAGGGAGGTTGTGGAGTCTCCTTCTCTGGAGGTCTCCAAACCTACCTGGATGCCACGCTGTGCCACATGCTCTAGGTGTCCCTGCTTGAGCGGGAAGGTTGGGCTGGATGATCTCTGGTTCCTTCCAATCTCCATCATTCTGTGATTCTGTAAGTGCAGTTATATTTTTAGCAATACCTTTTACTACCAGGACATTGGTGAACAGTAAGTACTACTACTGCTCCTATATTAGTGCACTGCCCTATAGACAATCACGGAAACATACAATGAAAAGCAAACTGAGACTTTATTTCAAATAAAGTTGTTCTCCATTACTGTTTGCAAGTATATTACCCCATACAATTTCCTGAAAGTCGTTAGCAGTGTTCCGCATTTGCACTGAGGATAAAATCCTCATTAACAGACCACAGCTGCCAGTGCACTTGAGAGTAAAACCAAGGTGCAAGATAGGAAAAAAAAAGAACGTGTGTAGTAGTTTGTCTCTCAGACCTGTGATTTTTTTAGTGGATGTCAAAAGAATTTTTGAATAAAGGCTGGACTTCCACAGGTTAAGTTTACCAACATCTAAATAACTCTTYATGACTTATAACAGTTTTTCTTCCTTCAGTTTTACATAGCTGTTTTTCTGTACACTGACTAGAGAAAAAAACAGGTTATAAACTTCTTTTTCAAAAGAAAATGAATTGAAACCATTTCATAACTAAAATGCCAACAGACCAGACAATAATGTTAAATTTCCTAAATTTCTCATCCACAAGCACACACACACACACAACAATGACTTCAGCAGAAGAAAGAAAGAGTTCATATCAAAGCTTGGATGGATCATCACATATCTGGCAGTAAGGAGTGCTCCAGACTTATGGATTAAAATAATAATTAATTCTCTTGTCAAAAATATTGTGTCAGTCTATGGGGATAGGATAGACAGGTTATCCAATAAACATGCACTCATTCCCAAATGGAACTTCATGGAATTTTCAAACACAGATTTGGAGGGGAGGGAAATGGGAGAGAACATGAAGAAAGTGTCAATTCTGTTTAACTGTCATCTCCAAAAGACCTAATAAAAGCTTATAAATTATCTATTGTAATTCATATATAATTCATATCTAGTATAATTTATCTACTGTTTGAATATATGAATTATCTACTGTAATTCATATATAAGCTACACTGCCTGTCCTTTTTATTATTCTTTTTATCACTCATCAGAAAAGTTAGCTGAACAGCAGAATAGTTGTTGAAAGAGCAAATCTTTCCCGGAGAGAGAACAGCAGTAGAATTCCTTAAGCAAAATCTAATGAATCCTACCACATGCTCCTTCTGAAATTCAGTTCAACAACAAACTTGCACTCAACCTATAATCTTGAAAGAGAAAAAAAAAAAAAAAAGAAAAAGAAAAAGTCTCTTGCTCTTACTACAGAAATATAATTCGAGTTTCTATTTGATTTTCTCTTTAAAACATCTATTCTAACTCACTCTTCTGATATCAGGTACCCTTTTTCTGCCAAACAAACCTGCACTTCCAATCAGTGATCTAGCATCTTCTTTTGAAAGCAAACAAATGGAGAGAGGGTGGCCGACTTCCAGTATTATAGCTATGTGGTACAGCAATTTAAAGTGTATCTGAAGCACAAATGCACTTTTACTAGTAAGCTATCCCTTTGGGAAAAAGAAAATTTCATTAATAAGCTTAGCACTCCAGCAGCTACCAATTATTAACAAGCCCCTAAGTCAAAAGGCAYATGCACTGGTGCTGTTTCAAGGATTTGTTTCGAGGTGTGTTCAGAGGCATCATGTGGCTCTCCTGCGTGGCCCTCCTGCACCACTCCTCAGGGCCAGAGAGGGCCAAGAGCCTCGCCAAGTGCCCTCTCTCCATGCACGTGAATGAGTGGGGCTGTGAGGGCTTGTGTTCGAATGCTGCCTAATTTCGCTTCAGAACACCTCTGACTCCGCTTTGGCAGTACACAGTGTGGACGCTGTGTAGTTACTAAGATTAGACTGAGGAAATATAAATAACTAAATGGTAGTGGCTAATCATTCAAGCAAGCCTGACACCTCTAGCTAACATGGCCATCCTGCATACAACGAAAAGCAAAGATGATTCAGAGCATTTTTTTTTTTGCCAATCCCAATAGCCTTTTATCAGAAATTCATAGTTTTCATATTTTACAGATGTTGTATTCTTCAAAAATCTTTGTAATGGCATGAGCATTTTGTTTCCCATATCTCCTACAGAGTAACAGGAAAATGAAGACAGTGGGGCATGTACTTACGCAGCAGAAATAGCTCTGTACTTCATCTCCCGCATGATGTCAAATACAAGGAGACTGTATTAAACACTTATTATTGAAATCAAGTGACATTTTCTCTTTATGAGCAGAACTAAATACGCAGAACTCGAAAAAACTGAGTCTAGTCTAAAAAAATCCCAAATTAAAACCAACAAGAAAGTTATTTTAGTAGGCAACAGCAGGCCTTTGGTTCCCCCATTAGGAATACTTGGTGCTTCCCATGGCGCTCTGCAATTCTTAGCTCTACCAATTTTATACAGCTGAGACCAGCATTTGCTATAAAAAACAGYTCTTCCCTCAACCTGAGTTTTCCAGAGAACTTGATCTAAAATAACATGAGTCATTTTCAGAAACCAAGGCTGGGGAAAACATATTTGACTCATAAAGAAAGTACTGACAGGTGGATTTTTCAAAAGGCTGTGCTTTCAGGCAGGAGGACAGATTGCTTAACCCCTTCAGAACCTTGGTAGCTATTTTTCCATATGCTAAAAGTAACTTTAATTATACATAATTATACATATATACAACAACATTAAAAGTTGCCAAGAAACTCCCACTTACTTTTTAAGATCAAGATTTTGCATATTTGCACTCTACGTGTCTTTTAAACTTTTGTCAATTCCTTTCATTCTGCTCAGAAAATTTCTATTTCAGCAAACAGCTCTGAATATTTGTTGTTGAAGGAACACTGGTCTATTTTTCTCCCAGATGAAATGATATTCAGCTATTAATGCCTGTCACGGCCCTGCTTTTCTGTGGTCCCTCTCTCCCAGGCCACATTTCTCATCTAGATAGATGCGAATCTCAGTCCCTGCATATTACCTGGACCTACTCGAAGCACCTTTCAAATCTGAGGGAACAWTACCAAAGTGGAAATCAGAGCACAGGGCATCTATTTTCATAGACCTGCCAACCCAGGGACTAGCCACCTACTCCCCATCTAGCAAATGCCTCTATGGAACAAAGTATAAACACTTGGGTGTGAGAATCTGTCACAGGATTCAGCACATCCCAACCACAGCTGAGGCCTGTAACACCACCACAGGTTCCAGTATTGCCCTGATTTCACTTCAGAGCACTGCCTGTATCTATTCAGGACAGCAGCTAGCAGATACTAGTTGCCAATTGCTAGGTTTCTCACATCCCAAAGTCCTTGTCCAAGTTCTTGTCCCCAATTCTTTCACTCCACTCCTTCTATCAGCTGAGGAGCTGCATTTGTCTCTTCCTTTCCTACTTAAAAGGGGACTTTTAAGTCTTTAACCAGGACCTAAACTTTTTTTCTGCTACTTCCACCATACTCCAATATCCTCCTCCTTTATTTTCCCAAGTCAGGACTTTCCTCTCATCTCTATCCTGTTATTCCATGTGTTGTGCCACCTTCCTTCCTACATCTGCTCCTCTTGTGTATTCAGGCTGCCCTTGTTTAAGATGATGAACAGGCTGGAGTCTTTGGCCTCCTGTATGGTTCCCTGTGGCCCAAGCATGGTGTGTCCCAGAAGGACAGCTGAGGCTTAAAACCAGGATCYGTCAGAGCAGGTACAGCTGCAAGCTTTAAGCCAGTGAAGGTCAGAGCCTTCCTCCCACTCCACTCGTCACTGGAGCTCGTCATTGACTGTGCCCCTTGGCACAGGGCGGGTGCGAAGGGGAGAAGGGCAGATGCACAMGGGCGCTGCAGGCAAAGGGCTGAGGAGCTGTCCCCGTGGGTCCCTGAGCCCCAAGAGGCCTCGCTGGAAGCAGACAGATGAAGCTGTAACCTGTTGCCATGCAATAGGTGCAGATTTTCTTGGCATGCTGTGGAAATCCATTTTYGCCACCCTTCCTTGTCCACATTCCAAGAGGGAAAGTTCTTCTTGATCACAAGGCACCCCAGAAGTAGGAGTGCATCTTTGTTGCTAATATTCAACTACTAAAGTCAAATTTTCTTTTACTGGCCAACGTCAGCTGGATGCTCACAAGGAAGACAAAGGGCACATCTGTCCTCTCCTTTTAAAAATTACACAACAGCACTTTTACACATCTGAARATTTATGTTAGTTCTCAGTCTTCACCTGTTAGGCTTAGTAACATTAATCTCCTATTACGATCTCCAATTCTACACAATGTCTCCTGGATCCCGGCTCATTTTTCTTGTTTTCTTCTGGATTAAAATTCAAGATCTACCTTGAAATAAGGTCTTACCAAAGCCAAATGGAACAAAATAATTACTTTGTATGTCCTAACCCTCTAAACCTCTGTCTAACCCCTCCTTAAACCTCTAATACCACGTTTACACTCTGTAATTACATGACGTCATTACAGGGTCTCTTAATCCAAAGCAGGAATCAAATTTTCATACCTGCTTTTTCCCCACAGTCAGCTACTCTGAATACAGACGGAGCAGAGCCATGAGTCTCCTTTCCCCGCCTGCCTCTGCTTTGTACTTATGAGCACCAAAACAGAGACCCGTCACGCTGACACTGCAGAACTTGAGAGCTCTTAGTGTGACTTTTCTCTCACACCAGCTTCATTATACATCTGCTCCCCGATACAAACAGAGTCCTTAACATTCCACTTTATTTCAGGTCTTTGGCAAAGGCTTAGTATTTTTATCATGTTTAAAGCTCCACTTCCCTCATATGAAGCGACTCGTTTATTTTGTTCCAAAGGCCCACAAATCATTTATCTGAAGGYGCAATTAATATGCAAACACCACAGCGGGTAGCTCATCCCCAGCAGTGCGGAGAGACGGGGCGCCACGGGAAGACATAATGAGGATGGGACGGGGGAGGGTCTGTCTCACTGAGGAGCTCCCTGGCACTGCTCACGACACGGGCGGTCACCGGGGCCTCCATGGCGCCGCTCACGCCGGCCTCCTCCRCAGGCTTCTCCCTCGTGCCCCGCTGTTGCGCCAAGAAGATGGCGCTCCCGATGACAGCGGTGGTTCCTGTTACGTTCCCAGCTGTGCCATCAGTTATGAGGAACGAAGTGGACTTCACACGGTTCAATATGAATCACAGGAAGAAGATGCTTTATTGCAGATAACTACTCCTTATATACAATTATTCTATCCTTACACGTGGGCACGTACTGCTTGATAGGACAATCCTCTGTTTCACGAGGAGAGCACGCATTCCTGCTTGGTTGTCGGTTGGTCAGCTCATATCTTGGTGCTCCCTCCTTGCTTCCCTCTCTACTTGGCTCGCTTCCTCAATGGACTTCGTGGTTGTGTCCCCTCAGGGTCACCTTAGAGACAGAGCTATGTGCTTTGTTAAATGTCTTGTATGGCTGGTTCAGTGCGCCCACTCATAGTGGCCCTTTTCTTCTAAGTACATTCCTACAAGTTAAACCATGCAGATGAGCAAGTACCTCCTTTTAAACAGAAGAAGACGTTATTTAGATACTACAAAGGGATTTACAGCTCAGTCTATTACTTGAAATGCCAATCACTCCTAGTGTCCAGCATCTCATGCAGTCCTTCAAAGCAGACTTTAAATTCAGCTGCAACAGTAGTAGTCTGTACTGACACTCCCTCACTTTCATACCTACCTCCACTTAAAAGGTTTTGAAAAAAAAATTTCTTTTTTAATTAAAAGAAATTTTGGTTCCCTTTGTGCTTCAGATACATTATCAACTACAAAATAATCATGAATACATCTATCCATATCTATCATGGCTTCAAGCAGCGTTAAGATAGTTGCAGATAATCTGAATCAGCAGGATTTTAAAATCTATAAACTCAGCAGTCATCCCTCTGGTTATGTTATCATAAGAAGTCATAATTTTATTTATGTTAAGACTTCATATGTGAAAAGACTGCTGCTTTGTGCGTCTCTGCTGGATTCACACTGCTTGGCTACAAATGCAGGTTTTGCTAAATACATCAAAATTGTAATAACTGCCAGCTTTATACTCAAAAGTAAAACAACATGAGGGCATTTATTTCCCCCTTGCAATTATTGTTATTGAAGCGTTCCCCATGAAGTGGGGCAACGTGGCTAGGTGCCACCAAGTGCCRAGCAGAAAACCCATGGGCTGTTTCCTGCCTTGCGCAGCAGCGTCCAACGGGCCCTTCGGCAAATCCCTACTTGGATCAGTCTCAAGGCGCTTCCTTCCTTTGGTTGCCCAGCAGGAATAAGGCCGAGCAACCACGATACGCACTGCTCAAAAGTGGCAATGTCACCAGGAAAACTTGCTCTTATCACAGCAAGGCAGAATTTTACCCTGAGAGGATTCAGAACATATTTATTCATCATTAAAATAAATAAATAAAACTAATAAAACTTTATATCTGCTGATGAATGGATTGAAGAAGGTCTTTTAGCATGGTAAAATAACACCATAATGGCAAGTGATTTCACCCAGTACATACAATACATTTTCTCTGAATGGCTTTAATGCAAAATGAAATTAAAGCCAAAAGTTGAGGATGTCAAAATAGAGAGAATTTTCAGCAGACCTTTGCTATTCTGTTTTATCTTATTTTAGCTAGATAACAAACAATACTTGTTGCATTAAGGAAAGACAGAAATTGTCCCTACCTAGGAGATGAGATTGCCATTGCAGGGTCCTTCAAGCTTTCTGGAGAAGGTGTCCAGGCACTTCCACATGCAGGTAAGAGGCAGCAGCACAATCAAGACTGAAGCCAAGAAGAGTCAGAGAGGGACAGACAGTCTGACCACAGTTCCAGCTAGGGGGGCCTCTGGGCTAAGAGAAGGCAAGGAGTTCACCAGAGCACAACCCAAAAGGCCTCAGTGCCTGAAAGCCAATCCACCATTGGGGCCTAACACCATCTGCTAGAGAGTTCCCTCTCTGCAGTCACTCACCAGGCATATGCAGAACCTGTGCTGCATGACCACAACAACCATATGCCAGCTCCAACAGCAGGTTTTTCCATYTTGCTGAGCAAGAAGTTTTTGTGGAAATTAGGCATGTGACAAGTCCTTTCAAAAAAGCACACTGAGAGGTTCTCTCTCAGGCTTCAAATTCACGTATTTACGTGAAAAATGTCGCCTGCAGAGTATTTTTCATTTAGAGCATTCCATTCATTCAAAAATAGGCATATAAATATTGCCAAACTTTTTTTTTTTTTTTTGTTAAAAAGCAAATTGCATCTCATATCAAGGTTAAATCATGAAACAGAACCCCATACCTACAACTAGAAACACTTCAGGCTTTTATCACAGAAATAAAATAACCAGAAAGATGCTATTAAAGAAGCAACATGATGTATAAAGAAGGCATATTATGTTTATCAAGAAGAAAACTCTGGAAAAACAGACAATTTTAGAAAGAACAAGTATACCTCAGGACATGTTTTCTTCTTGAAGATAAGATCCTGRAAGTAGCAGTAAGGTAAGGCCACTTCATACCCCCTGAAATCTATTTCACGCTGGTAGCCAAAGGCAGCAGGCAAAAGACAAAGGCTAAGGAGCAAATACAGCTGAAAGTATTAATGTGACTGACAAGAAATTTTACCATCTAAAAGCCTATAGACTGCATAGTGCACAAGCAGAACTGGAATTGCTCATTTTTTTTGTATATTTTTTTCTAAGGAAGATTCAAGATTCGAAAATAAAAGCCAGTATCTAATTAGATGGATCAACTGAGCARGAGAGACAGAGAACTTTGTAAAAATGCCTCCCCCGCCACAACTAACAACACTGAAGCAAATTACCTTCAGCACTTACAAAGTAAATGTTCAGTGAATGCTCTCTCAGGTTTGTGATAAACTGCAAAAATTATGCGGACCAACAGGCTGTTTCAATCATTGCTCCTTTTTATAAAAGGAGGGAGAGAAAAAGTTACAAACATCCTTTCAATGCAGAAAGTGGAAGGAATTAAGGAGAGTGACTCGTACCCTCTCCAATAAGGTCTTAAAAATGAAATTATCAACTGTAGTATTAAAAAATTTAACTGTAAACCAAAAGGAGTTTGAACTTCAGAGAAAATTTWAAAAATATATTTTCTTGGTGCTTTTTCCAGTTTTGCTAAACAAATAATTATGTGCTTAGTTGAGCATGACATTTATAAGTTGTTTCCTTATCAACATGCTCTTTTGTTACATATAAAAAAAAATAACTTTGGAAGTATTTATAGAAACCTATTGCTTGTATGGCTAAGAACATTATGAGGTTTTGTAGGAAACGCAAAACGCAAAGCATGATGATAAGTGACAAAGTTACAATACAATGCAGAAAATACAAATGTACAATTAGTACCTTTCCACATTTAGTTGAAGTATTTTTCATTCCAGCACTAGCTGTGAACATACTAAATCTCTGTTTATTAAATTGAGTARTTCAAAACAATCAGCACCAAAGAGTTTTCTAAAAAGCTATCCAAGAAGAATATAAGTAATATATATATAGGTTGAAGGAAATATTTGATTTCAATGTAATTCCAAATAAGTTTTGTCAAGGTCAAAATATTTGACTGACGATAGCCCTCCCATAGTGATTACCAACATATGACCTTCAGGTGACTGTATTCCTAGGCACATCCCATACTCTCCCATGTTTTCATCACAGTCCTTGAAAAACACTATACTATATGACMCAGAAACACATAGGACATATCCAARCCAGTAAATTCAGTAATATGGATCACTGAAGTAATCAATAATCTGAACTTYAATAAACAACATAGCTAAAGKAAAGTCTCAGAGAGGAAAAGGAAAAAAAAATAAAATACAGCCACACTTACAGATCAATGGATTTAAATCTGAGAAACTCTGAATGAGACTCATGGATCACAAGAGCTAATCAACTATATAAAACCCCATGAAAAGCTTAAGGGAACCAAATAAAATGCATCTCCAATCAATATAGTGGAACACTACAGCGACTGTTATTGCTTCTGCTGTTGGCACAGATCCCCCAAGACGGTGTCAGAGAGCAATGCCCGACTTGGGTGCCCACAGATTGAAGGGGGTACATAAAAGAGCCATGAGAACAACTGACAAGCCTGTTTTTCAAAGAGCACATCAGGAATATAAGGTAGTTAGCTTGTCAGGAAGAAGGCTGGGAGGTGACTAAATACAAATTGAGAATAAAGGGCTCTTTAAATCAAGAGTTGTAGCCTCGCTGACTCAGACTGAAAAAGGTCACTATATTTTTTAAAAAGGAAAAAAGACAAAAAGATCAAACTGCAACTCACTACCTACTAGAAGGGCTCAAAAGAGGAAAAGCAAAGGCAAGAAGGCAGCTTCATTTTTCAAGATAACTATTTAGAACATAAAACAGCAAAAGGAATTGAAACAGCATTAACATGGACCTCTTTATCTCCAACCCATGCTTTAACTGGCCGAAGAGCTAAGATGACAGCCATATCAAACAGAAGCAAAGCTTTCTTACATGCATGTGTTAGTTAACCCAGTGAAGTTATCAAAAGAAAAACCAAAGCTGCCAGCAATCACACAGTATAAATAAAGATGATATGAAAATGTATTGATGACAGCCACAGTTGAAACAGTATTTACACAAAGTGGTAGCATATTAAAACATTTTTTGGGGAAGTCAGCTAAAAGAAGAATGTACAGAAACCAATGGCACTACAGTTTTGTTCCTGAAGGCATTAAGCCAGCTGTGCTTTTCTACACAATCCTTTGAGATGCATATTTAAATGAATATTTATTTTTTTCCTCTGGAAATTCTATCTAGCCAGACACAGCAGTTGTTACAATTTTTTCCAGATGCAGATTTTTGTCACAAGTTAGAATTCAAAATTAAACGTGCCCAGCCTCGCTCTGCTCCCTTTCAGCCGCGTTCTTAAACAAGGGCTGTGAGCACAGGCACAGCCGCTGGCACTCATTTCAGTCCTACAGATAAATTATTGGACCTCATTCTTATAAACCACAAAAAACAAGCAAAGAAAAAGAACCTCTTCTGCTTGAAGACAACATAACCACCCAAAGTTACAAATGGCTCCCTGTTAGTAATGACCTGCACGCACCCCTATCAACGCACCACTGAAACACGCAGTACCAACCAGGGAGGCACCATCAACCAAAGAAGCACAAGGAAGAACTGGAGAACCTTGAAAACCCGAGACAGAGAGATGTGGTGAAATTCAATTGCACAAAGCGGAAACTTACACAACACCAGATACATAAAACATTTTAAAATCAAATGGAACTCTGAGAWCATAACCTTAAAATTCTGTTGCATGTTCATGAGTAAGAAAGAAATTTGAGAGAAGAACCTCTGCTTACTAGTTAATCACAAGGCTGAGTTGTGAGACATCCATGTTATGTGGCCATGAAAACAGATTCAGTCCTATGATGCAGCAGAAGAATATAGTAGAGATAAGCAGCATTTGTGCCACTTCACAACCCTAGATAAAACCTCGTTCAGAATATTTTCTACTTCCTGGGCACCCTTAGGAAAAATAATGGAAAATGCCACTGAGACAAGTCCAGTTATCATGAAACAGCTATCATTTGTCACTCGAGGTCTCTGTTTCTGTCCTTCAAAGTCTCAAATTGCCTTCCTACAGCGCCCTATGCTTTTGTGCTAGACAACTCATCTCATAATTTTTATGCACATGAAGTCTGTGTTCACAAAAGCAAGGCTAATCAGGCTTTTTACTCCGGTGTCCTCCAGACAGTGACCTTTATTTTGAGAGAGTGCTCTGAAACACGATCTCATGGAGGATCTCAGCAGTGTGAGCTGCCTCCCAGCTCCCTCGCAGTCAGAGCCACGGAGCTGCACACACCATGCACACATACACGGCTAGTGCTGAGAAGTGGTTGCTATTGCCAGCATTTAGGGGTGTCATACAGTATCCCCCTTTTCTAAAACAAAACAACATAACAAAAAAAAATTGCCGGGTGGACAGCCAAGCTCTGAAACAAGTTGCCCAGAGTCCTAACCTGGAAGGGAGCCCAGAGCAACTCACGCTCGGTTCTACTCCAGCTTTGAGCTGGAAGTTGGACTGGAGACCTCCCCAGATCCCATYCAACCTGCACACTTCTATGGCAGCTCACTTCAATCAATTTACCCCTTTCTCTTGCCAGCAATACTTAAACTATATAAATAAACTCTGTTAGAAGGCACAAGTGCCTTTGCAAGTTTCTCTTCCTCAAATAACATTTTCTTGATGCTCATGCTAAAAGCCTCTGTCACTTCCAGCAACACATTAGGTACTCGCTCTCTTCTGGAACTTCTGCTAGAGCGCAGTGTCAYGGGGAGCAGCCCCGCAGTGAGAAGCAGCCCATCCACCTTGCTGTTTCTGTGCTGAAGTGCCACCCAGCCTTGTGCTCCACAGACTGCCAGGCAGCCGCTGCACCAGCTCCTGGGGTCTTCTGTGGTAGAAAGCTTGGCCAGCAGTTCATTCAGCTACTTTCTTAAGGACCATGCTGTTTCACCACTTTTCCTGTTGCCTCTCCTCCTCTCATGACTTCCCTGCATTTCTCCACCTTTTCTACAATTCTGGTTTGTCATTTTCCATTTCCCTGGCTCATCATAAATCTCAAGCAACCAGTAGTATTTTCCCTTTGAGAGTACCCAGCACTGAAACCCAACATTGAATAACTGCCGTGTTGCAGAGTGAAAGGTTTATTATAATCAAAAGCTTTAAAAAACAGCAAGCAACACAAGAAAAACTCAACCCTCCAGATACATGATGTGATTTTAATATTAAAAAAGAAAACTTCGCACCAAAACAAAAAAAAAAAAAAAAAAAAAAAAAAAAAAAGAAACAAATCACCACAAATCACCAGTTTCAGGAACTGTTTGTTGGATTAATCAAAAGGCTGTAAAGAAGGAAGAAGTATATTTAAGTATATTTATGACTTATGCTCTTTGGGCTCAGAGCAACTGGGAGCTCTGTATATTTAAAATTACAAACTGAGACTCATCCTGCCTTACGCCCATTCCTATTTTATGATTTTGTCTGAATCAGTATCTCTGTGACACCACTGAAATTAAAGCCTGACTGCTTTGGGAGCATACTATCTSATGTGTCTGAAGGAACAGCATGAACAAGGAGGCTGGGATGTGTTTTGCCTAACCGAACTGCCTGAACTGGACACAGGGAAGGGTAGACWTGGGCACTGGGCTCACAGAAATCAACAGATCATCCTTTGCTAGCACTGATGACTCAGCAAGTCAAAGCCAATCTGAGCCAAACAAGCTCAGATTAGATGCTTAATTTTTGTCTTTTCTTGGTGTACTTCTCCAGGAAAGGATACGTTTCACTAACAAGAGTGCCGGAACTGGTGAGCAAGATGAGGAAAATTGCCTTGGATGCCCATTGAGAGACGCTGCATCTCCAAGAGACCTCAGCAGCTGGAGCCCACACAAGGCCAACAACTTTGGTGTTCAGGTCTCAGGAGTCCGGGCTGTGGCTTGTTAGGCTCTGTCAAGAGCCTCTGCACGAGTCCTGCACAGAGGCTGCAGCATGAGCAGCACCTGACCGCCCTGCTGGTGTGCATGGAGCTTCAGATGCCKCTCACCTCGTAATTAAGTTCTCACAAGGACCCTCAAGTTAATTTGGAAGAGCACATGCACATGATGAGGAAAAGAGACAAAATGAGAAGGGTAAATACTGGAGTATCGTTTAAAAGTCAAAGCACTCCACAATTACAACAGCAGCAACCCTAAAATAGTATCAGGTATTTTCTTAATATTTAACTCAGTCATGTGGGACTTCATRTACACCAAAATACAGTGCAGAGAACAACAATCCATTATAATCCATGTGTTTTATAGAGTGAACTTGCCACCATAGGGACACCTAAAACTGGAAGAGAGGGGAATTCAAAGTTAATACAAAACAACTCTTGATATTCAAAAGAAGATCAAATCCAGCAAATAAAGCTCAATACAAATAGCAGTAAGATTGAATTTACACCCAGTTCCTCAGCATTTGGAAGAACAAAATAATTTATGTATTTACCTATGACAGGTTTTGGTTTCAAACACTTCATCTTTTCAAGGAACCCATGCTACTAATAAGAAATCAATCTTTGCAAGCTGAGTTCCCTTGGTATCATGGGACATGACAAAGGACAAAGAAATGACAAAGAAATATGTGCATCATAACCAAAGGTGAGAGAAAAAAAAAAAAACAAGATTAAAATTTGTTCCTATGCATCCTCTTACTGCATATTATTTTCAGATTATTTTGTGGCTTAGTTGAAGCTGCAGGACCATTACTGCTTTGGTCAAACCAAGCAGTCATTGCAAATCTTTTCCAAGTTTTGGAGAAAAAAAAAATAAAGGTCAGTCACTTCAGAATCTGGGAGATTTTCCATTTCTAACAAGCTTGTTTTCTCCATACTTTTATAACCATGCTATATTAGTCATACAGAGTGATACACTATAAAAGCTGGAAAAGAAACAATATATGCATATATATAAGTCACTTAGTAGAGATTTTTCTTCAAGTCAAGAAAGAGAATTTTGAATATGAATCAGTCTTTAAATGCTGCAATTCAGTTCTCACATGCTGTATTAAAAAATCTCTGGTTTTACATAAACTATCACCAACATCTATTATGGGACCTTCAGTCAGTCCCATTCCTTCTAAAATTCAAAGAGAATTTGTTCAGTAAAAGAAAAAAAAGTTATGATTCTGGAAACATATCCCATATYTGGAATCATATTATAATTGTTACCCAGAAAAAGTAATTAGATTTGAACAYTGTCAAGACTAAAACAGAAATGTTTCCATGGCACAAGAATTGTGCCCTTTTTCTAAGGGCCAACAGTTGCACATCTACATGGAAGTCAAAGCAACATCTAAACCAGCAGGACATAAAAAGGATGAGGATTACAGAAACATTCTACTACTGCCCTCAAAATTCCAAGACCTTTTAAATAAGAAAATGTTACAGTAACCTTATTTATTCTTAGAAGAACCTGTTCTTCTAAATTCTATTCAATATACTTTATCTTTTGTTCTGAGGTAAGTGATGTACCAGATTTGAGATTTAATTTATAACACAAAAGTTCCACTATGGATGGAGCTTTTCCACTCTATCCACMTGCCATATCCATCCTGACCAGCCTGTGGAAGATGGGCCATTCCCAGGTCAGGATAGGTAGATTCCCAAGTAGAGATAACAAAAGACTAAAGGTCATTTTCAAGAACTTAGTGGGAACCCTTCCAAACATTCCCAGAAAAAGAAGGAGCTAAGAAAACTTACTCAACATCACCCAAAAAAATTAGCTGGCCTTTACTGCAGAATCACAGCAGAAGCRGTAGGGAATGTTATCCCCATCCACAGTATGTGGCATCCTTAGATGCCATGGCATCCTTAGATGCCATCCACAGTAAAGATACAATGTGATGTCTTTTCTACCTCTTCAGGGATGATTCTTCAACAGATTGTTTTTAAATCATGACATTTCCTATGTACAAAAAGSTGTCGCTAGTGCAGGACTTAATCTAGCCCATACTGTAATTTCTAGCTATCTCACAGTCCCAATTCTTTACTTATTAGTCTAAATTCTCCCTGGAGAAAATCTGTGAGAACAGGAACAGCAGAATACCAAGTATTTTGTAGTACTGAAATTTTGTAAATAAAGCAGAAGTTCTCTAGCCTACCTAGACACAAGAGGTAGACACTAAGAAAAGTTATTAAAAGGATTTGATGGTGGAAATAAAACAAGTAAAATCCAAAATGTATAATCTTTATATTTCAGTTATCTATCTCATTGTTTTTTTTTTTTTTTTTGGAATCTTTATGTATATCTCAAGGAAACTTAACCAAAATTTGCAAAGTACTATAAAGCCATGGAGAAAATGCGACTGGGGAGTATCCCCCCCAAAAAACACAATACCATCTTACAACATTAGACCAACTTCCAGAAAGAACATTCATATTAATGTATCCACAACCACCCACTTAGAAGGTGACATACATATGGTTTGCTTCAGAAGCTAATTACTCAACTTCTTGGGCTCGTCTGATATCTGGAAATTGTTTTTTGCATTTTTTCTTTGTCTGAAAAACAGCTCCTCCGCACAAGACTTGCTCAAAAACTAGTAATTACCCTACAAGACTCAAAACCAAATGGAAAACAATGAAGTTACCAGGTTCCATATGGTAAGGAAAGTCTGACAAGTAAATGAGTCTGCACAAACATAAAGAACTACAGCTAGTGTTTATTTAGATCCTTATCTACCCAGTAAAAAGCCTTCTTGGTAAAGCCATGAGCCAAAATAAAGTCAAAAACAGAGAAAAACAATTTAGTAATAAACTAGTATGTATCATTGTGTTTATGCTGCAGCATAGTGACTGTTAAAAGGATGTTTTCTGCAAGATGAAAATATGTAGGAAGAAAAGTGAAAGTAATGAAAGTTTACCTCCTTCTTCTTATACATTTTATGTCTTAAAATTACTTTGATTTAATTGCCAAGTTATCTTGCTGTAAATGATTGTTTTTAATAACAAAATCGCTCTTTTGACTACCATGGTGATATTTTTTTAAAAAAATCTTAATTGTGATTCTTGTTTACTGAGCAAATGTCATATATTTTGTTTTTAATCTCTAGACATTTTTTTCTTCCAATATATTTAAAATACAATTATTTCCAACTCTGCAGGTAGCATACAGCATTATTCATTTTTAGCCAGGTTATTTGATACATCCAGCTCATATAGGAAAGCTTCTTTTATTCTCATAAAACATGTCTTCCAAAAGAAACAAGGAAAACAACTGGTGAGAAAGTTAAAGAGGTTAATCAACATTCTAACATTCTAATTCTTACAGAGTATTTTCAGAGATTACTTTGATTAATCCCATCTACTTTAAAAACAGTATGACCTGAGGACTTTGTTTATTCAACAAAACAGCAGGATGAAATTTATCAAAGAAAACAGAAAATTGTGTAGCTTCTTTGGACTTATTCTGAATTCAAAGGGTACGAAGCTCCCGATCGGATGCTGGAATCAATGAGGCTGTTCTAACTTTTCTTCAGACAGGTTTAAGGCTAGACTCACTGCACCTGCCATTACCCCCTGTCTACCTCCATTTCAAGGGCTTAAAATTGCCAAGAATAACAGTTCAGCCAACATTTAACATTTTCATTTGATACTCAAAAGCTCTTCTTTGGATGATACAGATGCTGCAATAACTTCAAACTTGCAAAGCTTCTTTGTGCAGCTTATGGTAACATACCTGCAGAGGTGCAATGATCTTACATTTCTTAAAATTTCTGTCTGAAAGAACTGAAATGAAAAACATCTCTATGAAGCAAACTGATGTGACTGAAATAGAACAGAATGACATATTTTATCTAGCCTATTTTTAGAGAAATATTTTCAATTYCCTAATCCTACTTAAAATTAGTTTCCTTTACATTTCCCTTTTCTGTCAGCAATCACAGGTTGTTGTTATCCTTGTTCTTCCAAGTAATTTACATCCAAGTGAATGAAAGAAATTGCATGCTCATTTTCACCAGCATTCTAATGCTAGAAGAAAAACAAGCAACATTAATTATGAAACCAACCCGCATCATTCTTAAATCAAGTGCCGGTAAACAGAGTTTATATAATATTTTGTTTTCTGAACTACAAATACTTCCAAGTATGACAAATAATGTACTACACAGGACTAAAAAAAAAAAAAAAAAGGATTTATAAAAGAAGACTGTTTATATAAGGCATATCATTTTTCATACCTGAAGCAAATGAAAATAAAGGACAGCCAACACCTCACAAGGAAACCAGCACAGTCTCCTAAGTCTCGTTGGCCTTACTTCTTTAACCAGACTAACTAGTTGAAGAAACCGAAAGGATCTTTTCCTATCCCTATCCGATCACAGAAAGCCTTGCATTAGGCAACCAGGCTGCATTTTCTCCAGGCATTTTATTAAACTTCTCCCCCCAAGAAAAGGCACCATGCGGGATGGATGTGCAGCCCTTGCCCTACGGGGTGGTCACGGAGCCATAACCAAGASGAGTTGACAAGCTGGGCTGCGTGAGGCATGGCAAAGCCCCGCTGCCTCCCGCCACTAGCACTACACACACTATCAACAACAACAACAACGAAACTCATCCCCAAAAACCTCCACCTCCACCTCCACAGCAGCTTGTTTCACGTGCTCACGTGAGCTAGACCGCTTGAGATTAATTGCTTTCTCTTGCCCAACTCTTGAGCCARCTCTCATTGGGCTCAAACTCTAAAAGCATCTAAATGGTTTCCAAATGGCAGCTACATCAGCCTACTGTTTCCATAAAACATCCATCTTGAAGAAAATTGGATTTGATACCCTGATCTTACGTGAAGAAAAATAAAATCTAGGAATATTTGTCTACCTGCTCTTTTCTCCTTCAGGTCATGTTGATTCTCTCTCCTCTACATTTTTAACTTTTTGTCTACAAAAAAAGGGTGGGGGGAGAGTTCCTTCATTTTGTTGTAAGACTTGTTATTAAAGACTTGTTATTAAAAATGGGAGGGAAAAAGAAACGAAAAAAAAGAATCATTTTCTCTAAAAGATTATAATCAGTCTTTTCACACAACAAACCTATTCCTAGGAGATTCCTTTTAAAAGATGTGTTTCAAATAGCATAAAGCATGAATGGACATCCAAAACAAGAATTATATCAGAGCTTAAAAATAACTTTCACAGAACTAATTATTTAGACTGCAGCATTCAATAGCCCATGCTTTTCTGAATCTCAGTCTGGCAGTCAAAAGATAGCTATAAATATTACCCAGGGGAGGAAGGGAAAAAAAGATAAACATCCTACAAGCACAAAGAAAATGTGGYTATGACAACACTGGAGCTCAGTGCTGCACCATAAACATCCAACAAAAAGATGTATCAGAAAAATGAAGAGTTGTGCCATAAGCAATAGCAACATAAGAGTTAAACACTACAATATTGTTTTTCTCTGACATTCTTGAGCAAAGTAAACACATCAAGAAGGAAATGGAGGGCACAAGAGAAGGCTGCTAATGGAATTTAAGTGGTCTTTATTTCTGGTTTTTGAAATACGCAAGCACAGAAGCGATGCCAACCTGACAGCAGTGATATGATTGATCAACACCTCCTGAAAACATGCTTACTAAGGCAACAAGAACAGGAATCAGAGCTCTCCAGCACTACTCAGAGAAGATGAAAAAAGGGAAAGGCTTCCTTTCCTTTTTTTTAAAAAAATGATTTTGATCATTTCATGTGAAGTGCTCTGCTAGGAGCAACCAAATAAGATAGGAYGTCTAAAGCAAAATTCAAAGATTCACTCTGGCAAGACTTGAATACAGCAAGCATCACTGTCATTGCTAAACTGAGGTAATAACTGAGTAGATCAGTAGGGAATAAGGGAGGGATTAAGCAGCCTGGCCACTCTTCTGCAGGCAAGAATAAAACCCACGTTCAGCATGCGCAAAATCCTACCATCAGGATGCACCTTCCTTCTCTCCCACTCAGCAAAGCAAGGCCTCACATGGGACAGCAGCTATCATTAACAGGGAACAGACCCTGCAGGACCTCAGCAGGACAAAGATCTCAATGSTGAAGAAACAAAAAGCTGGGCACAGGAGGAGGAAACATGATGCCCCTGTGGGCATTACAAACAAAACCTAAACTCTCTAAAATGCCTAGATATAGAACAGGAATGAGTTTTGCAAGCAAATCTATCTCAAATTAACAATCCCCTTTCCTGGGACTGATGTAGGGTAGCAGAGAATCATACTACATTTTTATTGAAATGTAAAAATGCTTTCAGACTCTTGTTTATTTATAACCCAAACGTCCTCATCTAGAGGATCTCTTTCTGTTAAATGAAATAGTGATGAGTCACTGTATGATCTGCCACCCGATTAAAGATGAGGAGGGCGCCAGCAGGCATTAAAGACAAGTGGACCTCTACATTTAAATCTTCCTCATAATTATCTATACTACAGGAAGCATACTGCATGTTCCCCAAAGAAAGATCTTGCCTACAACACAAACTTAAGTTTTTATACATTTAGTAGCATATGGATTTTTCTGCTCTGGCTCTTAGACCACGGTGCAGTGGAAAATCACTAGAGTTGTAAAAAGATCCCAAAATTATATTTGAGTGTGTAAAGGAGGAAAAACAACTAGGGGGAAAAAAAAAAAGAGGAAGAGGAAGAGGAAGAGGAAGAGAAGGAAAGAGAAAGAACAGGAAAGGAGAGAAAAAGAAAGAAAGAAAGAAAGAAAGAAAGAAAGAAAGAAAGAAAGAAAGAAAGAAAGAAAGAAAGAAAGAAAGAAAGAAAGAAAGAAAGAAAGA
>NW_020454194.1:404674-458873 GCF_003342845.1 Nothoprocta perdicaria
AAAAAAAAAAAGACTCCAAATATATCTTTCCTAAAGCAAATCTTAAGCCTTGGCTCTACCACAACTTCCTGCTATGTAAGAAGGTGCAAGTTCCCCCTCCATCATCATTGCTTTAAGGTCAATAAAATTCATTGCGTGGCTTAATGTTGGGACACACACACCACTAGCATGAGACAAAAGCGAGCACACATTCCATGCCTCGTGTGTGGGTGCACACGCAAAYGTATTTGTCCTTTTAAATAGGTATTGCCAATAACTTTTTGAATTGGTTTTAAAAGATGTGGAGCTTCTGTAGGTAAAGTATGACAGAGMATTCAGGTAAATGCAGGGAAATGGGGCAAATACCCACAGTCATCATTAGAATGCAGAGGCAAAAGGGACGCTGCCACCTTCTCTTGCCAAACACCAAGAGATAAAYATCCACATTTCCACAGAAGATCTGCAAGAGTTTAAACAAAAGTAATAACAACCCGTTCATCAAATGGCTGCCAAAACAAAGGCTTTTTATACCTTCTACTCTTTCTATGTGAGGGATATTTTATGGAAGACAAATTTCTTTTTGCATAATACTTGCATGGTATAGTATTTACAGCCTCCAGGCTTTTCTTCTTCCTCTGTTGTTTTTTTCCCCTTCCTTCCCCCTTCTCTTAAAAAGAGGGGGATTGAATTAAGAGAGGAATCTCAAATCTAGAGTCACTGTCAGACTTCCTTCTGCACTGGTAAAAGAACTACCACAGTATTAAGTTCTTTTCATCAGTATCATATGGGAACTGATATTACTTCAACCCTCGTGATACATTTGGTTTTGTTCTAACTTGTTATCTGAAAAATAGTTATGTGAATATGTGAATAGGAGATTTCATTATATTCAAAGAATGTTTTCCAAAGCACGTTTTCTATATGTAAGCAAAAAATGCAATCTCTCTTTCAACATAATCTCCCTCTCAACTATTTACAGCTCTTCAGGCTCTTCTCTTTCAGATTGTATTAAAATCAGATTAGCAGTCTAGCCATTTCCATAGACTTCTTCCAATCACACCATTGCTTGCTGAAGCTGATAAGTACCGTCAAAAATGATGAAATAAAGTTGAGGAAAATAAGAAGAGCAGCAACAAATTCAAACTCCTGAGGAAAAAAAATAATTAAAAGGTGACTGGATGCAGTTTCTGGGTGGTAAAGTAGACAACCTGTAATTATCAGCACAGCAGCCTCTGCACACATATTTCCAGAGAAACTATCATCTGCATTGCAGTGTTGTTGAAAGCTATTTTTCTTTTGTTGCACATCTGACTTCACGATTTTGTTTCACAGGTTTAATTCTGTTACATTAGCACACTGCATATTTAAAGGACTGGCCACACAAATTTCCCCCACAATATATAACACTAAGACAAAGCCATTGTTTTGACAAGCATATTTAATTTTTAAGTTCTCAGCTGAGCCTTATTATAGAGACATAATTACGTTTTATTATTTTGAAGCTCCATTACCTAAATTAATTCTTTGAGAATCAACATACCAAGGCTAACAAAGCTAGAAACACACCTTGATCTCTTACCTACGTGGTGACAGGTACTCAAAGCTAGCCCAAACCTACAGACCCCTAGCAGCTCCCACATTAGAAAGCAAGGAAGAACTGCTGAGAGCGACAGCATTTCGTTTCCCCAGAGTTCAGCTGCCCCATCAGCAGTGGGAGGGAGACTCTGGGAGGCCCTTCGCAAAAATCTGAATTCCTGAACTTTTGGGGATAAAAGGGGCATTTCGTATCTCTCAGCGTGTGAATCTTTCCTTTTTATGTGCAAAGAAAGGTAGAYCATACCCCAACTACTACATTCTTTACTCATACTTCAATTTACTGCGAAAAGGAAAAATTACATCACTTAAGGATCAAATTTGCTGATTAAATAAATAAATAAATAATAAAGAAATAAAAATAAAAGTGTCTGCATTTGGGAAAAAAAGAGAGTACACCTGAATTAGCTTCCCTCGATACAAGATGTGGTAGCGGCTATTTTGTACAGCCACAAATCTGCATTTAGGAAATGAAAACTAAATTGTATCCTTATTATCTTCAGGGACTTCCATATTTGTGAGACTAGCTAAGTACAAAGAAATAAAACTTCATGGAATTTTGGATGCCCTTGACTGCGCTGAACAATCCCTGGCAATAGGAACTAATGCCTTATTCTTTGATGTTTCATGTATTTCTATGCACACCTCTATTTTCAATATAAGTACAAGGACCCAGCCCAACGTGGAGATTTAGACTTGCCAGGAAAAACAGGAGACTTCCCAAAGACTTTGGGAAAACAATCCCTGTGATGGAATCTAGCAAGCCCAAAACATCCAAATTGTAGCACAGGGTTTGGAGACCCCTCTCCACTTCTGCAGCCAAGCAGGATTAGAGAACCAGTGACACAGCTCCAGCCACGCTGGGCTTTTGCAGCTTGGCTTTGCTTTGGTCCCAGTAGCATGTGACACTGAGATCCACATTTCATAATGGCTTTGAACGGTCAAAGAACATTCCTTCTAATAAGCAAAGTTTCCCAGTCTCCTTAAACTATATATATATATATAAATATATTGAAAGCAGAAGTTAAAGTCTCATTCCTGGCGAGAGCTTCACCTTGGTGCTTCTGCTGTCTTCTGAGATGGATTTCTGTCTTGTAGCTCTCATTATTGTTGTTAATAGCTGTGTGGTCTGGAAGAGCCAAGAAGTTGTGAGTCCCTTTGTTTTAAGAGCAAGTGAATGTTACTTGCTTTTTCTCTGCAAAGATGAGGTCATGATGTTTTCTAGGAGCTGAAGCTTAAGCCTTTCCTAAAAATTCTATAATATTAACGTGGGAGAAAGAAATTGAGGTCAATGGTCAAACTGCCCTGCCCTATAACGCAGAAAGCTCTGAGGTTGCATAAAAAGCAAAGTACAATTCAAAAAAAAAGGATGTCAAAGCCTTCTCACCCTGAACTGGCATATAAAACCTCCAGAGAACTGCAGATGGACTTCTTTATCTATTCCAGATCTGAAAACGGGAAAACAGGTACCATTCTCTAGCTTTTAAATTCTGTTTTACCTATTGACTTGTGTCTTTACAGGCAATTTTCATATCTGTCTAGATACAAATATACTTACACATATTTGCATGTCCAAGTAAATATATAGTTTTATATTTATAGATAAATATTTACATATTTACGGTGTCTCTGACCATGTCTTTATGTAAGACCATAAAATAGCTGTTCGTTCTTTTGCAGGAGGATGATATAGTTGTATTCTGAAAATAGCATTTCCATCACACAAACAAAACTTACTTTATTTTTGAGGTCCCCAAAATTCTGACAAAGAATGTCAAAGACAGATATGGGATTCTTCTTCTGTATTAAAATATGCATCTTTTTGCCTCAAGTGCCCACATTACAGAAGAAGCTCCTTTTCTTCCTCCAGGAACTACTTGGCACTTACAACATGGCCGAGGCTTTCAACAGGATGTTACCAGTAGAACTGGTAAACTCTTCTTGCTAAAGCAAACATCCTTTCTAACATTTTTTTTGTTTTACAGTATTTTCCTCACCAGCACAAAAGACAATAATCAAATATCTTTATTCTTCCTTTTTTTTTCTCTTTGAGCACCTCAGCAACCCAAAGGATACTGGTACCATAAACAACATAATGTCTCCTGACATCTCACCCTTTGCTTGGCAAAGTGTAGGCTCAGCTTTGGGAAACACAACTTGGATTTTTTCTTCACATTAGATGTTAAATGACATTCTAATCACGTGAGGAAGTTATGTGTCAATACTGAAGAAAGTGCCAGTGTACCCATATTATTCTTTTCCCAGTTTTAGTCACTGTGTAGTGCAAGGTAACACAGACTTTCTCACCTCATCTCAAAGTTTTCTTCATTCTTTGTCTTGTTACCTTTCATGGAGAAGATTTAATTTCAACAGTGATACAAGAAATTCATTTTAAAAAAAAAAACAAACAAACCTGAAAATAAGCTTAGCCTGCTACTATAACAACATATTCTTAATTCTGTTTTGCTATTACCATCTTTTTCCATGTGTCCTCACTATTTACTTCAAGCTGTCTTTGGCAATTTCCACCCTTTTTTCTTTTGGAACATCATAAACCAAAGATCATTAACACCTAAGACAAAGTACCTATACATAAGTATTTAACTGTAAGTATTTAATTTTTTAATTTCTCACACGTATGGGAAACAACATTGAATTCAGGAGATACAGTTGCAAATCAGAAAGAACCTTCTTTTACCTTTKTTTTTTTTTTTTGCTGTGGTTTGAAGGCATAAAGCAAATGACTCTTACAATTAAACAATCATCACGCCTCCTTGTTTCCAGGATGTTTGCTTTTTACTTACTAAGCATAAAGAATATTCTGACTTGCTGTTGTACTGTGGAAAGCTGCCACTGGCAAGGCAGCCCTGTCCCCTCCTCTGCCCGTGTCAGCCCCCTGCACACGAATGAAGCAGACTGCAGGAATGGCAGTCGAAAGAAGCAGAAATGCGCAATATTGGTCACCGCGGGCTGAGATGGGTGAGGGAAGTGGTGATAAGGTCTGACACAGACTAGGTGGCAGTTTCTTAAAAAAAATAATAATAAAAAAAGGCATTTAAAAGCCAAGGAGCAAGAAGGGAAAATTAAATCGCGACCTGGGAAGCACTGCAGTTATCTACATTATCTGTACTTAACTGCAGACTGGGAGAATGGATGCACAGCATGATGATGAATCTGGGCAAGCAGATCGGAAGCCAGACTGCAAAAGAGGCATTCCAAGTATTCTCTGCATTCAGAAATACCACCAGCTTTTTCTTCAGCCCTTGTACTACAAGCGACTGGTGCCTCTGGGAAATCGCCTGGGATTTCCACTCAAATCCCCCAAATCTGTAAGAACTTCTGCTATTGGTTTCCAAGAGAAAACCAGTGTGACATTTCAACATCACCCTTTACCTACTTTGGTGCCACTGGAGCAGGTGTCTCATAAGATCCTACCTCACATAAATAGTCTAGTAATTAGTATTTTGATAAACATATTCAAAGAAGGTACTGCTTGATTTTAAGTTTTCTATTTTACATGGAAAAAAAAAGGTTTTATTTAACTTTTTTTTTTCTCTTCTAAATATCATTCTCTGATTTTTGCTCCTTCTGTAAATGCTTTTATACCCTCACCTTCCATGGTTGCACGCTACTTAAAATGCTTCCTTTGTTTTCCCTCCAGTTTTAATCATCCTCCTTTTGTCACACTTACTTCTCTTGAACTTCATGCACAGTTCATGGGCTTTGTAATACAGGTTTATAGGGTTTGTATGTATGGATTCTCCTGTGAAAATCATCTTTTTGTCCTTGTAATGATCCTTCTTGCAAGACACCAACCTATAGCAATGCAAGCAGCTCACTGCACTGAATCTGAAAAAAAAGAAACAATAAATCCTAATGTGCCATATGTATCCACACCACACAAAAAAAACCCCACCAACTTAATTTCTACTTAATGACAACTTTGCTGCACCTATATAAATGGTCTAGATGTGAAAAAACACTCATCCTCTTTGGAATGATGCTCATTGTAATGTTAAGGAAAATTATTTCATATAACTGTGACAAAAATTAGAACAGTCATCTAAGGGGTAACGAATTSCAGAGGAAATGCTGAATATATTAGTATTTCTGTCATGGTAAATTGTATTATAAAGATCTATTTGCACAATTAACAAAGGAAGGACTAAATACATTTCTATTCTTAAATTTCTATATATAAAGTAGTCATCAACGACATATTAAAATGCATTTTGTAGAGTCAGGCTATTCTATATGGGAAAACTGTTGATCATAAAGAATAAAACAGAGAAATAAGAGTACATTTTCTGGCATGCCTGTTTATGATGGGGAAAAAAAGTTCCCAAAAGAATAAATTTCATACCCGCAAAGGAATTGTGAATGAGGTTTTTACATACTTAAAGACAGTCTTTCAGTCATTCTAGACACATGACAGTTTTCTCAAAATCTGCTTTTAGGATTGTGAGCATGTACACACACTCCTCAAACAGAACAACATAATCCTCCTCACAGATGCTTTATAAGGAGGTGTACAGAAAAAAACTTTGAATATTTGACAAAACCCCTATGCCTAAGTAACTTCACCAAAAGCTTGGGAAAAAAAAAAAGAAGACCCAAAAATATGGTAGATATTTTTAAATCAGGACTACCAATGATTCTGACCGTGGGACAGCTAGAGGGAAATCTGCTGTAGAGAAGCAGCAGCCCACAGCAAAAGCAGATGCCTAAATTTGGCATTTCTATTAGCATTTTTTAAGGGAGCCAACTGGCACTGCAGCAACCATTAGAGTCAATTATTTGATTTTTTTTTYCTTGCCAAAAAGGGACTCTTTGCTTGGTCAGTTCTTCTGGATAAAAAACACCTGCTGGCTGTCATTTGAAGCATGAAGTATCTATCAAAAGAATATCCAGAAAATCTTGATAAAAATATTGATTAAATGAACAGCCACAAATAGCATGAAACAATTGTATAGTTCCCCAGGTGTATCAGTATGCATTTTACTCTGTGTATACTTTTCCTAAGCCCTGCATGACATCTAGCAAGCCTTAAATGGAGTAAATTTGGTGTATGACTTTTCTTGTTTTTTCCCCACAASAAAAATAACCTGCATTTTTAAATCTCAGTTTCAAATTTTTTCCTATGATTCTGTAGCTGAGTTGACTTACTAATGAACCAAATGAATCCTTCAGGGATGCACCAAATGGAAAGTGGAAAATAAAAATGGAAAAAAAAAGGGGAGGGAGAAGAGAACAGGAGAAATTAAGAATCAAAGCTATTTCAAATTCAGAGTTGTTGCAGCATTATTTTACATCTAATGATAATASAGCATTTTATTAAAAAATAAGATTCTAGAAGCAGAAAAGGACCACATGATTTCTTATACTTTTTTAAAATGATTTGTTAACACTCATAATTGTGAAAAGCATGAAAAATAACTTAAAAAATGAAGACTCTGAAAGAATCTATTACCTCTGAAATTTCACTCACTGTATTATGCTTTTTTTGCAGGCTGATATTATGATTTTTATTCCTTTATAATGCCTCAGATTAGGGCACATTCCTGAAAGTGTAGTGTTTCCCATGTGTGGTATACATACGATCATGTAGTTCATGGGAYAAAACCTTTTGTTTCCATATGGGAAACTAACTCTGCTATCAAGAAGATTGAATTTTTTAATTTCTTGAGAAGTAACAATCCAAGATGGGGAAATTTTAAGAAATACCAAAACCTTTTTCTTCCCAGCCTTACACACATCATTGTTTGTAGATGAACAGATCTGCTGTTAAGCTTATTACTTCTATCTTAAGCTACACGTCAGCCTTTTTCATTATTCATTTAGGTTAATTTTAGCCATGATTGTGATCAAATCCTTTGCAGCCAAACTTAGCCTGTCAAGTCTACTGCCAGATTTCACAACTATAAATTAAGAGAGTTTCTGCCTGTTCAGTGACATATGATTCTTGTGATTCACCACACAAAGACTATGAAAAACAGAGAAGCAGCAATTACTGCTATTTTTTAAGAAAGTAGCAGTATAGATGAGTACATCATACAGTGGTCTTAAAAATATAAATAAATATATATATATTATTACTGTCACAGCTACCCTGACAACTGTCCAGGTACAGGGCACCTGCACAGGCCTTGACTACAGCTGCGCCAGGCTCACATAGGCTACTGCCCGAGCAAGTACCAGGGTCAGGCTCTTCACTTACCAATGTTACAAATAGGAGTAGGATTTTTTTTTGTCTTAGTAACATTTTTAAAGAGAACAGAAATAGCAATGCTCTTGAAGTTGAAGGCTGAAGCATCTAAGATCAAACAACAGATAAGAAACCTAAAGAACTCTATTCCCTCCCCCGAAAATATTGATCAACATGCAAAAAATAGTAAAGAGCACATTCTAATTACACATCCATCTCATACAAGATTTGATTTACAAATGACAGCAAACTAAATGCAAGGCGGTCCTGAAAGGAGAGAGATTTGTGCCTGCAGGTCTGCAAATAACCTCCTTAATGGCAGTGGAGCAGCGCCAGCCCACATGACCAAGCCCTAAGCTGCACAAGTAATGAAATTGGAACTCACCAAGCCAGCAAATGAGAAATAACAAGGCTACAAGCAAATGTAAGGCAAGAGAAACAACAAGAAGGTATAAAAAGTAAAGGAATGACTTGGTAAAGCAGTGTTTGCCCCTTTTCGCTCTTCAACATATCCTAAATGCAGCTCCCCATTCCAGACATCAGCCGAAAAGATCAGAGCATTCTTAAAACGTCCACTCCAAGTGTCAGGCAGAAGATCAGGCTCCATGTTTACGAGAAACAAACCTAAGACATTGATCCTCACAACATGTAAAAGAGAACCTTAGCAGAAGTCCTAGATACAAATTCCTACCTTTACAAACCATAGGAAGAACCCTGCATTCAAACGTTATGTACTTTCAATAACCATCCAGGAAATCCAGGAAAAAAATAAAAAGGCTACAATGTGTTTTTCTGTGTGCATAAATATATACCTGCAGTAAAGCAAAGCTAATCATCACAAGGATCGTTATTATTCTGAGCACGAAGCATCACCTGACATCACCTAGGGCTTCACTGCCTCGACTCTGAGCTTCACCATCTCCGTTTTGCCACCCGCTCATTCCCCCCGGACTGCTGCTTCTGTGAGGGCACCAGGGACAACGACGCGCTCCCAGCGACATGTTGGTCACACGCTGATGCTGCCTAGGCCTTCAGAAGGGAGTGCTACAAACAGACGAGCACGGCACGCAAACCAACGCCAGCCCTCTCGCCTTCCTTTCAAGGCCAGGGCGCTCCCAACAGCCTGCGCCAGCCACGGGGCTACAGGGGAAGCCAGGAGGAGGTTCCTGGCGAGGTGGAGGCAGGAATGTGCCAGGAGCTGGAGCAGGCCGAGCTTCCCGGCGAGCTCCCACCCAACGTGGTGCCCAGGCCACTCTAGGCCTCCCTCCCGCCAGGAGCTTCCCAGGTCTTGGACAAGGCTTGGCGGCACTTTAGGTCCTTGTGAAAGGCAGGAGGGCACCGGGTAGCCCCAAGCACTCTGTGGCTCGGGAGGATCCCTCCGATCAGGCATCGCTATGGCAGTCTGCAGGAATGCTCCTGGGCTTACTCCTGGGGCTAGCAGGAGTAATCTCCTAAAGATCTTAAACCGATACTGGATGGCCACGCTTGTTCATAATAAAAACCTAATACTTCTTGCCTAACTACAACTCTAAGGTGTTTAAGCTATTATGAAAAGAGTGCACTGCAGGTCACATATACAGCACTAGTGTTTTGGTTTTTTTTTTTCCAAATTCAGTGTCCAGTCCTTTCTCCTCAACCTGGAAGCTCAGTCCTCCTACTGTCCCCTAACAAGCCAGCCCAAACATGGCACCTGCTGGTGGCTCCAGATGCCAGGAGGCGGGTTGTTCTCCCTGCGTTGTGATAGATGGGCATTCATTCACATCTCAAAACAAATGAACAAAAAAAGCTTTTTAAAAAACCTCTCTCTTGCTCCTCACAGAAGGGAAAAGCCCAGAGCCTGGCACAGGCTGCCCAGGGAGGCTGTGGAGTCTCCTTCTCTGGAGGTCTCCAAACCCGCCTGGATGCCGCCCTGTGCCCCGTGCTCTGGGTGTCCCTGCTGGAGCAGGGGGCTGGACTGGATGATCTCTAGAGGCCCCTTCCAACCTCAACCACTCTGTGGTTCTGTGAAGAAAACTGCTGGGTTTTTGTTTTCTAACTCCTCAACACTTAGCAACTAATTGAGTCATGGCTACTGTCCAAGAGGCAGTTTTCTACTTACGCAGTTATTTCACAGATAAATCCCCTCTGCAGAGATTATATATGGCCTGCAATAGAGCATATAGCATCGTGGAGAATAAGGCTGAGAGGGCAAGGATGCTCAAAAAACACGTTAAAATTCAGGTCAAACGCGGAATAAACATATGCTCCCGTTGCATCACTGTTCTTTCTCCTCACTTTGCCTCTCCCTGCCCAGCTATAGAAACAGTTTCCATGTGAAATACCAGCAGAGGCACAGGAGGAAGAGATAARCTGAGGTGATTTTATTTCCACAGCACACTTCAGATTAATTCATTGTGATAGGAGCATAAAAGAACTACTGCTGTTTCCTCTCACTCGTATGCCAAAGTCTGAGGACAGAAATGAAAGGGCGAGCTTCTCATATTTGTGTTATTTCTAACAACTCATGCGTTTTCAGGTTATTTCATTTAAGCAACAAAGGGCACTTAGCAGTAGTGCTGAATTTGCTTTGTTTTCCTTTTTTTTTTTTTTTTTTTTTTTTTTTAACTGAATTTTGGAATTACCAGTACATTTGGAATTACCAGTACATTTTGGAATTACCAGTACATTACTGCAGTGATGTCCTGCAGTGGTACCCGCTGTCCTGCAATGGTACCGGAGCCCCCCACTCATCACAGGGAGTTTAATGATGTTTCGTAGCAGGCTTGTTCTTTCACAGCCACCCTGCTGCATTGCCACRACTATTGCCGCTCCTTTGAGCTCCGAAGTAAGTGCGCTGCATATATGTACCACATGGACACTTGACACAATATTGCTTTTATTATATACATAATAAAGCATAAACAAAAATATAAACAAATGCATGTGTCGTTATAATTAAGGCATACAAGTTTTAGAAGGATTGCTTGCAAGCGAGAGGCCACACCAAGTCATTTTACAYGTCTCCTCCTCATTCCCAGTGAAGAAGTATCAACTACCTTGCGAACGTACTTGCTTTCTATTACTGAACAGATCGTTTTACTGTTCAGCAAATACATCTGAAGAAACACACAGGTTCAGTCAACTCCAAAATAATTGCCAGATTGTAAATCCAGTTCTCAAAATATTTTCATCTTTATTTATTTTCACAGCCAGAAAATTTGATGGCCAAAAAAAGGGGGAGGAGGGGAGAAAAGAGCACAAACAAAAACACAGAGTGTTCTAGATACTGTACCCTATTATATATCCTGAGGTATGACTCTGTTAAAGCTATTTCAGCTGCAGGAAATGTCATAAATATTCACAAAAGAAGAGGGGAAAGGAGGGTGATGAGGAAAAAGGTACAATGCTGGGCTTAATTAGATTGCACAAAATTAGATTTTTTATTTCACCTYCAAAACCAAAAGACTTGTTGCACAGATCTTATTACATAAAGGAAAATAGACTAAATTATCAATGATGGCTAATCCAGTTCAGTTTTTTATTTCCTTCAGCTTTAATAGCTGATAGAACTTTCTATTTACAACATATCTTTGATCTGGTCTCTTATTAGGTCATTTTCCATGAATTGCTTCACATAATTTAACTACACTATAATATTCTCCTTTGGTCATTACAGAGGTGTTCCTGCTACTGATGAGAGGCCAGCAACAGATGTATAACTGATCCACAAAGAGAGGACAAAAAGAGGAAGGAAAATAAGATTAGAGGGAATATTCAACAGATTGAACTCTTCACAGTCAGAGCAACTGACTGTTCACCATGAATAAGCAAATAACCTGAATTTTCTTTAAATATTTGATAATGTAGAGAGCWTGAGGAGCTGCATCTCTAGTCAGCTCTGCAGAATGATAAATCCATCTCAAGTCCAAGTGTGAAATGGAAGACTCTATTTAAAAGTTATCCACAGAGCACATGACTTKGGCAAAACCTGACATGATCTTTCTGCAGTGCTTATATTCAGAGAAGTAATGAACCAGAAGATTATGGCCCATCAGCGAAGGACACACAAAATCCCATCATAATATCTTTGTTTCATGCTCACAAAATTCTCTATCCTGCCATTACTTTGTGGTCTGTGCTAGAGCTCTGTGTACTAGCAGTTAGTTTGCAGTTTCATCTCCAAAAATCATTTTTCTCCCCTTGCCACAAACTACTGACTACCCTGAAGAGGTTCAAGCCACTGTTMGGACCACAGAAAACCCACAATCCGTGGCTTTTTCGACAAGTTAAAGCTGTAATTGTGCTTCATTGCGTGAACCCCTTCCTACTGCAGCAACCAGGTAACCACACGGAGTGATGTATAAATTCATGCTTATAAATTCATGCAGTTCACCCTAAAATCTACCTGAATGTTTTGTTAAAAGGCACAACCATTTTACCTCATAAAAATGTAGACCATTGGTGTAATACTATATCAAGGAATACTGAGTAATCTGAATTGAAAAATATGCTAATAGAGAATAATGACAATGATATATCACTATACACTTGCAAATAAAAAATGACAGGCTTGCAGTAAGACTTATTTTTGACAATTACTCATACACTGACTACTTCATGCAGTTTCATAGCAGACTTTCTGCAGGATGTGCAGTAGGTAACAGACTCCTAGAGGCTTTGCAAATGAGCTGTATGCAAAAGCAAATACTCGCTGTCAATGTTTACTCATTGTAGAAAACAAAAACAAAAAAATCAGCGACAAAAAAAGCCTTCTGTGCCTCTTATTTTCCAAGCAAAGAAACTAAYAGTACTTTGACAGGTACCAAGAGTATCAAGGCTTTGCCATGRGTCAGTTAGCAAAACTGGCTCTCAGTCCAAAATTAAAAGCATAAACCACTCCAYGGCTATCAAGTTCAACACAAGCATCAGGAAAAAAATCCAGCAAGGAAAAAATGCTGTTCTGCTGAGGCAAGTGGCTTTGCAAAAGGATAGCAGAGCGCTGGGACAAGCACACATGAGCACAGCAAAGCATATAGGCCACTTAATGCACGGCCAGCTACAGGCAGCCTTTCATTCCATGCCCTTGCACRTTTTCTCTACCCCTCACAAATACCCAAAGAACAGCAAAGGTTAATGGAGAAATCAGAAAAAAAAATACAAAGAGAACTACCACATAAAAACAAAATATCAAATACAGCCTGACAACAGCAAAAGATCCTCCAATGTAAATTAAGTTGCAAGTCACAAGAACTAAATGCCTCATCTTAATAGGTTAACAGAGCACTTAAATCTGAGGAATCATTTATACTCGCTTACTCAGGGGTAAAAAGGTCATTTCTTACAAAGAAGCATTTGATTACTCATCCCTTTGATTGTTTTGGCTGAACTTTTCTGGATATTTGAGAAGGTTAAAGTATAAATCATGGATAAAAGACTGAGCTTTTGCATACAAGCCGCTTCACTACAAACATTAATCCACCAGTTATTTAGTTCTGCGGCTTTAAGCCAACAGTGTCAAGCGCACAGAGGTTCTGCAGGGGACACCTGGCTCTGCTGAGGGGAGGCAGAAGCAGAGCCCTTGCAACTCATGGGCCTTCCACCCCATGGGCTTCCAGGACAGCCTCAAGTGGAGGCCTCTGCGCACTGATGCTTAGAGGAGGAGAGGAGCTCTTGGCTTCCTAAGAGGCATAGAGAGAACCAACATCTCCTCCACGCTCAAATCCTGTGCCACCCAGGTCACACCAGGGTGACTGTGCACAGTGGTTTCTCATGACCATCTCAGCGGTGGCCAGCGACAGGACAAGGGGAAATGGATGTAGGTTGAAACACAGGCAGTTCCATCTCCATGTGAGAAGGAACTTCTTCACTGTGAGGGCAACAGAGCCCTGGCACAGGCTGTCCTGGGAGGCTGTGGAGTCTCCTTCTCTGGAGATCTTCCAAAGCCGCTTGGACGCAGCCCTGTGCCACGTGCTCTGGGTGTCCCTGCATGTGCAGGGGGTTGGACTAGATGATCTCTAGAGATCCCTTCCAATCTTAAGGATTCTAACCTTTCAAGAACTGAGCAAGTTTGGAAGTGATAAAAATTGCCATAGAAATAGCATTTTATGAACAATGAGAAAATCACATTTTCATTCAACTTGGACACTTAACATTTATTGGTCACAGCTTGGGCATCTTTGTTTATAAGGGGGAAAAAATGGGGATCGACCCTAAAAGGCCAGAATGTARGAAATGTATCTTATAACCTGACAAAGGCAAGGTGCAGAGTTTTACTCAGCATAACCTGCCTCATGCCCAGCAACACAACATAAATTGATTCAAATACCTGCTGAAGATAATTGCATTTCTACATTCACAGAGTCAGATCACTCTATAGGTACAGAGGGCATATTTTTTTCCAGCTGCCTATACCATTTGCCAACTTCACAACCTCGTCATATTCTGGCATTAGTGTCTAGTTCTATTTCATCTTGAGAAATGCTTAATAATTGCATAATATTACCACAGTATTTTTTCATACTTTCATTTCTTTGAACTTGTACATATATATAAAGTAATCTTTCCTGTTCAATATCTGMTACACATTCAGATTTACACAAGGATTTAAGGCAGCATCTGCAAATACAATTTTGAGATAAGCAAACAATAAAAACAAAGTTGAACTTGCACTGTCATYTTGCCACAAGCGGCGTTTACAAAGCTTTATGTTGGCTTATTTGCAGAAACATATAAGTGCTTTTCTAAGTGGAACCACTGTCCACTTAGCAACTGAACACACACAATCCCCACTATGCAAGAGAATCTCTGGAATCATGCTCATAACATTATAGAAAGTAAGCTCCTCAGATATACATAGACATTAAGTGCATTACATCAATCTGAATAGCTAGGAAAATAAGTTAAATACAAATATCTGTTATGAAAGAGGAGTCAAGATAGAAAGCTACCTATAAGCGAGAARAAAAGATCCTCTACTCCCACATCAAAATATAACAGTAGGAGGAACAGAAAGTCCATGTTCAGAGGTCAAACATTTCAAGATTTGTCATAATCTATGGATAACTATGCTTTTTTTTTTTCTAAGATTAATTAGTCACCAGGTCTTAGAGTTCCTGTAATAAGCTGGTCACAAGGAGAGCAATGCCATCTGTGTAGAGGTGCAGCAAGGAGCAAATTAGATTGGCTGTTTACTTCTAAAGCATCTGATGTTTTCCATTTAACAAAAAAAGAACAAATATGATCTAAGGCGGGGGGGAAATCATTTCTTCAGACAAACAAGCCACAAAGCATTTCATAATTTAACAGGTAACCTCTTGGCATAGCGACATTACCAAAGCCGAAGAGTTCACAGCTTTACACAGATACTTATATAATGAATACCTGTGTAACCTGTGTGATGAAGGAGTGTGCATTTTAATGCATTTTAATTCTAGGCATACCAAAGACCACACCAAATTTGCCAGGACTAAGTTCATGAATGCACTATGTAATACAGGACAGAATTAAATTTACTGCACACAGAGCTAGAATGTGCACAAATTTCTCCCTTCTCCTACTTGCTCCCATAAAATTTAAGACAAAAGGGTATAAGTCATATAAATAGAATAATATTCAGTCTTTGTGATTTATGTAAATGCATTTTTTAATAAGTTTCATGATCCTGAATGAATAAAAGGAACAAAACCTGAGCAACTATAATTGAGTAAAAGAGAAGGTAAAAAGAAGCAGTAAGGGAGGAAGGACACCATGCAAATCACTGTATTACATAGCATTAAAAAATATCACCTTAATGTATATTTACTCGTGACAGAATACATGATATAAAACTTATATTAAAAATGACATGATCCTGAAATAAACTATGACTGCTTATTCCCTTCAGCTGACAAAATGGATAAGTGTGTCATATAAAATCTGTTTTATTGGATGACTTACTGCCTACATYGTCTAGTTCTTTATTCCCCTCTCGGATAACAATGAACTTTAAGACAATGTTTTGCAAAAACAAGATAACATCTTCTCCAAGTAATGTTTCGGTTATAATAGTGATTATATTTTTAAAACAGCTCTTTATCTACTTATTCTCCTTCCTTCCAATTCCCRAAGTACATTTCTTTCAATTGCTTTTATCACTCTCCATTTTGTTTGCAAGAAGGAACGGGAAAGGAGAAAGCAAAGAATTTTTACATGGAGAAACCTGCATAACATTCAGTTCTGCATCTTGTCTTCAGGGACATTCAAACTATGTCAAGTCAGCGACTTGAAGCACCTACTCCAAAGGAGCTATCTGGARAGGCTGTTCCCAATCCCACAGAATCACAGGATGGTWGAGGTTAGAAGGGACCTCTAGAGATCATCTAGTCCAATCCCCCTACTCAAGCAGGGACATCCAGAGCATGTGGCACAGGGTGGTGTCCAGGCCGGTTTGGAAGACSTCCAGAGAAGGAGCACCAGTAGGCACCAGTACAGATTAGGGGTCGACCTGTTGGAAAGCAGCTCCACGGAGAGGGACCTGGGAGTCCTGGTTGACACCAAGATAACGATGAATCAGCAGTGTGCCCTCGTGGCCAAGAAGGCCAATGGCATCCTGGCCTGCATCAGGAGGAGTGTTGCCAGCAGGTCAAGGGAGGTGATTCTGCCCCTCTACTCAGCTCTGGTGAGGCCGCACCTGGAGTACTGTGTGCAGTTCTGGGCACCCCCGTATAGGAGGGACGTGGAGCTTCTCGAGAGGGTCCAGAGAAGGGCAACCAGGATGATTAAGGGAATGGAACATCTCTCGTATGAGGAGAGGCTGAGTGAGCTGGGCCTATTTTCTCTGGAGAAGAGAAGGTTGAGAGGGGATCTGATTAATGTKTATAAGTTCAGGAAGGGAGAATGCAGGGAGGAAGGGGACAGGCTGTTTTCATTGGTGGCCAGTGATAGGATGAGGGGTAATGGCCATAAGCTGGAGCACAGGCAGTTCCGTCTCCACGTGAGGAGGAACTTCYTTACTGTGAGGGTGACAGAGCCCTGGCTCTGTCCCAGGCTGCCCAGGGAGGCTGTGGAGTCTCCTTCTCTGGAGATCTTCAAAACCCGCCTGGATGCCRCCCTGTGCCACATACTCTAGGTGYSCCTGCTTGAGCAGGAAGGTTGGACTAGATGATCTCTGGAGGTCCCTTCCAACYTTGAATRTTCTGTGATTCTGTGAGACTCCACAACCTCCCTGGGCAATCTGTGCCCTCACAGTGAAGAAGTTCTTCCTCACATGGAGATGGAGCTTTCCTGTGTTTCAACCTACACCCATTACCTTGTCAGTGGCCACCACTGAGAAGGGCTTGGCCCCTTCCTCCCTACATTYTCCCTTCATGTACTTATACATGTTAATCAGATCCCCTCTCAGCCTTCTTTTCTCCAGGCTAAACAGACCCAACTCACTCAGTCTCTCCTCATACGAGAGATCCCTTAATCATCTTTGTAGCTCTCCGCTGGACCCTCTCTAGAAGCTCCAGGTCTGTCTTATGCTGGGGAGCCCAGAACTGCCCCCAGTATTCCAAGTGCAGCCTCACCAGAGCTGAGGAGAGGGSCAGGATCCCCTGCCTTGACCACAGCGCTCCGTTCAAGAACTGGAGCTTGAGAGAAACCTGCCACAGCTTCTCCGGGCCTGGGAGAGTGCAGAGGCGGCGCCGCTCGATGGCCCTTCGCTTCTCCGAGGGGCTGCACTGCTGGCCTGGAACACGGCTTAGCACCCTCTGAGGTCACACAAACTCCCACCACAGAAGGAAGCAGTTTATCACGGCACTTGGGTTGCAGACTCGGAGTCAAGCCAACACCTTCAGCACTGCAGCAAGTGAGTGGGAACACACTCCTGTTATTTCTTGTTAACAGGTAGTAACCTATTAAAATGACATGAACCCAAAACAGTGCTTGAGTATCAGCTTCAGGTAATTTTTAACTGACCTTACAAAAATTAAAATCAAGTATGAAGTCGAACAGTGGATTTCAAACAATTTCCCCGTCTTAATAAAATAGAAGCAGCTTCTGATCGGCCTGTGACTTATATGCCACATCTCAATGATACCTTCATGAAACTGTTCTGCACTCAGGGCAGCAAAACATGTCAACACCTAGATCACTGAAGCCGCATGGGARATGCAGTTCCTTTCTAGCAAACAACTTTATAAAGATTTGATGGAGTCTGAGGTTGTTCTGCCTCACTGGCCCAACGTTTACAAAGAGATTTGCTGCCAGTAATACCATCTTCTTTCCTGTAAAGTATTTTTCCCACATACAAACAGGTAAGTAAGCCAAACATCAGCCGGGGGTCTGCGCTCCTCACGTATCACCACTGGCACACAGCAAGCCAGCCCATGGCCCCACTTACACGCACACAGCCCTGCCAGCAGATCCGGCGCTGCAGCCGGTCTCAGCAGCAGAGCTCAGGAGGAACCTGTGCATTAAAAACACATCAACACACACTCTGGACTTCCCAAAAAAACATTCCTTGCCTGCACACATAGGGAATGCTGCAGGGCACAGCGACAAGTAACCAAATCCTTATCTACATCAACCACGTTCACCTTGGCAAATCACTTAGAACTATCACAGAAAYATATTCCATGCTTTATTTTTTGTTGCTACAGAGGAAATAGAAAATGTCATATTCTCTAATTCGTTGTTATTGGTGGGGATTTTTACAAGCATTGTGATTTAACTTCCACTGAACACAACTGAAACCTACACAGTTAGCAAGAAATAAGTTTTCAGATTTTTAAGAGCACACAGTGGTCATTTATCAACTCAAAATCAACACTTTCTCATATAGCTTCTATTAACAAGCTTTGGTATCTATGCACTATGGTATCTACGCACACTATCTTCAGCATATACTTCTAGTCCTTACAAAAACATTCTTGGCAGACTAATCCCTGACCACTCAAATCATTCACATAGGCCTCACTACATTTACTTTGCACTTTTATTCCCCTTTAAAACCTACAAAAAATATATGTTCTAATTTAAACTGTGTACACATTATGCACAGACAAAGCCTGAGTTCTCACAGTACAAACATTCTCAGTATTACAAGTTTATTGAAAATATTTCATTGCATGTACGAGACACTGCTCCCAGCTGGAGGAGAAAATTTTATTCACCCTCCAAATGTTCAATATACTGAGAACGCAACAGGTTACAAAATCCTTAAAGATAATAAATCAAAGGAAACCTCAAAGTCACATGCTGAACAGCAAGYCAAGAAACTACATCTGATAACAAGGAAGAGTAAAAAGAAAGCGGAGCTAATACAATTACGATCGAAAAGCTATTAGCAGAGGTGGTATTTCTTTGTATCATCCCAGTTATTTTTTAATGCATGTAGGTTCGCTTGGAGGGCTTTTTTATGGCTTAACTACTACTTTCTAGTATGACTGATTAAACCACTGTCCTTAAATGATAGTATCTGCATACACAGAAGGACAGGGTGACATAAATACCTGTATCAGGACTGTGCTACAGACATCATAGTCTGCAGGCCTGTGCAAGTGTGTGAGCCAAATTTAAAGTAAGAAATAAAAAGAGAATACATAGAATACATCATACTTTGGTAAAACCTTTTGATTATCTCATGCCAAAAAAAAAAAGACTATAATATCATTTTGCTAGCTAGGAGAAAGCTAGATCTGTCTCTAAATAATAATAATAATAATAATAATAATAATAATAATAATAATAATAATAATAATAATAAAGCATTTAGTGGTGTAGTTAATTGGTGGGAGGAACAGGTTCCTTCCATAAAAGTTCTTCTGAAACAGTAGTGAAGCTTTCTTCACTTTTACTTCTCAAATGTACTGAGGAATGACACAAATATATGTATTGAGAGCCCACATATCCTGCAGCAAGCTACAGCTGAATCCTGAGGCAAAGAATCTTTCACATAACTCGTTCTAAATTCAGTAACACATTTCAATATATGTAATAGTAGGGCTAACCACAAAAGGATCATGAAAATGAATAATAACGAGCCAAATGTTTCTTGTGTTTTTCATTTCTACACTAGTTTCCGTCATGCCTCTACATTCTCCAGTGCTTGTGTGCTGATAATACGTGCTGATAATGCATTACTTTTTGTCCCACTGCTCGGGAAGAGCACGACAGACAGGAACGTACAGAATGATCTGCACATGCACATGGGACTGGCCATGCTCCAAAGACAGCTATGTCCAAACTTACAGCCCCAAAGGAGGAAAAGAAAAAAGAAAAAAAGGACAAAGAGATTTGGGAATAGCTGTGAAAACCCATTTCTCCATTCTTCCTCTCTCCTATACGAGTGAAATTTCGTGTGTGTCATGGATTTAACATCTACCTTCTGTATTTAATAATAAACCTGTCATGATACTTGCTATTAACCCAAATGCAAGCACATGACTCCCACTACTAGAGTAGTGAAGCAGATGATATCAACAACTAATTGTAAACACATGTAAAAAAAAGTAAAAAGCAGAGAAAAAAATAGATGAGTGGAGAGACCTCACAAATTGAGATCTATTGCTTTAAGACTGTTACATAAACGTTTGATGATGGTATTTTTCAACGCAATGCACAGGAGCAGGGAAGTTGATGGCAGTGACTTATAAACTAGCAGTTACAAAAGGCAAAAAAAAGAGTTGACCAATAACAAAACTATGGAAATCAGTATAAGTAGCAAAATAATTGTTAAAAGTTGTGTTTTTTTAAATGCATAGCAATAAAAGTGTTCTACTTTTAGTATAGTTATGTATCTGAACAGTGATCATTATCCACATGGATATGGGATACATATCCCTACTCACATATGGGCAAAAACAGGTAGCTCACCTACACATTATGCCATAAAAGGGGAAAACATTTCTGTGAAGAATTTTGAAAAACAAGCATTATAATAAAACAGAACTATCAATCAACAAAAAAACATACAAAAAACATTACACGATTTAATAAGCCAAAGATGGACACCAAACCTGGATGTTAAATAAGTGATATCGCACGGCCACTGGATAAGCTATCACCATGCTCCGCAGGCAGGAAGTTTGTTTGCTCCCACTTCGGCTGCAGGACTTGCATGTTGCTTGCCATTTTCCAGCTGCAGAAGAAGGAATAGGAGGCAGACTCYGTTCCTGCCTCCATTTGTGCATAAGCAACAGAACAGTCCCCCTATTACCAGGAAATGTGGGTTCACATCCCCTTGTGATAAAGAAGAGCTGAACTCCAGGGCAGACAGAGGAACCCAGTCCTACACCTCCTAAGGACCGAACGTACCCAGTGACCCTGTCCCGGGGATGGGCACCGAGGACAGCTCACGGGAGCCCCGCTCACCTGCTCCCTTCTCCTGGTGCCGGCGGCTCCGGCAGCGCCGCCGGGCAGCCCTCTGCAAGGACGGGCAGGGAGGGCCCTGCCCTGGCCAGTGCCGGCTTTCCGGGGGCTCCAAGACCCCGGGAGGCTACAACGTACGTCACAGGCTACCCCGAGGCCTCCACTGTGTAACTGCAGCGTGTAACTTGCGTATAACTACACTGTGTAACTACTGTGCAACTGTAACTACTTGTAGTAGCTGTAACTACAAGGCTGCTCCGCTCCGCACGTGCACGTTGACTCCGCAGCCGTGGGAGGCAGGAAAGGCCGCGGAGCCTCCAGGCCGGGAGGCCAAGGCAGGCGTCGCTCCCCACGGCTCGCGATTTCTGAGCTCACACACAAAAGCTAAACCAGGAAAATATTTATCCAGGCCGTATTTGTCAGAGGATCAGCATAAAAGGGAGAGACTTATTATTTCCTGGAATTATATTAGGACAAACAATTACCTTAAGTTAAATGATTAAATATAGAAACAGTAGTGGATATATACACTATTTAGAGCTTCCAGACAAATAGAGGGAAACCTGGATCTCAGAGAAGTCAATTGAAGTTTTGCTCCGAGCATCAGTGGAATGAGGATTTCACCATTAATCCAAATAAGGATTTCACTATTTTTGAGACATAAAAGTTTCAGATGTTAAATTCCTAAATTCTGTAAAAAAAAAGAATCAGTAAAACAGATTATATGATTGTAAAACAGATTACATGATTGTCACCATTTAAATATTGTACCTATACAGGAAATATACAGATAGAGAAGAAAAAGGTGAATATAATATTAAAAAGTACAAAARGTATTGTTGCAATATACCTGTAATTTTCAAAAGTAAATGATTTGACCACTCATCTAAAACTGATGAGTGGTCAAATYATTTACTTTTACTTTACATTTTCTAAAACTGAAAATCAATCATTTAAAAATAATAAAATTTATTTTTAAAACATCRTCAGTTCCAAAGATGAAAATTCTAACTAACTGGGACCCACAGGTGCCAGTTCTTCATCTCTTGTTATTTAACAATTGATTAACATTCCAGAAGAGAAACCCTTGCTACTATCAGCTACTGATAATTTATAGCTGACAAATGTTTGGGGGATATGGCAAACAGCAAGAGAATAAACCACTGATGGACAGGTCTGGATCACCTATCTGAAGAGAATAAACACAAAAACCAAACATAACAAAAAGCTACCCAGTTAGGAAAAACCACAGGGAAATTGCATATAAATGTTGAAATTATGGTGGAATTAGAGTGAATGAAGCATGAAGCCATAAACACCAGCACAACTTACTAGATGTCTGGACAGAAGGAGGGTGAAAAAATAATAAACAGTGAGATCCCAATATCTTCGTATTTGGCACCGCTGTGAGAGACTGCATGTCTCCACCAACATCCACGATTCCAAATGTCAAAAAGCCAACAATGACTATGAGGATTTTTAAAATTACTAAAAGATTTAGAACAACACCTACTACCATGCTAGAACACTATTTTTATATTCAAGAGTCACTGGACAGCTCAATTCATATGTGTAGGTACATGCCTATGGGAACCAAAACTTCAAATTTTTCRGTGGAGCAGCCAAAGATCCATCAAGAACTAATCACTGGAAACTAAAGCTGAACAAATTCCCAAGAGAGGAGTGTGGGTTTTCCCCCACAGGCGGGGGTAATTTGGGCAGTGGAATGATCACAGACCAATTTTTAAAAGCAGGCAAATTCAAACAGTTTTCTTAAACAGCAGTTCTAAAACACACGACAGYGCAGTGAAGCGCTCTCAACTGTCTTATAAGGTCCAATTCGAATATTACCAAGTTCCTCTTGCATTATGACCAAGGGATATAGTGATAACGTAGCTTCCAGTCCACCAAACTATGYAATAAATCTGTAGAAATAGAAATCTTAGAAACAGCTAAGCCAAAATTAAGGTATACTAAGATCAGCACGATCAGATGCTAACGATCAGCAGCTAAAGCATCATCATGAAAGTTTATGAAAATAGGAGATAAGTGCTCTTTTCATTTGAATACTACTGCATCCCAAATCTAGCTCATTGTCTGTGACCAGCTAAYATGAAAAAACACAGGAGACCACCAACCAAATGGCAATTAACAAACATTTTACCTTTATTTTTTCTCTTCTGTAAACACAGTAAAACTAAGCATCCCCTTGGGTATTCAGCCTATCAGATTCCCTGATATTATATTCCACAAACTCAGGAAAAACAAGGATGTACTACCAAAAACAGGCTTTCTCCAACAACCGCTTTTATGTTCATTTGAAAATGGTACTATGGGACCAGGGGGACTGCACGATATTTCAGTCTCACAATYACAGGCTATTAAAAAGCACCATGCGGTCCATTAAAGTATTTAAACTCATAAAAAAACTTGCCCTTACAAAGGTCCATTCAGAAGGAATTCCAATCTTATTTGGTATTTTCATCACTGATCTGTCAATAAAAATTAGGAAAAAGAAAGATCTGGAAAATTTGTACGACGAGGGTTAGTGTTCAGAGGAATCTTTTCATGAATTGKGTTTATTTGGACAAAATTTATTTCTTGCAGCAAGTATAAAGTTCACACCTGGAGTCAAAAAAAATGCTAACCTGTTCTGYAGACCTCAGTGTATGGTCTTAAAAGCAACATGTCAGTAAAATTTCTAATGATCATTTAGTTGAACCTGATTTCCTAGGATGATAATACAGAATTGCAGAGGCAGAGACCAAACCTTGGATAAATCAACAGAAAAACAGTGATTTTAATATTGATTTCATGTGTTATACAGCACGGGGGAGACTGATGTTCACATGCTATGTGCATTTCTCCTAYAAACCTTATGAGTTCGTATGGATACAGCAATAATAGGAGGCTAGCAAAAATGCCTTAGAGCAAGAATTAAACAACTGTCTGATTAGTTTATAGGAAGCGAATTGAAAGGTGACTTCATTAGAGAGCATAAACATCTCCCTAAGAATAAAGTATGGGAGCTCTAGAGTAGAAACCAGAGGCAATGTCTGGAAACTGAAGCCAGACAAATTCATATTGGAAATGGAGCATAATTCTATTTTTCAGCCATGAGGGTCATTAGCTACTGATGAAGTTAGAGCGCTTCTTTGTCTTCCCATGTCTGCAAATGAAGACTGATCATTTTTCTTCTAGAAGATGCACTTTATATCAACTACAAGTTTAATGCAGCAGGAGCTGGATAAAGTCTAGAGCTCACATCAGCGAGAGGGTAAGCTAGATAATGTCATGGTCCTGCAATGCCTTAAAACTGCTAGGGTATAAGAACCAATTTCTCCCAAGATAAGTAGATCAGCAGCAATAAATCAAATAGATTCAACACAGGTCCATAAACAACAAATATCCCCACTACGTTAAGTGACCCAGTCTTTCCATAAGGAGAGCTCAGGGGATCTGCATGTTGAACCAAAGGCATCTTTCACAGACATTGTCTTATTTCAGACCACTGGTTAGCTCCCCAAAAGACTTTTCGGTCAAGATTTCTCCTTCATATGCATATCTGAAAATTCCTTTTTAACTTTTCAAGTACTTGCCACACTTGACTAAATATGATTACATTTATCTAGCTATTAATACAGTGATTGGAAAGTAACACTATCAGAACTAAAAACTCAGTGAATGCTTATTATTTTAATAGTTAGAAATGCTAACTGTGGTGGCAAATGTCATTAAGGTTAAAAAGAATTATTTTGATAAAACGACAAACACCAATTGCATGATTTGCACTCATTTTGTCACTCCCTTTTCTTTTATCTCTTTTCTCTTTCACTGTGTATTTATTTGACACTGCTGACTCACAGGCAGCGAGTTTATTCCCAGACTCTATGCAAATGCATCTTCGGTCCTAAATTGGCATTTTCAGACATTCCTCTCCTTCTTAATGCCACCTGTATCTGTGCGTGGCTGTATCTGCAAAGAGATTAAGCAAAGCAGCAGCAATGGCCTCGAAGCCGAATTGTTCCTTGATTGCTTTGTAGGAAACCTTTCCACGAGGCAAACAGCTACTCCTCTGGCATATGCAAGGAGAAACGGTATGAAAATGATGCCAATTTGAGCAGTGTAAATACCAAAAAGTAAAATAATAATAATAGTAATAATAAAAGTGACATGGCACAGTGAGGCTTATTAGCCTGCAAAGTCCCATCCCAAATAAAGACTTGATAACTTAAGGGCAGCATATATCTATAGTACATTTGGACTTACAAGTGCTATGGTAAGGAACATAATTCATAAATAACAGAGTTAGGGAAAAAAAAAAGAAAAAGAAAACAAAGAAAACACAAAAGGGGACAGGAAAAGGTCAAGTAGTCTAAACCTTGCCCCAGGAGCTTCCTATGTCAATCCAGAGACTTTTCCAATCTGTTCCTCAGATTCTCCAAGGCAAGCCATTCCAGTGCTTTCTATTCTTGCCATGTGAAAGCTTTTTTTTTTTTTTTTTTCTTTTTTAAATAACTAATCCACATTTTTCTAGCTGGAATTTAAGCTTCTGTTCTATCCACTGTGAAGATAAAGCAGATTACTGCCTCTCTCCTTGGATCAGTCTTTCCATCTTTTACATATTTGAAAACTTGTCTGTCCCAGCAGTAAATGATCACAGCCCCTCACAGGTCCCCACAGCTCTCATTGCTTACATACATTTCCTTCCCCTAAACCACCTGGCCTGCACCCTGCACCCACCTCTCCAATGGCAGTGTGAGGGGCAGAAGAATTACCAGGTTTTCACGCACTTGGTTGGGCTCCATTCTCATAAAACCTACACAAAATCAGAGGTCAAGAAACAGGTGAAAGAAAAGGAGCAAGTGTCAAGAGAGCAAAGACAGCAGGAAGTAAGGAACATTATTCCACCTTTTTAATATCAATATTCCAATCTCCTGAGTTATTTTTGCCTCTTCGCATTATGTGTATGAGTTTATTTGTACAGCATGATGCAAAAGGGATTGTGATCCCACTTGAGGCTTCTAGTAAAAGCTTGGAATAAACTGTACCAATATTAAAAACTCTATAAATACTTGAATAAATAAGCCATATATATGTATATACATCACACGCACACACACACACACCCCATTTATACAATCTGTATAAATTAATGTATCATCACTCTAAGCTAAGGGACACCTTTCACCTATTCATGTCTCGCTATCTCTGGTTCCTGACCTAGACAAATATATTCTAGCAGCACTGTCTTCAAAATCAACTATGCAAATAACCTCCCACCACCAACTGAAGATAATATTTCCCTTTACACTGATATGGGGATGCACAGAGTACAGCTTGCAGTAGCAAAACAGTTTTGAGATTATTACTGATGTAACTTTGCAGTGAAGTTTGATACTTTTTGAATTGTTAGCCTGTAGTTTTTCATCAGGACTTGAGATCTGGAAGTACAAGGTGGATAAACTGCTCCGTCATTTAAGTTTTGACACTGACTTCATTTACCAAAGCCTTAGTAATGGTGCAGAGTCATTTATTTCTATGGTGCGGAATCAGGTCTCAATCCGTGACAAAGTTACTTATTTCAGAGTTCTGAGACATTTTTCTGTACCACAAACAACTTACTGTTCTCAGCACTATTTACATCTGCAAGAAAATGGAATAAATCAGATTTAATCTCCATCCTTTAGTCAACACTTTCTGCAGCTGGATCTCAAAGCCTCAGATTAACAAACCAAGAGACCTCACACATGGAAAAGGCACCACGCATCACCCTTTGCAACATACTGCRATACACTTAAATACTCAGGTAAATACTGAAATACATTCAAACACTCAGGTATGTATGTATATTCTAATATATAGCAGTTGAGTATTTATAAGCTCTTAATGAATATTTAATGAAGATACCATAAAATGTGATTCATAAATCAGTAGTGAACCATACAGATGGTTCACTTTTTTTAAAAAAAAAAAGAACAAAACCTTTAATACATTGGTCAGGATGTGGATTACAGAAAAAAAYAGGATATATTGGCACAGAAGAGAAAAGGCAATTTGGCAGTTTCTCAGCAAACAGATTAAAGSGCACAAGCTCCATTGCCTGTGAGAAACAGGATAAATAACCCCAAAAAGGTCAAAGAACATCCTTTAAGATCTGTGGATGCTTATGTAATAACAGAGACAACCTGCTTCTGTAAATAAACTGAGCTCACAATCTCAACAATATTTTTATATATCTAGAAAACATCTGCACTGTTTTTCTTTTAATAGGAATGTGTTTCCAATCCTGTGAGACAAAGCGCTGCCACATTTAAGTACAGCTGCCAACCGTTCTCGGTCAAATGCCTTCACTGAAGTTTTGTTTTATACAGAATGTTATCAATACCTTTTGTGTTTCATTTACGTTTTCATGCAATTCAGAACAGTGTGTTATTAAACCATACTATTTTACATTGCAAAAGATCACGGATGATACATCACTGCAGTCCTACAGCTAATAATATGATACTAAGGCTATAAAGACAGACTCCCTCCAAAGAAGGAATCGGCTGTAGAGCTGAACGGGAATTTTCTGGCACAGTTATTCTTGCATTGGGAAATGCTAATTCTGCATTTTCCCTCTTCTTGAATCCGAGATATCCATGGAAACAGAAGACAAGAGTAGGCTGGGGGAGCAAGGCAATGATCTTATTTCGTTCATCAGTCACATCACTACTGTTGGGCCGGTAGCTGCCACCCCAGGCTATATTCAAATATTTGCTGCTACGAAAGGTACAAAACACAAGCAGAGAGGGGCAGYGCAGCTTTTCTCTGCACTTCAACAGAGTTTTTAACAGAGACTATATTTTACTGCAGGTTGCTTGTCATACACATGCTGGAATAAACCCAGACGAATGCTTCTATTCATTCTCATCATACTCCTTCTTCCAAATCTGATCATTCTGGACACAAGAAATATTTCTGTGTTCTTCCATATTCCTATCCTCCTCCTCCTTCCCCTCMGTAAGAACTTTTGCATTTCATCTCCACACAGGTTAGTTCTGAAACTCTGAATTCTAAGAAAAAAAAAAAATTTTTATTAACCCGGTCCAATCTGAATGAGCACAGCTGCTGTCCTGGTGAAAATAGGATCAAGTTAGAAGCTTTTTCTTTTCCCTTTTAAGCTGACAGGAAAGGCTCTCACAGGTGTCCTTTCAAAGACTGCAGCAGCCGCGTTCTCTCTCGACCATGTGCAGAGGGAACTCCCATATCTCCTCCTGTTGCCCAAGCATCTGTTGAAGAAGATGTCCCCTATGAGCTAAGAGCAACAGGGTGGGCTCGGCCTCACCAGGGGCAGCGGTGGTGAACGGTGCAAGAGCTGAACACTGAGATGGTAGAAGCAGCCARCATACATGGAGGGAATGAAGAAAAGTAGGGTGGAAGTGTCAGGGAAACAGAAACTTGTTAAGGACAGAAAAGTCTGGAGACCCAATGAAATTTACTGTGTGGAAGCTAGGAAACAAACAAACAAAATACACTCAGGATCCTTGAGGGCAACAAAAATGCARCTGTGAAGAGCTGCTAAGTTCACAGGGAATTCTGCAGGTGCTTCCTCAGTCACCAGTACAGGAGGTAACAGCCAGCAGCAGCCMTGACCACTTACTTTCATTCGAGTTTTCATCCGTCATATCCTGAATCCACTCACCGGAATGCATGCATCTATGTGGTATACGTGCTGCGGTGTACGATACAGGGGAAGGTGGCTGTCACTCCATTTAACAGATAATACACGTAACCAAACCAACCAGAACGAGGAACGTAGGCACAGGAACAACGTGGACACCAAGCTGGGAAATGCCACCATCACCGCTGTACCCAGATGTGGACCCACAGCGCCGGCACACTCTGATGTGCCTTTCCACGCACGCAGCTGGTTTTACATCCTTCTCCAGAGAACTCCACGGTTGCACGTGCTAGAGAGGCTCCAAAATAAAGGACCCGCTTCCACAGAATGAGCAGGACTGCTGTGTAGGATCTCTGAAGCCAAAATGCCCACGAACAACTAATGTGTTTGCCCTTTGCAGGTCCCAAGGTGAGATTTTTTTTCCCCAGAAGCGCTAAGCAGTCACCACTACTGCAAAGGCTAACAGCATGTTGACCATACGAAGGAAATACGGCACAGAGTCACATCTGGCTGACAGGATTTGGGCACTTCTCAAGGACAGCAGGATATAATGCTTTTCAAAATAAATTTCAGAACAGAGTTGAGGAGAAAAAAAAATGTTTATCTGCATTATTAGAAAGGGCTACAAAAATGAAAAAACAGGTCTACAGAGCCTGATTTCACATCAAGACCTAGATTTTCAACTGTTTTAATCTTAAATATTTTGTAACTAAGTTCCCCTTCTATAAATAGAAGACAAAAATGTTGTCTATTCTTACAGCAGCAGTATAAAATAAATTCATGATATTTCTGAGTATGCAGATAGCGTGATAGGAGTGCCATGGAGCAACTGTGAGGAAGCAACTAATTCATCATTCACTGCAGAATATGGACAGGATGGAGGAAATCAGAAATAGAGATGAACACTGAATGGCATGGGCAAATGCARTACTCTTCTCTTTGTCACAGCACTATCCCATCTGTAAAAAAAGCATTATCCCATTCTGCTTTCCCACAGAAAAGCAGCAGTGCCACAAAAAAAAAGCAAAGGCCGTGCAAGTAAATTCAGAGTTTTCTCCCACAATATTTTGCTCTGCATTCTGATTTGCCGGTTCTGATATAAAGCATAGAGACACTGCTCAGTACTCTTTCAGAATAATTTAGTTTTAASCAATAGTACTGTAGATTTCTTTTTAAATTACAACAAAAAAAATGGGCATTCCTCTTCCTATACTTATTTTCATGCTTCCCTACCAAGGTTACTTTTTCTTACTCAAGCACAAGATCCCTAAAAATCAATGCTAGACTTCAAGATTCTAAAATTGAAGATGTGATGGCACGATGTTACAAAATTAACTTATGAAAAGAAACACTAGAGATTTCATTTTTGTTCATTTTAAGACCTTCAAATAAATGCTTTCCATCTTTGGACAGAGAGACTAATATTTCATTACAAATCAGTCCGAGATCTTCCATTTTTTTGTAGCCATTTGGGTTTCTTGCATTAGGTACAAACATTGCTAATGCTATTAGACAAATCTTGCTTTGCAACAAACGGTACATTGTTACCACATGTGTTCATTTCTACCAAGACCTAGTTAAAGTAGCCAAGTTTACACTCTGCTAATGACTCTCAACAAGGTTATTTAGACTTTGTCCCACTTCAAATTTTCTATTAGGCCCGTTGTATCCTACTGTGGCACCGCAATTTTAACTGTAAAGCAAACCCTAGTGCTTTAAGATGCTGATATATCTTACAAGAACCTCAACTACAACAAAACATTCATATCTCATTTACTGATTTTATATATTGTAACCAGAGAACAAATCTTACAATTGATTAACTCATCAAAATGACAAAGTCACTTAAGTCACTTTATATGATGGATCTGAAAATAATGTAGGCTTTCTCCTGAAAACCATAATTATTTCTCAAAATGCCAAGATAAGATTAAGAAACACATAAAGACAAGTGAGTGAAAGACAAGTAAAATCTTTTTTTTTTTTTTAATCCAAAATGCATGCTGTCAAAATAGTGCAGTAAACTCCTTCTCTTAAATTTCCATAGAAGTCTGTTGGATTTCAAAAAACCCTACTTCGAAAGCTGGTATCACTCAAAATGTAGTGAGCCGACATTCCACAAGTTTAGCAGTTTTCACRGAATTTATACTGACAACTTAAATTGAGCAAAATATTTTCACCTCTTTCTTAAAAACTAATCTTTGCAAATTTATTAAAAGCAATATTCCTCTTCCTCACTTAAATCATCAAGACCCATAAAGTGAGCACGTACCAGCTATCAAATATGCAGGTCCTTCATTAAAACAGGAAGGGTGTGAAAAAGTAGTAGCTTTTTCTTCCAGATTTAATAAAACCGCATATTCTGGACATATTTCCTAGCTAATTCCCAGTTCTGAGCAAACTTGAGTGATAAGTCCCGCAAGTCCCTCAACTGTTTGGCTGGGGGACGTTGGGGGAAGAGGTAGATGTGACAGGAGGAAGAAAAGGGACAGAATTCTYTGAGTAATAAAAGAAATCAAAACAACAGCACAAAGTAGATTAAATCCCAGTAAAGATGGGGGTTATGAGGAAAGGTATCTTGACTGATCAATAAAAAATCTAACACATATATATATACATACACACCCACATATATATGTACACACAGCAGCCTACCCCAAATAGGCTGCAAGTTAATGGGCTGGCAGGGCCAAGAGCGACACTCTCAGGATGTGTCCTAAGATGCAAACCTTGATACTGTGATAAATCACAGGCATTCATTATTTTCAATAAACACTCTCAATGTTTTTCCAAACACACTGTGGTAAATATTTTACTCCCGAGCCTGCCAGCACTACTCAGAATAATTTCACAGGCCATTAGATTTTTAAATGGCAAACAGTAACCTAATGGCCTCCATGATCCTGTTACCTGTGTTGATTTATAGTATCAATGCTTCACCTCCCCCAAATCCTCTGCATCCCTCAATTTCACAGACTCGGGGATCCTCCTCTGAAGGGCACAGGCAGGCACTGGAGTGGCCCTGGATGGTGGAGCTGGTACGACAAGCTGCTGCTTCCTCTCCACTACCCAGTTGTCCTCCTGCCGTCTTGCCAAGGAAAACACGACAGATTCATGGAGCACAACCCCGTTTTGTGGCAGGACAGCTCTGAGGAACCACTGGAGTGCCTTATGAAACACTGCAGTTTACAGAAATGGCCACCTCCAAGCTAAACTAGGAAGGCTGTTGTGAGCCAGTTGATGGGGGTGATCCTCCCCTTCCCAGAGAGGCCACATCCGGAATGCTGTGAACAGTGTTGGGCTCCCCAAGAGCAGAGACAGGGACAAATGTGAAGCGGATCCAACAGAGGGCCACAAGGATGATGAAGGGGCTGGAGTATCTCTCATAGGATGGGCCTGATCACGCTGGAGAAGAGAAGGCTCAGGGCAATCTTAACAATGTCCATAAATACCTGGTTTGGAGAGGGGATGGGGAAATCAAGAGCCAGACTCTTCTCTGAAGTATTCAGTGAGAGGACAAGAGGYAACGGGCACAAATCAACACACAGGAAAGTCTGTCTGCCAAACTGACACTCTGCTAATGATTTTCAACAGGGTTATTAGACTTAGTATCACTTCAACAAGTTTTCTTGAAGAGCAAACTATTTTACTGAGGTGGTGAAACACTGGAACCGGCTGCCAAAAGAAGCTTTGGAATCTCTATCCTTAAAGTCATTCAAAAAATCTGACTGGACACACCAAGTTCCGTTCTCAGGCTTCATTTGCAGCTTCCYTGCAATGTGCTCTTGCTGACCTTTCTCCAAGCAGGAGGGCTGGACTAGACCGTCTCCAGAGGTCCCCTCCAAACCTAACTATTCTGTGATTCTGCAAGTATTAACATTAAACCTCCACGCTGTGGGATGCCAAATAAGAATGGAACTACAGGCTATACACAAATGTCAGCAAACACATTTAGCACCAAGAAGGTTAATTAAAGTCAGCAACTTAAAAGACACATTCTGTGGGCAGAACTACCAGGTCTGGACTTCAAACCTGTTGATCTTAAGCCTTAACCCCCTTCTCTTCAGGCTCCCTGTGGTCCCTGATGAGAGGATACTCTGCAACACCAATTCCTGGATTCAGCAGAACCGGTAAATCAAAAGTCAAGGGAGCTTGGCCACAAAAATGGGAGTTCTTATCTCATTCGCTTTATACACTCATCCATCCCCCTTATCCAGATTTATTTTTCTCATTTCTGCTTCATGCTGTTTAATCTTTTGCATCCATCTGGAATAACCGTCCCCTGTCATCACTGTATCCTGAATCACTGGCAGTATCATCCTTGAGGTAGTAATTTAAGAGCCATTGCCACAGCGCAGCCCCTGCTTCTCGCTTAACAGTTTCACGCTAATTTCTAGGTTTTGCTCCTAAAACAAAAGGTAATGTCATCCACAGCTGCAATAAGCTCTCCACTGCAAAGGCGTAATTACTCTTCTTTCAGGGGTTGCCAACATTTCTTTTTAAAGTGGTAGTAAAAAGCCCTACAAACAAGTGCATCCCAGCAGCCCTCTGCCAGGTACTGCTGCTGGGGAGCGTGTCCGAGGCAGCATCTCATCCTCACCCCAGGAAGGGCGAGGAAAAGCTGAAGCGATTTAGCACAACCCAGTGCGTTCTGTAGGATTTAGAGCAGTTATTTTTAAAAGACTGCCACCAGGAAGTATGTGTAGGCAGGACAAGGAGAGGGCTACGCTTTCGAAGGAAAAGTAATTGCATTTTTCTTCCCACGGGTCATTTTCCTCTCTCTTATCATTTCCAGTTGTTTTGCTGTTTCTTCCTCAGCTTTCTTCTTCAGTCTTAAGCTCCAATTTCTACCTGCCTCCAACTGCTGCTATACATATGCAGCATCAAAAAAACCACTTCCAGTTGTGCTTTGAATACTAATCCTTATAAACCAGARGATTTTCTGCATGCATTAGATTAATACCCTTTCTGTTGTCTCARTGTTCTTTCCTCATTCTTCTTTCATCAAGATCTTCAGTGGACTTCCAGCCTTTTTCAGAATGTAAAGCTATTTTTTTCCAAGTAGGCTCTGAATCATTTTTAATTAAGTAACATTAATTCTGCATTTTTAATTAAGCAACATTAATTCTGCAAAAGTAACATTACTTTTCCAAGATTGAAAAGTAAAATAAAAGATGTTTAAGGCACAGTGTTCCAGCTCTGAGCCATTGAGAATTTCCATCATCAGAACATAAGCTTGGCTGCTTTTATGCCAAGATGCCAACACAACTAAAGCAAATTCTTCAACTCTCAAGCAAACTCCTTTTATTAGAACAGCGATGSCCTATAGCTCTACAGCAGGACTGCTAATACTCATTTTTCCAACTTCAAGCACTGCTAGCTGACAGCAAAACTCAAGCTCATTCCTTCCTAACAGGTTCCATCAATTCTCTCTCCGCGTAGTAGATCCACAAGCAACCTACATCATCTTAAATGTTCCTAAATCATGGCTGTCTGCAAGACCTCTCCAGTCTGCTGCTTCGGTCTAGTAATTAAGTAAAAAGACCTACCTTCCAAATGGTGTAAAATGACCCAGATCACTTCGACCTAGAGAGGACAAAGGGAAAGAGCACAAACAGCTCTGGCACTAAACAGGAGGGCCCAACAACTTCCAGCAAAGTGGGGCCCTATGGATATCAGCGCCTTCCTTAGCTGCAGCTGGAAGTCAGTGTCCAGCTACTACTCCCAATGGGGTGTTCAGTTGCTACCGGTAGGTCGCACTGTGATCAAATAAATAGCTCRGTACAAAGAACAGCCACACGAGAGGAGCTGAACCTACCAACATGCTGCTCTTTGGAAAACCCTGAAGCTGGTCACGTGCCACGTTTAAACCAGGGAGGGAATCAGCAGGAGCCGCAGAAACAAGCACATGAAAAGCTGGCGGCAGACTAGTTAAGAGTAAAGAGTAGGAACACACTGCCCCGGCATTACAGCACACACACCTTTATCCTTTTTTGGGTAATGTTAGTAATATATCTCCAGTTTATACTGTATTCAGTTGGCATGACGCTTTCAGAACAATGTATTTAAAAAATACCAAGTTCACAGAACTTGCTCAAACACCCAGAGCTGCAGGAAGGGCTGCCTGACCCACAAAACCAGCTCTTCAGAGAATGTCCACTTAGATACCTTGAGAACAGTCTGACTGCCAACGCTTGGCTCTCAGAGCGGGCTAGAGAAAACAAGAGGGCGTACAGTGCTGAACTGATCCCTCTGTTATGCATCAGTCCACTCTTAACTCTGGAATTCTTCTCCAAGATCCCTCAAGAAGCACTTCCAGTTGCAATTGTACTGAGATTCCCTAGGAAACCAAGTTCATTCTAAAGCCTGCAGGCCATCAATTATCCTTTCTGTTCTAAACTATCTCGATAGCTAAAAATTCTCATAGAACAAAGTGTTTCCTTACCTAGCTGCAGCTCTGGAGAAGTTACTATTTCTAGGACACCACCATGGTGCACAAACTTGAAAGCAAACTTCTGGATCTTCCGAGACAAAGAGTGATGCAGAGCATGAGCATAACCAGCAGAGTGATAATCAAGTTGTTATTGCGCTGCATTTAATTGCTAAAGGACATGAAATCCACCTGTGCCACCACCATTTGCCATCACTACTGCAGCACTGCTGCAGTAACGGTGATCAAATATGTCCTGGCAATCAAATTTGGTGACCAAGCACCAAATCCTGAGTCCTGATGTGCAGGGCTCACACTGTGTATTGACTGGGGTGCCGGGGTACGGGCATGCCGTGGGACGGCAGCCCATCGGATTTTCTTGAGCTGCTGCTGCATCTCCTGCTGGCTGACCTCAAATCTCCCAAAGCCTCAGTCCCCTGCAAGGGGAGCGGAGGCAGAACTGTTGTTTCACGTTTGTGCTTCAGCCTCGTCCTCCTTCGTCTCACAAGCAACACAGGCAGAAGGGAATAAAGGAGGATTGCTTTAGAGCAATCCTGGAGCAATTGCTGGAGATCAGGGACTACAGCGYGCAACACATGTAAAAGCTCTGCAGTCCTGAAAAATTCCTGGACCAAAATAAGAAAGCTGTATGAAAAGATGAGAATTACTCCATCGCTCCTAATTTAGTGGCATTTTTCTGTTATATAATGCCATGTCAGCACAGATTGCAGTTCCAGAGGATCATCTTTCTGCACTTGAGGATAAAAGCGTGCCTTCTACGAAGTCAGTATTACGTGGCTTGAGAAAAATACATCTTAGGGAAAGGAACATGCTCAAGTCTTTCCCCAACTGGCTTCGGACTAGTATAGATCCTAGGTGGAAATTATGTCCATATGGAGTTTAAYTGCTGGTGCAATTGCAAAAGGCAACCTTGCTGTAGCATCCCTTCTACTAACAGGGACCACGAATAGCAGAACATGTCAACACGTTTTCTCTAAAAATTAAAGAGGGAACAAAAATAGTCTTGGAGCTTTCTAAACTGATTTCAAAGAGCCTTCAGCTGAGGAGCTTCAAAATGACAGCTCTGCTTTAGTCTCCTGCAGTAGCTTGTTAAGCCTATGAGCATAACATTGGAAACAGCACATCTAAGGTAATAAAGCAAATAGCTGCAGACATAAAATTTGGAGTTCTACCCMACAATAAGCATGAAAACAAAGCACAACCCAATAAGGAATGCCAGAAACTGGCAAGAATGTGGCTTTGTTTTTTTTTAATTATTCTTTTCAAAATATCATTCTGATATGTCACACTCGTGGAAAAAGCTAATGAAGCCAAAATTAAAATCTTAGAAAACAATGAGGAGAAGATTAGACTCCTGAAACTTCTATTAATTTGAGTGGGAAGCAGTATGTGTAGCAACAGGCCTTTACAACCAAAATATCATCTGCCTACGTAGAAGAGGTCTATTTTCAAAGTTAAATCAACACCTCATTCCCCCTGCATAGTGATTATGTATTTGTTTCAGTAACCTGTGCACTATCTGTGCTCTTCGCACAGTCACGTATTCTGTAAAGGCACAAATATATATATAATACATATATATTATATAAAAAATGTTATAAATAAAAAATATATATAAAAATGTTGACTTGTAGGGTTGTTACTTTGTAAATATATATATATATATATATATTTACAAAGTAACAACCCTACAAGTCAACATTTTCATTAAAAGAAAAAAAAAATCAAAGTTTTAATGAAATTGCTACAGGACCTACAACAGGACCCTGCAGCCATATTCACTGAACTGCATTTGAATAAACTGCAGCAAGTACAAAGTTCTCGAGTGTCCAACACACCTTTTCTGTACAAAGATACACAAAAATGATCCCTGATCCACAAGGAGCACTGCTCATCTCACAAACCAAGCACCCTGGTTTATTAAGGTTCAGTTATTTTAAGATTATTCATTGGGTTTTGTTTTAAAAGGCCTTGGGCCAAGCACACTGTTTTCACTAGTCTTTTCAATCCTTCCATAGGGACAGCATTTATTTGCTTCCTCGTTCCTCTAGCCAGTGCTGTTTTCACTATTTCCTACTCTTCTGACAGAATTAGGCATTCTGACTTCACGTATTTGATCTTAGAACTGCCGATCAGTCTCACAGGCACAAACGTCACCCCTTAAGACATAGCTCTTCATTTGTGCTCCCTCTCCTGGCCTGCCACAGATACAGCACACCCCTATCGCAAACAGCAGAGACCACCCAAAGGGAGGATCAAGTGCTGCTTTGGTAGCCCTGATGTACTTGARACCTGCAAGCGGCATCTCACTGCAGTGGAATGCACAATCGGAAAACACAGTGGAACTGTAATCATTAAAAAGATTTATCGAATGTCACTACTCAACACAAGCAACCAATACTCAACTTCCAAGGACAGCCCCAAAATAGCTTCAAGCTTAGTATTTAAGTCCATCCTAGAGTCAATTTTAGCTCTTGGAAATCAACACATGTAACAGAACAAAGGGTACTGCATCTTCCGTCAGGCAAAAAGGCAGTAACACAGACCTTTCATATTGGCTCTCTGTCTGATATGAGACTATTTTTCAATCTTAGAACGTGTTTTAATCATTTCTATATGTATTTTCATAATAAAAACAAGAACTCTGGTTATTTATTTGTGTCAACTTTGGCATCAAAGAGCAAGAGGAAGCTCAGGGGGAGGCACAGTACCTTGCTTCTCCAGCGCAATGCTGCGCTGCGGCGGAGGTCTGCGTAGCGAAGGCCGTACTCACCAGCAGCGAAGCTTCTCGAGTCGTTTTGGTAGAAGCTGTCAAATAATTTGACAGCCCTGTTCTCTGGAGTCCTCTTGGATTTGGAACATTTTATCTGGCTTTGTTTTTACAATAAAACAGGAATTGTAGACTGTCCTCTAATGGACAGTCCCCGCTGCGGAGCCTCGCGAGCTCCTGGCGCCCCGGGCAGGAGGAGCCCTAATCCCCATCCCAGCTCCCAGGGCTGCCAGCGTGACCGGTGCTACAACGAAACAGGAAAAGAAGCCAGGACTTAATTCGGRACAGGGGACTACAGCCCAAGGACTCATCCTCCTAGCTGGGTATCCAAGCTACTTAGGATGACTTAATGGTCAGACACCACACTCTCTTTCCAGCTGCACTCTCATTTCTCGTATTTACCCTCAAATTCTTTTTCCCTTGACACTCATCAGCAGCAGATGTTGGCTCTGACCTCCAGCCTTCAAGGGGATATGGGACACATGGGCTCCAAAGAAATTGGAGCTGAAATTCTGCCACGCCTTTCGTATTTTCTACTAGCCACCTCCAAATGGTTTCCAATATCTGCTCATCAGGGACTCTCGTATCCTGTATGAGCCCACATGAACTAGTCTTGCACATTTGGCTGCTGTCAGGAACACAGTTTAAACACCCATAGAAGCTTTTTTGCAATAATGAAGTTTGCTTGACTCTTCTGGAGTTTAAGCAGTGATCAAAACTTTAGAAGACAGCATGTGCCACGGCAAACGAGCTCTCCAGCTGAGCTACGTACCTGCCCCATCCCCTGTGAAACCTTAGTTTGCATATAGCTTCGTTCTTCAGCCCTATCGTTTCTGGAAAGGTTTGTTCAAAAGCCGGTGGTTCCGCACAGCCCCCGGGTAGCTCCAGSAACACCAGCCCTTGCAGGCGCACAGAGGTGACGAGCGAGCACGGATTAAACGAGCTAAGAGCAGCTCCCTTTCCTGCAGCAGCCAGCGCAGGGATGGCCCTCCCAAAGCAGGTGGCTTAGCTCCTGCGCCCCGCTTTGATTTACCCTGCAGTTCCCATAGAGAAATGGAAATCTAAACAACAGGGAGAAAAATCCTGGAGAAAGCTATACGTAAGTCACAAGCCAGTGAACYGGCAACGTGTCTTGCAGATTCTCAACACTTTATTTAAGTGCACTATCCTCTCTGGGTGGAAACAAGTGTGATAAAATCCAATTTGGGTCTTTACCAATATATACAGACTGCAATAGCCTGTAAACCGTTGTAAGCTACAGTCTCTAAAAATACACCGTACGCTGTGGAAAATGGAAGAGAAGATATTATTTCCAACTAAGCTCATAAAAGCTGTAAGGTTTATGTCCCTTGTAGTATGTTAGACCACTGAATGGAAAGTTACCAAAAATGCAAGTGTATTCTAAAAATTTCCTTTGGAGCCAAATCTCTCCTCCTCACTCCTTCCACACAAACATTCATTCTATTGCCAACCACAGTTTATATCTATAGTATATAGATAGTATATCTATCGACCTTTATCAGCTAGARGTTGCATTATATATAGCAATAATGTATACTCTAAATACATTTTATGCTCAATCAGTCTCTTTTTAAGTTCCAGTACAGTCTAGCTCTTAGTGGTGTCCAAGGCTGGGGACGCTCAGCCTGGAGAAGTGAAGGCACAAGGGGCATCTAATCAACGTGTAGAAAAACCTGACGGGAGGGCGGGAAGAAGATGAGGCCAGACTCAGCGGTGCCCTGTGACAGGACAAGAGCCAATGGGCACATACAGAAAACACAAGAAATTCCAGCTGGAACAGGTCGTCCATGCAGGTTGCAGAGCCTGTCCTTCAAAACCCAACCAGACAGAGTCTTGGACAAAGCGCTGCAGCTGCCCTGCTTAAACRGAGGGATTTGCCCAGAAGAGCACAGGTGCCTGCCAGCCCAACACTGCCCTTTGGGGAGGGCTTGTGAGGAGGGCCACCAGCACATAGTACTTTATTACTTTATTCTCATTCATCATACTTAAACATTCTTAAAGAAAAAAAAAACAAGCTGCTCTGGAATTTAATATTTCTAATTAAAAAAGAAAAGAATGAATTCTAATCTCACCTTTTACCTCAATTGAAAATGCAGGATCTCAAAAAAAAAAAAAAAAAATCTCTTCACCATCTTCTCTATATCTAATATTCCCCAATTTTATAAATTGCCGCCCATGTGGAAAGTTTTTTCTCTGCTCCATTTTTTTTCAGTCACTCTTCTTGAAATATGGGGCCCAAAGCTAAGCACAGTGTTCCACTCCCTGGATATTATTATATATTCCCAGCTGTACGATGGAAACAAAATAATTTAGAAAAACACTTCCAAGGCCATTCTTCACAAAGTAAATACAACATTTCTCTTTTCTCTCTTTTCTTTTCTTTAAGACACTACCATTACCAGTTAAAAACTTACAGCCCCGTAAAACTCATATGCGACCTAAAGTACTTCTTCAATTTACTAGGAGACGTGTCACACAGACCACTCTCAGCAAMACTTGTCTTCTGCCTTCTCTGACCTGCTGAAGGTGTGTGTTGAGGGGCAGGGAATGGCAGGAATGGGGGGTAATCAACAATGCTTATGGATTCTCATGCAAGGCAGCAGGTTCTTGGCTAAATCCAAAAGCAAGCTGGGCAGAGCACAGGTAATCAGCTCTTCTGTCACCACCAAGTGCCATCAAAATCAATCAGAGTCAGTATGGGGACACAGGGCAGAGCAAATAGGAGAGTTCTAAACCTTTTTTTTTTATTTTGTAAATTTCTAATTTTAAACTTATTTTTAATTATGCACTAGGAAAGGAAGTTCTCAGATAATTCTATAGGAGAATTGAGCTGTTCAGAAAAGTCTTAAATAAGTTCTAACAGTTAGCTGTAATAATAAAATACCAAAGAAGGTTTTAATTTTCAAAACCAACTTATGATTTGGCATCATCATTCAGTAGACAGTATGGAGCATTTTATAAATAATCCAATGACAAACTTTCTAGGAAAAAAACAAATTAGAAGAAAAATGGCTTTAGTTGTTTTTTTCCCCATTAGGTCTTAGCAGGACATCAAAACAAACACACAACAACTGTGCATTCAGAATTAACAGCCTCTTTTGGAACAACTACCTTCCACGTTTTACCAGTTCAAAGAAAAATTCCAGTCAGGCCTCACAATCAAGTCCAGGAAGTCCAGGAAGCCAGGAATGCCTGATCATTACACAGGGAAGTAAGCAATTCTGTTGACCACCATCCTTGCTGCTGTTTGAATATTTGATTTCTGTATGTTTTGATGACAGAAAATGCTAAACAACTCACCTTGCACAACTCTAAAAATACCTTATCACGGAGGTGGAGTGCTGTGTTTCCTTCTACTGTGAAACAATAGCAACGTTCAGCACAACAGGCCTGAGTTACCAAAGTCCCACTTGGCAACTGAAAGATAGTTTCCCCTCTGCTCCATTTCTCCAGGGAAGAGTCATTTCATTTCCAGGTGCTCTACGGAAGGTGCACAGTAAGCCAAGTGTGCACACCTGCACATATGGGCACTTGCTCTCCTTTCTCCCAGASCATACGCAGTCCTTGGCCATTATTAATGCTGCAAATTATCCAAATGAGTTGGGAGCGTTGATGATGCCACCTACAAAGGCAACGGGAACTTCGCATCCCGCCTGAGTCCTGCCCACACAGCCTGGGACCCGAGGCAGGCAGAGGCGCCCAAGCAGCGCCAAACAACAGCCACCGGGCAGGATTCCCTGTGGGAACCAACCTCACCACAGGACGTAAATACGGCGGCGGCAGCTGCTGGAGCCCCGTGCCAGGGAGCTTCATTAATCCTGGTCCGGATAGACGGAGGTACCTGTGCTGCAYGAGACAAAAGAAACCCTATCTGGGACAGGCAGGTCCTGCAGATGAAATCAGAACAAGGGCAAAAACAGAAAAGAAAATTTTGTCTGGGATTTGAGTTAGACCATTAGGTATTAGTGATAAAGTGGATCTCTACACAGGGATATTCTGACTTTGTAGCATGCACATGAAGTTTGGCTGGAGGAAAAAAAAAATGCATATTTTATATGTAGGAGCTGGTATCATCCAAGTCACAAGAGTCAAAAAYGAGCAGGAAAAGAGGGAACAAAATGACTATACTCAAAATAAAAAGCAGACCCACTAACAATCCTCACCAAATTTTTGCAAAGATCAAATGAAGGCAGGAGTGAAGCTCTCTTATCCTTTCACACAACCCTATGCAAACTTTAAGTCTTTCTGTCACTAAAGACTAAAAGCAGACGCAGCAGTGAGGGCAGAACCCAGTTCTGAAACCCACTGTTCCCTGAACACACACATAAAAGCAAAGCAGAAATGATCTAATCCCACCCCCCCCACACACATATACCTTTAATAGCCAGAATACTGAATTATGTAATACTGAAACACAAGTTTCCAGTGGAAGAGGTGTCTCTCTGTGGACACAGACCCCTCACCAAGCTCACACACAACAAACCACCCCCAGGAAAACTGCAGCCAACCATGGGCACTCAAGGGCACTGAAGCTGCCCAAGTGGGAAACAATTAAGGGAGCGATAAGGGAGAAGAGAAAATAAAGCAGGAACCCAAACCAGAGAAAACAAGACACAAACTCTTTTTCCGCTTTCCACTATGTTTAGAGCTAGAAAAGGAGTATTTTGAACAGGAAGTGTCATAGATGAGAAAAAAATGTCAGCTGTTACCAGCATCATTTGGTAAACACGTGTTGATCGCGAAATAATCCTGTAATATTTTATGCAGCTCAAATCAATTCCAGCCATTTAGAGATAACGCACAGTGCGACAGGTATCGTGCCTCCTAGTCAGGATGCGGCTCCTTGCAGCATCGAGCTAGCAACTATTCGAAAAACAAAACTAATACTGCTTTATTTGCTCCTATGAAAGAAACGTTTAATGTGAAAACTAAGTTTCTCTTTTTGAGAAGTATAATGTAACATGAGAAAATAGAATCAACTCTGACATTAATGGCTAATGAACATAAATGAAAGAGAGACCTTTCCAAAAGCATACAACTCGGTCTATTCGCTTCAAGGCCACAGAACACTATGAGGTCAAGCTGAGCTTTAGAGAACAAACCAAAAAGCAAATCAGYGACTACGTATTTTACCATTAAATAAATGCAAAGCACTTGTTGAGATAAAGGCTCAAGCCTCTACTTCTATCTAAAAGACTGAAAATCCCTGTCCTACCCTTTACATACTAGCTGCCATTATATCTATTAAACAGTCCCCACCACAGGTAGTATCACCAGACAGGACGGACAACATTAATCCAAAAGAGCATAAAAGGGGCGCCGGATCTGCCAACTTCCCACACTGCCACTTCCACCACCTTTCAGAACGGCTCGTCTGAACAAGGCCTCTCACAACATTTGAAAAAGCCCGAAAAAGGCATTAAAAGAATAATAGACCTAGCGTTTTGCTTGGAAAAAAAAAAAAGGTGCTTGTCTTTAGTAAACACACATGCTAAATCTATGGCATCCACCAGCACAATATTAACATGAAAAACACGGATCTTGGAAGTCTTCGAATAACGTGGAACTGGCTTGTATACTAACATCCACATTGTGAGGATATTGCTTAGAAAATGTTTCTTTTTGATATATAGTGATATCAGATATTATTGTCCTTCAGACTGACATATCTTGTACGCATTACGGTAGCCCACACTTGAGGGACATCAATATAAGAGTCAAGTGGCAGACAATGAAGGAACTGAGAAAATGCTAAATATCTATCACATGATTAAAGAAATAACAGTTGATGTAAGCAGAAAAATTGTTGCATGGAAACTCCATGAAGTTTACACTGATAATTTACTCACCTCAGTTGTGTTAAGAAAGAGAAAGCCACGCTTCCCCAAGATGAATTTAAACATCATGCTAATTAATGAAGCTGTGAAACTTTCCGGTTAGAAATGGTGAGCATAAGGAAAGCGAGGCATTAATACTCTCCAATTATTTTCTGTGGTTTCAGAAGCAGAATAGCCACACTACAGTGACTTCTGAAAGACGTCCTTTCTGAGTCGAGAAACAGAGGACTTGAAAGGGGCCCTTTTATCTCATTAGACAGCTTCCAGAACCTGGAAAACAGGCACATGAAAAGGACAGAAGCACAAGCTGACTGCCATGAATGAATGCATGTTCGCCAGGCAATTACAGAAAAAGACAAAAAAAAAATAGTCTCCCTCATTTCTCCTGGAATGTTTTTCTACAAGCAATATATGAATTAGTCCCGCAGACAGCTGCACTTGCCTCCTGCCTAATAAAATAAATATATTATGAGAAATGTTCTTTTTAAAAATACTTTTCACTRAAGTATTTTCACTAAAAGGAAGCCCAGGTTTTCACACTATACAAGACTCTCACACCTCAATGCATCAGGATGTGCAAGATGAATGAGTCGTAATCAGTGCTTAGAACCAGCCTTGAGCTTCTCTGCTGCCCAGGCCAATCATTAATTTCTCCTGGGCAGCAGACTGGGCTCTGAAGCAGGAGAGATGCACGTGACGGGGAGAGAGGGCTGGAAGCCAGAGGACCCAGGAAAGATCTGTGGAAACTCAGCAGGGCTGAAGCTGCTCCTCGCTCCCTCTCACACAGCTTTTTTAGGATATTCCTCCCCCTCTCTCTAGACATCAAAAATAACATGCTAAAGAAAGGTTCTGTTAGTTCGGCCTCCGAAGTTACTCATAGTGGGGATCATGCAAGGGAAGAAGGGAAGAAGAAGGACCCCACAAGGCCATCTGGCATCAGCTCTTTTACTATATCAGATTTACCATATTACTGAAGTGCATCCTTATATTGCTTGAGTGCTAGGGCCTGTTCATATTTTTTCGCCCGTAAAAAGGACAAAATGCCTTTGGTTTTGTTGTGGGTTTTGTTGTTTGTTTTGGGGGGAAGTTGATGTTCTTGTTGTTTCCCTCATTTTCTGCATTTGGTGAATCAAAACTTTTGCATTCTCATCAAACCTGGAGKGAAAGGGATGAGCGTCAATCTCAAGGGAAAAAAAATCACTTTCTTGTTCACAGTGTATCTCCACATGTATCAAATGCGAGAAGAAATGGGAACTACCTTTATTTTTAAGACATTAACCAGTTAAACTTCAAACACCACAGATCCAATGGAGAAAATAACAGGTTTCCAAGAAGAAACTGAAGACAAAGAAAATACTCTTTGTGTTGTATTTCTGGACATAAAAATAACATATTAAATGGCAGCCCCACAGATTACAATTACAGCACACCTAACCAATGACTTCAACAGTCTTACRGAGCAAATAAACACCCACCTAGGCAACAGCACAAGTTCATCTTCACATAAAGAGGAGCTAGTCTTGAACAATTACTTGAACTCACTCACTACAAAAAAGCCCTTGCTCACCAGGACATTGATTGCCTTGTTTTTCTCCAGGTTCTTCTGCCTTCCACTCTATGCCACTCCTCTCCATATTCAAGCCCCATACTCAAGCACCCTGTCCTCAAAGCAAAAGCGCAAAGTACAGAACATTCCCCATGTGCAGCTCTTCTCTAAACCTCTTTACTGTAAAGTCCKGAGCAAGGAAAATAAATCCCTCATAAACATGATAGATAGCACAAAATAAGGAAAGCAAAGCAAAAAAAAAAATAGGCAGATAGACAAAATAATGAGTTAACTTTACCACCTTCCGTGGAAAAAAAATATTTTTTCTTCAAGGATGAAAATGAACTCCAAAATATGTTAACCAAAAAGTTGACAAGTGGGGAAAAAAACCACATAGACACAAGGAAAGCAGGTATCTTTACATTATAACCTAATGTCAGTCAAAAAAAACTTGCATGCACATTTTGATCATTTCTAGCCTTATGAGTAACCTGCACCAGATTAGTCATGTCATGCTTAGTCAAAACAAGAGATATGTGTCTTCACTGTGCTGAAGCTTTATCATCCGTTATGTACTGCATTGTTAAACTGACTGCATATTTCTTTCCAGAGTGGGGCAAGGCTTTAAATGTGCTCTTAGAAACTTCCAGTTTTGTGGGGTAAAAGGATTTGGGGAGCATTGGAGGATTTTGGGGGGTAAAACACCACAAGCAAATAAAAACTTGAACTTTAGCACCATTTGGGAGGGCTCCTCTGGGCAACTGCAATCTTCACACTCCTCATATCACAATATGTATCTTCACAAAAATCAAGCTTTTGACATTCAGAGCAAGCAGCTGAGGTCAATGCTACTGCCAAGGCTTTCAGGTGAGTGAGAGACATCCCCATTCCTATAATTCTCTTACATATGGGCAATTTGCAGAGCTCTCCTTCGCGTCTCTAGAGCACTGCTTCAGTCAAGTACACAAGTGAAACAAACATCCATGAAATACGTAATCCAGGTGGTTCTACAAATACCCAGGCCTCGGTAGTTCTACCTTGCTGGTGCAACCGCTGGTGTTTCTGGAGGCATATAGTGCCAATGAACAACAGGTATTTTGCTCTCTAAAAATACGAGTACTGCCAAATCCAGAGTCATATAACCATGAATTCAAAATTAAAAACAAACAGTGAAACTGCAAAATCTATAAGCAAAGTAAGCCAGCCTTAATGGTTGCATACGCTGGAAGAAAACGTTTGATATGGACGTGTGAGCACTTAGTTTAAGAAGGCTGGCAGTTCATTTGACCAACAACAACAAAAAAAAAAATTACAAGAACACCTGAAAAACAATCTTTATTTAAAAAAAAAAAAAAAAAGATTCAAATCAGCGTTTCTAAATGTTGTCAATATTCCTTATATTCTCTTCCTACTGGGCATACTGTGAATCACGCAACGGCTTGCCATACAAGAAAACAGGGTATTTTTAGCAGCTGTGCCCTCTCTCCCGCCCTCAGAAATTGCACACATACAGAATTAAATTCTGAGGAACAGCAGTGATACCTTCTTGGCCCTTTAGACTGTTCATATAAATCACTAGGCAGTTTCCATTAATGCACACATACTTACTACCTATTGTGTATGGGTATCTTTATAAAGGTAGCTATAACACATTCCAATGTCTCCCAAGTCTCTTTCCTTAAAGTTTCAAAAATATCAAGGAAAGACAAAATAATCCTATGGAGAACCACCAGATCAAAAACTGGCTCATTCTCAAACCCTGATTTTAGCCTACAGTCAAATATGTCCCCCCCCTTTTTTTTTTAAAAGCATCTTTTTATCGTTCAAATCCCCCTTTTACCCTCAATTCTCAAAATCCTTCAAGACGATACCCAGCAATTCCCCTCAGTGACATTACAATAAAGAAAATGAGAAAACTTCCATTCAGGACTCCCTGACAATGTGTTTACAATAACTGAATTCTTTATATGAAATCTCTCCCTATCTTTCCGAAAGCTATCAGCTCTTAAAACAGTTGTGGAAACAGCCAAGTCCATCAGCAAGAATAAGGGAAGTTATTCTTTACTCAGCCCATATATCTCACAGGGGACTTTGCCTAGAAGAGTCTCATCAACTTTCTATCACATCCCTCTCATTTCAAATCGTCAGTGAAAAAATATTTAACAGGATGGAGCCTCGCATCACCCTCCACCACATTCACTTTATTTCTTTAAAGATTCAAAATTGAACAAAATTGTTTCCTGAAAATCTTCTTTCTTGGCTATTGAATCCAGTGAAAATAAATTTCTATATCCAATGAACAATTCATCAAAGGGAGTTTCTATAGACCCTACACTAAAGGGCCAAATTACAGACTTCCGATAAACTASGTCTTGGTTCAGGTAGGGGAGACTGCCTAGTTCCAGAGTACTTTCCCTTTCTAGTTATTGTGCATTTAAATATATGTTTAAATTTTCTGTAGTGCAGATTTCACTAGGATTTGAACAGGCGAGTACTGAAATTTATGGTGCTGCTACAGTTATTTACTTCATTTTAAACCAGAAAGAGAGTCTCAGAGTCTTTTAAAAGTCTTCAATAACAGCATATAGAGCCATTTTAGTTCACAAATTTCTCCAAGGTATTTCAGGAAACTTTAATCACAGTAACTCGGGTTTATAAAAAGCAGCTTTAAGTACAAGTTGCTACTGTCAGAAGTCCCTTCCTATCCCAGGCATGTCTCTACAACATTTCAACACGAATACCTTACAAACACCAACTCTTCCATCTCGAGTTCAACGCAGACAGGTGAGTGCCAACAGTCACACACGCGAGTAACTTCATGTACCCGGAGGGTCCCATCTTGTTTAACAGAACTACTTGCTCATGATGCAGCAGGCAGGAGTAGAAGCCAAGAGGAGCTTTTCCTTTCATATCCAATTTTGTGCATTATTCCTGTTCAACAGTTACAGTCTTCCAGCGTGACAGTTAGCTCATACCTCAGTTTTCTCCATTCTCCTTTACATGGATTGGATGCTAAGTTGTGATACAGTGACTTGCACACTTGAAAATACTGTCAACAGGAACGAAAAAGGCCCCCTCTGCTACATCATCAACAGAGCTTTGGGCATGAACTACCTATTTATTAACTCAGGTCAAAGTTTGTACCTTAAACAGACAGTTTCCTGCATTTTCATAATAACCTAGAATGTCACAAAATACAGAAGCACATCCTCACTTTGCATTGCTGTTAGGTCGAGGAAGGTTTGCAATTTAAGTGCATAGGAATTTTCACATGAATTCACATGAAAATTTTTCTAAAACATTCTGAACAAAGCACAATTTAAAAAAAAAAATCAAGATTTTCCTGGAACCAGTGATTGCTACAGAAAAATCAACTTTATACAACTTTTCAAACCATAAAATGTTAATGAGCAGATTAAGTTAAACGCTCATGTACAAAAATAGTGGTACAGACTATGATGATAAAGAAATTATGCTGAGACTCTTGATTGACCTGCATCGCTCAGCATCTGTCATCATAAAGTACTCCAAAAAACAAATGGCCTGATCTTCCCACAAAGGAAAATATGATATTGATCCTGCACGTGTTATGATCCCTCTGAAAGCAGTGCACCCATTCTCAGAGTTATTCCACCTTCTTTAGTAATTGCAAGGGGAAGAGGGGAATATGAAAATATGTAACAGTTCCTTGTGGAAGTGGGTTTTCCATTTCTTGTTTTCTTAAAACCTTCAAGAAAGAAGGCAACTTATGGGTCACTTACATCACATGGAATATATCTTCGAAGCACTGTCACAGCAYTGAAACAACATATATACTTAACAGATTTGCATCATTATTCACCGGTCACTACAAGTTTAGAGTAGTGCATAACATAAGAAGCATTTTTAATAAATCTCTCAACTATGGAAGCTGTTATGACATATGACATATATGACATTACTAACACCACAGGCATCAAAGACTAGCATATATCTGTATTATATACGTCAGCTAGCAAAATCAGCAAATAATAAAATATAAGGTAAAACTCTCTTGTTAATTTGAATAGCCAAATACTTCACTAAATATAATCCAATTCGCTCAAGAAAGAAAGGTGAAATGAATTTATGCTTATTTGAATTATCACCGAGTATAATAAAATCCTTTGGAGAATTAAATTACCTCCTCTGAGCATAAGAAAGATAATCATAGGCTTTCTTACTGACACATTCATTTGTAAATACTGAAAGTAACTTGCATGCTATGATATTGTCATTTCAAAAAGTACCACTAAAAATTGTTCCAAACATTATACATAAAATAGCTTTAGTAACCTAARTATATTTTAATTGTGTTTTCAATAAGGCGGCTTTTTCAAAAACAAAACTAAATATAAACATGACCAGGGAAGTCATAGGCAAAAAAACCAAGACTATTTAAACACATTCAGTCAAACTAAAGGTAGATAAATATCCCCAAACCTTTTCAAAGTGTTTTAAAATCAAATAACAGAAACACTAATCTGGAGTCTTAAAGTTGACTTGCTTGATCACCTGCAACTACCTGGATCCTGAAGGCCTGGATCCTCGTGCTCTGTAAAACCAGGACCTAACATTGAGAAGACACAAATGCGGTTTCTGGTTTCTTAGATTTTAAGGTAAACCTCAGCGAGGCCTTTCACATCAGTTTGGTAGATCGGAAAATCTAAAGAGAACTCCTGAAAAGAACAAGAGCTAAGTGCGGGGCGACAAAACTAGGCAACAGACATAATACACAGGTGCAGTGGAAACATTTAGACCTACTTCAATTTTATAAGCTAGACAAATACCAAGACAAAACTATTTAAGCAGGTAGCTAGTCAGCCTTCCTTCTTGATAACAGAAGTCCAGCTATAGGAAGACGAGGATGCAAGATTTATCTACTGCAACTTCAATGACAAGGACCTTTTAAGGGCCTTTAAAGAGCCCTTAAAAGGGCCTTCCTACCACCTACCTCAGCAATCCAGCTTCAGGTAGAGCTTATTCATAGGAAAGAAGGAATATTTGAGTGATCTCTGAAAAGAAGAGCTTGCAGGACTATGACTTTTTTTTTTTCTTAAGCCCATTCCAGGGAGTAAACCAAGAACATGGCTCTTCACAGCCCATTTCTACAGAACACATTTAAACACAACAAAACAACAAAACCAACCAGCAATGGAAAATGTCAGCAGACAAGTAAAGATACAGGTGCGATAAATCCACCCAGCACATACCACAGATAAGTATTATCAGTAAAGACATATACAGAAGTCTTGCGAATGGTAGCTTCCTTTCTGTGATATCAAGTTAACTCTCCCCTATGAGACTTCTAACTGCAACCACAAGGTAGAGTCGAGTCTGCTGCCCCAGCTCTCTTTTTGGAAGGCCTCCTTTCCTGTGAAAACAGCTTGCATCAACTTCACATTTCTCCAAGAACAGGAGCTGCGTGACCTAGGCTGTCACAGCTGACAGACTGTGAACTTCACATGTGGACCATGTGGTTATTTGCTACCTAGTGTTATTCAGCAGAACTATAGCRGGGGCACTGGAGCTGTTTATCCCAACCCTGGATGGTCACTACCTCATCTTGTCACATTCAGGTTGTATCCCGACTGCCATCTTTCCATATTAAAGTGCTATGTCTTCATATGAAAGCCCACAAATAGAACTCTATAGACATCAAGAAAATATGCATCGCCGGCAAACAGATTTTGTAACTGGAAATATATTCTATAAATACAAGCTTAACCCCTTGGTAGCCCCTGTCTGCTACTCTGACCTATTGCTTCATGGCTCAGCTGTCCAGTATAGACTAGAACCTTGGTATTCACCCTTTATTCCGATTTACCTACATTTGCAAAGGTTCCACCTCCTTCTCAGCAGAGCAGTACCATTATTCCTCCACTCCTAATATTAACTTTCAGTAAAGAATTACCACTCTATTCTTGTTCTACTTCTGCTCTTTCYCCAAGCAATTAACGAAGAATAGTGGGCAAGACAGACTTTGAATCCAATTTAATGTGCCAATTTTTGTGTTCACTTTACCCTTTCTAATAATCCTTGCTCAAAATTACAGATACTACGACACCGTCCGTGCTTACGTAGTGCACAGTACAACAATATTCACTTGCCTTGCACAACTGCACATCAGAGTACTAATCCATTAACAAGACTTCTCCATCATTTCTCTTCGCCTGAAAATTCATTACAGGAGCAGGGGGKTATTTTTTCCGCAGAGAATGACCCCACAAGAACTCCACCAAAACAATTACTTTTCAGAGTACTATTACATCAGTGAATTTCAAAGAAAGAAGATGGGAGAGTGGAGATGCTAATGAAAGTACAATGAGTATTTCTACAGAATATTGTTGTTTTCCATGTCTGATAGATAGCCCAAATCTTTAGAAATCAGCAGAAATTTCACCATGAAGCAGCTGCATTTGATGCACACTACAGAACATGAGACCGACAGAGGCAAAGAAATGCAAAGGGAAAGCCCCCCTTGCTCTAGGTGCACATGGACAGCCTTGCTGAGGTACTGCACACCATGGACTGCATCTCCTCTAAGGCCAGCTCTGCTCTCTCTCCCCTTTCCACACACATCCCTTCTCCGAACTGCATCCACGTTCCCGACTCTGTCCTCGGTTGTGGATGCAGCAGGTGGCTGCAGGAGTGAGAGCGTCTAAAAGRCCCTGCACACGCAGGCGCCACAGAGCAAACAGCGAGAGGGCTGGTGAACAGGTAACACGCCTGGAGATGAAAACTGCCCTTAAACATAAGTGAYTAATGCTGAGTGAAATTTTGTATCAGGTAGCCACCTTCAAAAAGCTAATGTCCCCTCTTAAATCTATTCTAGATGGCAGCTGAAGAGCTCTTACACGCACAGTGATCAAGGCAAATTTTACATTCTCACCACATCTACTAAAGAGATGACTTTTTAAAGTACTCCTTGCAGCAGCCCTGCATAACAGGGCTTATCCCCGCCACTGCCCACAGAATTGGGGCCACAGACTGCAACTCCAACAGAGGCCCAGCAACCTAGGATGACAGCTCTGAATGCACAGCAAAATAAAAATCACTGAAAGTCTTAAAAACATTCAGCAGCAGCCAAGCTCTCCACAACTTTCTGCATGTARCCTTTATCCTGCAAGATCACTCGTATCTTTCCTTATCGTATCTTTCCTTTCCTTCGGAAAGACCTTCCTTGCAAGAACAAGGGAAGAATCAGCATTTTCAGGCAAGCTACTTTTTCAACACAGACATATAGAGGGATTAAAAGCAGGGTTTACATTGGAATCTGGCTGCTCCATGAAGTGCTCATAAAATTGGAACAGATACCTAGCTGTTTCCTTGGAAACAGCAAAGTAAAGTCCCATGTAAACTACTATCAGCATTTAACAACCAGGAAATTAGAAACAAAAAGAGTACCTTGGTACAGAAATGATTTACTGCAATTTATCTATAAGCTAAATTCAGTCCCTGAGCACACAAACGTCATACCCTTGAAGCAAATGAAGCTCGATGCAAGCTCTGAAACCTGCGATTTAAATGCAGAAAGTATTTTCAGGTTTTCTAGAGAAATACTAAGATCTGCCTGTACCTAAAAACAAATCTCACGACTTTTAACATCTGTATCTTTGAGGATGTGGAAAGCCAACAGAGAGAGTATATACCAACAAAATCCTCATAAGACTGAATTTTAAAATACAGACATATTTTCTCATGCTCCTGACTGAATAATATTTCCATGCAGCACATCCTTTTCTCTCCATTTGATTTGAACTCGAATGTGACAAAAATGAGACACGATGGCAGGAGGAACAGGAGGGCTTTAAGACTCTGCTCTCATACAAACAGAAAACCAGCGATTCAAGATCTCTGGGAACAAATATCACGCTACACGACCTGCTCCCTATCCATACTAGTATATTTTCCCTCGAACTTTCCACTGTAGTTACATCTGTTGCAGCTCCAGTGGCATCAGCCGGGCGCACACACGCGAGGCTGCCGAGCAGGCCACTGGCGTTTCAGCCGTCACATCGTGCGAAATCGCTGCGAGCAGGACGAGACGGCGACGAGCGGAGCGACGGGGGCCGCGCTGCGCGGGCACTGCCGCGAGCGGGGCTGCCGTCGCAGCCAGGTGCGGCGCTGGGGAATGTGGGGCATAAAGGCTGCGCTTGCACCTGTGGCATTCCGTAACTTCCAGCCAGGCAATATTTGTTTTGGTTTTTTTAAAGACCATCTGTCATTTTGACAAGTTTCCTACCTGAGCGCCACTGAAGCAAGCTACCTTTTGTATTTCTTTAGTACGGCCTTCCTCCCTTTTGCACAACATCCAGTTTCAGCCTGCGCCTCACAAACAGAAATGGATATGGTAACTATGGTGTCCTAACCACTGAATCATAAGAATTCAAAACACTCCTAGTCACAGCGAGCAAAGCTAAATCCTTTAGGGAGATTATCCACACCAAAAACCAGGAAAATCCTGCAACTGCAGCACTTTCCTACCATATCTTCGAGAAGAAGGGTGCTTTGTAATTTCCCACATTACTAAGAAGAGTTGTCTCCAGTGACATTTAACTACAGTGAAAACATTTTTTATTTCTTTATTTTTATTTTATTTCTTAAAGCAGAGGCTACCGGGCTTCTCTGTCCATCTCTGCCCATCCTGGGGCCTGGCTGTCAATGCAACAGTCTACAGAATAGGGACCGGCAGTCGGGGCGGGGAGGGAGGGAGCTATTAAAAGGAAAGACTTATTCGAAAAGAAAAAAAAAAAAGAAAAAAAGAAAAAAAACGAGGAGAAGGCGAGACGTTATCGCTGAACA